>NW_022589720.1:15096530-15169629 GCF_004348235.1 Phoca vitulina | reverse complement strand
AAAGATTTTATTTATTTATTTATTTGAGAGAGAGAATGAGAGAGAGAGAGAGAGCATGAGATCAGGGAGGGTCAGAGGGAGAAGCAGACTCCCTGCTGAGCAGGGAGCCCGATGCGGGACTCGATCCCGGGACTCCAGGATCATGACCTGAGCCGAAGGCAGTAGCTTAACCAACTGAGCCACCCAGGCGCCCCTGGGTAGTAATTTTTAAATTACCTAAGTTAAATTATGGTCTAAGGTAAAGTATGGTTACAACTTCTCATATTGGATTATTTTTGGTGAAAATGCACTTATTTCTAGCTAATTGGATAAGACATATAGAGGGAATAGCTGTAATTTTGTGTCATGAGTCATATTTCTGAATAGACTTGAGACCCTAAATTAGAATACATTATTTTTGTTGAGGTTTCTGTACACAGCTACTTCAAGGGAAGATTACATTTCTTGAAAAAGCAGAAACAATGACCACTGCCTTATCTATATATTAAAGCTGATTTTCTTTTGTGCTAAGAGGATCCGTATCTATTTAAAATGACATCTTCTTTACAGTCTTATCCAATTAGTTAATGCTCATGGACTAGAAACCTAATGGTGTTTGCCTGTTGATTTTTTATCTGTATCAACCAGCTCTTAGAAATCCATAGAATTAAAGAACAGATTCAAAAGCTTGTTTTTACTCTATGACAACTCCTGTGGGTGTCCAGGAACTCAACTCATGTGGGGGCAAATCCTTGAAATACCTTGTGGCATTTTCTAAGAGATATTTTAACAGAGGTCCATTTAGAAATAAATACAGAGGGTGATTAGTCTTGAAAGATTACTGTTAATTAAATAGGCAACAGTGAGGGGCACCTGGGTGGCTCAGTCCATTAAGCGTCTGCCTTTAGCTCAGGTCATGACCTCAGGATTCTGGGATTGAGCCCCATTGGGCTCCCTGTTCAGTTGGGAGTTTCCTTCTCCCTCTACCCCTTTCCACCACTTGTGCGTGCCCTCTCTCTCTCAAATAAATAAATACATAAATAAAACCTTTTAAAAATAAATAAATGAATAAATGAACAACAATGAAATATCAACGTCAGGAAGAACTGTGCATTGGTTTGGGTTGGGTGTGGTGTTCACAGAAGTGACCATGAGTGGATGTACAGTAGTGTTTCTATTTCCCATGAGTGGAATATAGTCTCAGATGGTGTGTAACAGTCTGTCAATTCTGACTCTATTTCTTTTCAACATGATCTTCTGGTACCTACTATCTTACTTCATTCACATTCTTCTCCAATGTAATCCAACATCTCCTTCCCTACACTTTCTTCAGCAGGTTTCTCTTATTTAGTTTTAGTGAGAGTGGGGGGATACATAGGATTATTATTTGCTTACCCTTTATGCTTTCTAGTTTTATTGTTAAGGTCTAATCTCTTTTCCTGACATCTCTGAGAACTTTGACTTTCTCTAGATTCAGTTTTGTCAGAGTCTCTTTTCATATCCTCATAATTCATATTTTTATTATTCTAGATACTATATTTGTGCCTCTGAATGGTTAAGAGAAGATTATCACTGAGTTGAAAAGAGGAAAACCCAAAGACTGATATTTCTAGCTCTATTACTAATAAATTATGTGTAAATAATACACAGATTTCTCAGAAAACAAAACAAAACAAACAAAAAATGACATTATTCAAGAGTGTATCTGAAGGAAAATATCTTACATAGGTTAAAATTTTAATTATGAGATAACTTATTTAAGTGTTTTCTGGATTATCTATGTATTACTTTATGTAATTAATATTTATTAAGGACCTATTATATGCTAAGTCTTGTGGATACAGTAATAAAAAGACAATAAAGGAGTCCGTTCCCATGGAGCTTACTTTTGATTAAAGGAGACTTAAAAATAAGTAAACAAAGATTATAAGTAGCTTCATTAGAGGTAAGTATAATGGAGAAAATAAAAGAAAGTAATAAGGGGTGACTGGAGGAAGGATCATTTGGATTATGTGGTCAAAGAACTGAGGTTAAGACAACCCTGGAGCTAGAATTTGAATGCAAGGGAAAGTGAGAAAATTATTCTCTGGATAGAGGAAATAGTAACTAAAAAGTCTTCAAGGAAAAAACAGTTTAGTTTTTGTACTAGCTTGCTATGACTGCCATAATAAAGTACCGCACATTGGTGGGCTTAAATAATAGAAATGTAGTGTTTAGCAGTCTGGCTGCTAGAAGTCTGAGAACAAAGTGTTGGTAGGGTTGCTTCCTTCTGAGAGCTCTGAGGAAGAATCCATTCCAGGACTCCCCTAACTTCTGGTAATTTGCTAGCAATCTCTTGTGTTCCTTCACTTGTAGAAGTTCCTTCACTCATTCTGCCTTCATTTTCACATCTCATTCTCCCTGTATGCATGTCGATGTCCAAATTCTCCCCTTCATATAAGGACACCAGTCATATTGGATTGGGGACCCACCTTGTTCCATAATGATTTCATCTTAACTTAAGTAATAATACCTGCAACAATTCTGTTTCCAAATAAGTTAATATTCTGAGGTTCCAGGAGTTGGAGTTTCAAGGTATGAATTTTATGGGGACATAGTCATACCCACTAAAGATTGTGTAAAGTAAGCTTTTGCTGTAAAATAAAACATCCCAAAACATAGTGGCTTTAAACAATAACCATTTATCTCACCTATGATTTTATTTGTTGGCAATTAGATCTGGAATCAGTTGGTGGCTTAACTAGGTTCTTTCATGCATTTGTGTTCAGCTGATGGTTTAATGGAGCTGCTCTGCTTCTAGAGTTTGGCTGGTTATCAGTTGATGTGGCAAGTACAACTAGGCTAAGTGTCTTTTATCACCCACCAGGGTAACCCAGAGTTATTCACACGTTGGCATCAGGTCCCAAGAGTAGCAAAAGAGAATGCCCAGTGTGCAAGTGCTTTCCAAACCTCTGCTTATTTTAATTTACTAATGTCTCATTGGCCAAAGCAAGCCATGCCCAAGTTCAATGGGTCAGGAATTAGATTCCAACTCTTGGGAAGAGGATCTGCAACATGATATGACAAAGGTCATGATGCAAGAATATGACAAATTTGTGGCCATTTTTATAATTGACCACAGATTATCTCAAGACCGGAAATAAGATTTGTATGAATATCTACCTGTTTCAGTGGAATCATTTTTTAATTTGGTAATGTAAAAATAAATTTAATATTTTCATTGTGTATGTGAAAAAAGTGAAAACAGAAATGATTAAAAAAAAAGCCAAAAATTAATTCCCCCATCCTTGCTTCCATAACCCTGTCTCCCTGTGACTATGGGAGATGAATTTCATTATCTGCACATTTTTCTCCATGCAATGCACATAATTTATAATATACGTGGTATCAACCATTTTTCCAAGCCAGACTCAAAAGTTTAAGATTCTCTCAGTACGATGACAGAATTATAGATGCAATCAGTGGCTCTCAGTCATACTAGCTCACATTTGAACAGGTTTTGGCTATTTATCTTTATCCTCTTTTAACCTCAATTAATTACCACAAAAGAATCTGCTTATAAATTTGCCCCTTTACTCTAGAAGTATTACATTAAGAGTTGAGGGTTACATATTTAATTGACTTAGTTCTTAGCTTCAAAAAGAGGATTCAAATTCTTTTTCCATGTAATGTACTAATTTCCATTGCACTAATTTCCAATGTTTTTTTGCTTATCAATGACCCAGTATCTACCCATTCCCTCATATTTCTAAGAGTAGCCTGATTCCCTGCTAGAGAATTATATTTTCCCTTTTGAGGAGACTTTGAATGCCCTCACATAAATAAGAGGTGAGAGTTAAATTAGATCTATCTGATTCATTGCCTTGGGATTTTCAATCTTGAGATAAATGATCTAATGATGAAGCAAATAAAACAGAAGTTCATTACTTGTGGAAGCTCCCTAATGGGATTATTGAGTAATTTCTTATTCATAGCCCTCAGAGCTGCCTAATGTTGTCTTTTGTTAATCCTGGTTCTCCAGTCTCTCTGATTCTGCAAAATACCTATTTTTCTAACCAATTGTTTTTCTCCTCCAGTTAACCAGGATAAATTTCCATTACTCATGTACTCTTACAAACTAAATGATTAGGGTTTACTTATTAGGAAAATGTAATGCCTATGAAAATTCTACTTCTTCTGTCATGTTGAATAATATAAAATTATATTTAAATAATAATTAATTTTGAGTGAAAACATACTCATTACAGAAAATGTAAACATCATCTGGTCTTGTTTTTACTTCCAGTTTCATGAAAAACCTACTGACTTGTTTTAAAATTTCAACTATCATGATTAGAAATTTCCATAAGAATATAAAAATATAACCTCCAAGTCATTATTTCTATTTCCTGTCACACTGTCTACACTGTATAGTCTTTACACTGAATAATGTAATTGTGTTGAATATTTGAGCAACTAATGGGGATGATTTGAGAATGAGTATGCTATAGGCAGAGGGAACTGAGGCAGATAAAAAAGTTATATTTGATATGAAAATGCCTAGGTTGGGAAATGGAAAGTTTTTATTATAAAGTGATGTAGCAAAGAAATAATTTTGATTAAAAGGGAAAAAACGACTAGACATTTTCATATACCATAAAAATATCTCTAAGGCATTTTAAAGACTTTAAATAATTTTTTTTGCCATTTAATAAATAGTGACCAGGAAATCAAGTACATATGTTAATAGTTAATAAAGTCTATCAAAATGTCAAAATAGTTGTAAAAAAAAACCAACCTAAAGATAATTTTAAGATAGCAATATAGAAAAATCTGCATATGTATTTAATTGTTTTGTGATGTTATTTTTGTCTGCATTTGACTTCTCTATTTTCTTTTTTTTTCCTTTCCTTTTCTTTTTTTTTTTTAGAGATTGAAATTGAGCAGGAGTGTGTGTGCAAGCCGGGGGTGAGGGGAGAAGCAGAGGGAGAGGAGAGAGAGAATCTTAAGCAAGCTCCATGCCCAGGGCAGAATCCAATGTGAGCTCAATCTCATAGATCTGAGATCATGATCTGAGCCAAAATTAAGAGTCGAACACTTAACCAACTGAGCCACCCAGGCACCACCTGACCTCTCTATTTCTAAAATGTTGTATGTGTAACAAATAGTTATATGATGTTTATCCAATAAAAGGTGTATGTAGCCAGCATTGATGGGGTACTGCTCAGGTGCTAGCTGTTGGTCCTTAGCATGTATGTCATTGTACTAATTTCCAATGCTAACATGTGCATTTCTTTGCTAAAGTCTTCATTTGGTGGCAGAAATCTGCCTTACCCATGCATACAACAGGTCAGAAATGCCAGAAAAAAAATTTTTTTGAACATGCCTTAACCTATGATCAGTGAAGAAATATCCTTACTTTCTTCACCCACTGGATGGAGAAACTCCAAGGCACATATTCTGGTTTTCTGGCAAGATTAAATCCCAGTCATTCATGGTGCTATTTTCCTTGGTACTACATTGTTGTTAACTACCTGTACCTCCCTTTCCACTTCATGTGTCCTCTACCTTTGGGGGTTTCTTGGGATGACTTCCAAAGTAAATTAATTGCACTTGAATCTTTGTCTCAAGATCTGCTCCTGGGCAAAACTAAATTCAGATGAAAGGGAAATGTTTTATACTATTTGATTTAATCTTTCCAATAATTGTTTGCCATACATAATAGAAATATGTAACATTTATTTAGTATATTATAATTTACACAGAACATTCCTTATATTGTGGCATTTGATACCAATTTTTTCATTGCTCCTCTTTGTAATGCATGCACTCATAAAACTAACTTTCCTTGTAATTTTCCAAAATTGCAGTTCCATCCTCCTATGTTTTTGTTCATGTGATTCACTGTGACATGAATATTCATCTCTGTTATGTTCAGTCCCAAATTTCAGTTCATTCTTTATGATTTTATTCAGGCAGAAGTAGATTACTAAACCATTTTTTCAGTACTTGTTAGTGTATGAATCTACTGGAATATCTTGTAGTTGAGTTAAATCAAGTTAAAGGCAAGGTATAATTTATATATTTTTTTATTACATCTAGCAGATTCTAGGTCATTAGTCAATAATTTCAGGTGGGCCAAGCTTTAGTTCCTGAGTTTACTATTAGAATTTTGGTTTGTTAACTTTACTTTTAATACTTTTAATTTATTAATTTTTTTATTGTACATTCTCATAAGATTTTCAGTCCTATGTAGCACAGGTCAGATATTATTGTAAAGACTGTTTATGTACATTACATCCTCAGTAGATGAAGGCTTCTAAAGAACAAAGACCGCAAAAATTTAAAAAATAGAGGGCGCCTGGGTGGCTCAGTTGGTTAAGCGACTGCCTTCGGCTCAGGTCATGATCCTGGAGTCCCGGGATCGAGTCCCGCATCGGGCTCCCTGCTCGGCAGGGAGTCTGCTTCTCCCTCTGACCCTCCTCCCTCTCATGCTCTCTGTCTCTCATTCTCTCTCTCTCAAATAAATAAATAAAATCTTTAAAAAAAAAAAAAAAAAAAAATTTAAAAAATAGAAAGTGAGAATTTTTCTGCTTGCATGCTTGACTCTAGAAATGTAATATTATATATTTATAAAGAAGTGAGGGATGTCGAGAAACAGATTTGAAATATGTAGCTTGGGAACTTGGAGTAAAATTTAGAATGTTGGCCTTTATTTCCATATAATTTAAAAGGAGTATCTTCCAATTATCCATGATATAAAATGCCACACTTTAATTCCAGACTTAGTGACTACCGATTTTTAGTTGACCTCTGGGCCATTTACCATTTCATATCTAATTTGAAAATATTTATAATGAACATAAAAACCTATTAGTGCACAATTCAGGCAACTCTAAATTACTAAAGTAGTTTTCAATGAATTTAATATAAGTATATTTTAGAGTTATATATATATAAGGACCAGTAATTCAAAATTGAAAGAATGCTCTTTCCAAGACATTTTCTGAAGTGGCCAGTCTTATTTATATTGGCAATCAGTTTCACCTGATCACCTTAGCAGTTGTAATAGCTGTCTGCTGAGCAGTGGTAGAAACAATAAAATTGTCTTTTTTAAATCAAAATAATTACTTAGAAGGCTGGATCACTTGTTCATGTGGTTCAATGCACCTTAATTCCTGGCCAAGGTGTGAAATAATTAGGGGTAAATTCCAGCCCAAGCTTGGCCCTTGTATGGGCCATATCAGAAAGGGGTACTCGGAGTTAAGTCAAGATGGCGGAGGAGTAGGAGACCTGGATTTCGTCTCCTCTCAGGAATTCAGCTGGATAGGGATCAAACCATTCTGAACACCTACAAACTCAACAGGAGATCAAAGAAAAGAAGAGCAACAACTCTCTGAACAGAAAAGCGACCACTTTCTGGAAGGTAGGACGTGCAGAGAAGTGAATCCGAGGCGAAATTCGGGAGGATAGACGGCGGGGGAGGGGCCTCCCACGGCCGCTTCTGGCAAGTGATAGAGCCACGGAGCACAAAATCGGAACTTTTAGAGTCTGCTCCGCTGAGGGACGTCACTCTGGTGGCGAAGTGGGGGGTGGAACCCTTGCGGGACAGTGTGGTCTCAGGACCCTCGGGGTCACAGAAAGACCGGGGGTGCCTGAGTGCGGCAGAGCTCCCAGGTACCGGAGCAGGGAAGCCGGCTGCAGAGACGGAGCCCAGGCGCGGGCTCTCAGCTCGGGGTTGCCATAAACCGTGATCCGCGGCACAGTCGGGCCACTGCTCCTCCAGCAGGGACCCAACAAGCGGCAGATCCGGGGAGACTCACCTTCTTCCCCCGGGAGGAGAGGTGCGGGAGTGCACCGCGGGGATCTGCTGGGTTTGGAGACTCCACCCGGGGTCGGGTGCCAGATAGAAAGGCGCGGTCACAGGCCGGGTGAGCGCGGAGTGCGGCCGGAGACCGGGGAGACGGGAGTGACTGACAGCTTTTTTCTGGGGGCTCGCTGAGGAGCGGGACCCTGAGTTCTCGGCTCCTCCGGGGCGGAGACTGGGAGGCCGCCATTTTCACTCTCCGCCTCCAAAGCTGTACGGAAAGCTCGCAGGGAACAAAAGCTCCGGAGAGCAAACCCGAGCAGATTACTTAGCCCGGACCGGCAAGGGCGGGGCAATTTTGCCTCCGGCAAAGACATTTGGGAACCACGGCAACAGGCCCCTCCCCCAGAAGATCAGCGAGAACAGCCAGCCAAGACCAAGTTTACTGATCAATGAGAACGGCAGAACTCCAGCGCTAGGGGAACACTGCACATAGAATTCATGGCTTTTTTACCATGATTCTTTAGTCTTTCAAAGTTAATTATTTTTTTTAACTGTCTTTTTTTCTTTTTTCCTTTTTTCTTTTTTTTTGAATTTTTCTTTTTCCCTTTTTCAACCAACATCTTATCAATCCCTTTTTTAAAAAAAAAACATTTTTATTTTTCATTTTTAAAGTCATATTCTATCCCTTCATAGTAGTTACCCGTATTTTTGGCATATATATATAAGTTGTTCTCTCTTTAAAATCTTGAGATAGTTTCTTCTAACAGATCAAAATATACTCTAAATCTCTAGTGTATGGTTTTTTTCTACTCCCCTGCCTGATCACATTCTCTCCCTTTTTTCTTTCTTTCTTTTTTATTTTTTTAATCCTCTTCTTTCTTTTTTCAAACAACTTATCAAATCCTTTTTTAAAATTTTTTATAATTTCCATCTTTACAGTCATAGTCCATCCCTTCATCATATCAACCCTTATTTTTGTACATATATAAGTTTTTCTTTCTTTAAAATTTTGGGAGGGACTTTCTTTTAACAGACCAAAATACACCCAAAATCTAGTGTGTGGCACTGATCTATAATCCAGCCTGATCATATTTGATCACATTCTGTTTTTGTTTTGTTTTGTTTTGTTCTACTTTTGTTTGTTTTTATCTTTATCTTTTTCTTTTTTCTTTTTTTCTTTCCTTTTCTTTTTTTCTCTTTCCCTTTCTTTTCCCACTGCTTCAGGTCTTTTCTGATTTGTTTAGAGTATATTTTCTGGGGACGTTGTTACCCTGCTAGCATTTTGTTCTCTCATTAATCTATTCTCCTCTGCACAAAATGACAAGACGGAAAAAATCACCTCAACAAAAAGAACAAGAGGTAGTACCGACTGCCAGGGACCTACTCAATACGGACGTTAGTACGATGTCAGATCTAGAGTTCAGAATCATCACTTTAAAGATACTAGCTGGGCTTGAAAAAAACATGGAAGTTATTAGAGAAACCCTTTCTGGAGAAGTAAAAGAACTAAAATCGAACCAAGTAGAAATCAAAAAGGCTATTAATGAGGTGCAATCAAATATGGGGGCGCTAACTGCTAGGATAAATGAGGCAGAAGAAAGAATCAGTGAGATAGAAGACCAAATGATGGAAAATAAAGAAGCTGAGAAAAAGAGAGATAAACAACTACTGGATCACGAGGGCAGAATTCGAGAGATAAACGATACCATAAGATGAAACAACATTAGAATAATTGGGATCCCAGAAGAAGAAGAAAGAGAGAGAGGGGCAGAAGGTATAATGGAGCAAATTATAGCAGAGAACTTCCCTAATTTGGGGAAGGAAACAGGCATCAAAATCCAGGAAGCACAGAGAACCCCTCTCAAAATCAATAAAAATAGGTCAACACCCCGACATCTAATAGTAAAACTTACGAGTCTCAGAGACAAAGAGAAAATCCTGAAAGCAGCTCGGGAGAAGAGATATGTAACCTACAATGGTAGAAACATTAGATTGGCAACAGACTTATCCACAGAGACCTGGCAGGCCAGAAAGGACTGGCAGGACATATTCAGAGCACTAAATGAGAAAAATATGCAGCCAAGAATACTATATCCAGCTAGGCTGTCATTGAAAATTGAAGGAGAGATAAAAAGCTTCCAGGACAAACAAAAACTAAAGGAATTTGCAAACACGAAACCAGCCCTACAAGAAATCTTGAAAGGGGTCCTCTAAGCAAAGAGAGAGCCTAAAAGCAACATAGACCAGAAAGGAACACAAACAATATACAGTAACAGTCACTTTACAGGCAATACAATGGCACTGAATTCCTATCTTTCAATAGTTACCCTGAATGTAAATGGGCTAAATGCCCCAATCAAAAGACACAGGCTATCAGATTGGATTAAAAAACAAGACCCATCGATATGCTGTCTGCAAGAGACTCATTTTAGACCTAAAGACACCCCCAGATTGAAAGTGAGGGGGTGGAAAACCATTTACCATGCTAATGGACACCAAAAGAAAGCTGGGGTGGCAATCCTTATATCAGACAAATTAGATTTTAAACCAAAGACTGTAATAAGAGATGAGGAAGGACACTATATCATACTTAAAGGGTCTATCCAACAAGAAGATCTAACAATTGTAAATATCTATGCCCCTAACATGGGAGCAGCCAATTATATAAGGCAATTAATAACAAAAGCAAAGAAACACATCGACAACAATACAATAATAGTGGGGGACTTTAACACCCCCCTCACTGAAATGGACAGATCGTCTAAGCAAAAGATCAACAAGGAAATAAAGACTTTAAATGACACACTGGACCAAATGGACTTCACAGACATATTCAGAACATTCCATCCCAAAGCAACGGAATACACATTCTTCTCTAGTGCCCATGGAACATTCTCCAGAATAGATCACATCCTAGGTCATAAATCAGGTCTCAACCAGTACCAGAAGATTGGGATCATCCCCTGCCTATTTTCAGACCACAATGCTTTGAAACTAGAACTCAATCACAAGAGGAAAGTCAGAAAGAACTCAAATACATGGAGGCTAAAGAGCATCCTACTGAAAAATGAATGGGTCAACCAGGAAATTAAAGAAGAATTAAAAAAATTCATGGAAACCAATGAAAATGAAAACACAACTATTCAAAATCTTTGGGATACAGCAAAGGCAGTCCTAAGAGGAAAGTATATAGCAATACAAGCATTTCTCAAGAAACAAGAAAGGTCTCAAGTACACAACCTAACCCTACACCTAAAGGAGCTGGAGAAAGAACAGCAAATAAAGCCTAAACCCAGCAGGAGAAGAGAAATAATAAAGATCAGAGCAGAAATCAATGAAATAGAAACCAAAAGAACAGTAGAACAGATCAACGAAACTAGGAGCTGGTTCTTTGAAAGAATTAACAAGATTGATAAGCCCCTGGCCAGACTTATCAAAAAGAAAAGAGAAATGACCCAAATCAACAAAATCATGAATGAAAGAGGAGAAATCACAACCAACACCAAAGAAATACAAACAATTATAAGAACATATTATGAGCAACTCTATGCCAACAAATTAGATAACCTGGAAGTAATGGATGCATTCCTAGAGATGTATCAACTACCAAAACTGAACCAGGAAGAAATAGAACACCTGAACAGAACTATAACCACTAAGGAAATAGAAGCAGTCATCAAAAATCTCCCAAAACACAAAAGCCCAGGGCCAGATGGCTTCCCAGGGGAATTCTACCAAACATTTCAAGAAGAATTAATACCTATTCTTCTGAAACTGTTCCAAAAAATAGAAATGGAAGGAAAACTTCCAAACTCATTTTATGAGGCCAGCATTACCTTGATCCCAAAACCAGACAAAGACCCCATCAAAAAGGAGAATTACAGACCAATATCCCTGATGAACATGGATGCAAAAATTCTCACCAAAATACTAGCCAATAGGATCCAACAGTACATTAAAAGGATTATTCACCACGACCAAGTCGGATTTATCCCTGGGCTGCAAGGTTGGTTCAACATCCGCAAATCAATCAACGTGATACAATACATTAACAAAAGAAAGAACAAGAATCACATGATCCTCTCAATAGATGCAGAAAAAGCATTTGACAAAGTACAGCATCCTTTCTTGATCAAAACTCTTCAGAGTATAGGGATAGAGGGTACATACCTCAATATCATAAAAGCCATCTATGAAAAACCTACAGCGAATATCATTCTCAATGGGGAAAAACTGAGAGCTTTCCCCCTAAGGTCAGGAACGCGGCAGGGATGTCCACTATCACCACTGCTATTCAACATAGTATTGGAAGTCCTAGCCACAGCAATCAGACAACAAAAAGAAATCAAAGGCATCCAAATTGGCAAAGAAGAAGTCAAACTCTCACTCTTTGCAGATGATATGATACTTTATGTGGAAAATCCCAAAGACTCCACCCCAAAACTGCTAGAACTCATACAGGAATTCAGTCAAGTGGCAGGATATAAAATCAATGCACAGAAGTCAGTGGCATTCCTATACACCAACAACAAGTCAGAAGAAAGAGAAATTAAGGAGTCGATCCCATTTACAATTGCACCCAAAACCATAAGATACCTAGGAATAAATCTAACCAAAGAGGCAAAGGATCTGTACTCAGAAAACTATAAAATACTCATGAAAGAAATTGAGGAAGACACAAAGAAATGGAAAAATGTTCCATTCTCATGGATTGGAAGAACAAATATTGTGAAGATGTCAATCCTACCTAGAGCAATCTACACATTCAATGCAATCCCCATCAAAATACCATCCACTTTCTTCAAAGAAATGGAACAAATGATCCTAAAATTTGTATGGAACCAGAAAAGACCCCGCATAGCCAGAGGAATGTTGAAAAAGAAAAGCAAAGCTGGCGGCATCACAATTCCGGACTTCCAGCTCTACTACAAAGCTGTCATCATCAAGACAGTATGGTACTGGCACAAAAACAGACACATAGATCAATGGAACAGAATAGAGAGCCCAGAAATGGACCCTCAACTCTATGGCCAACTCATCTTTGACAAAGCAGGAAAGAATGTCCAATGGAAAAAAGACAGTCTCTTCAACAAATGGTGTTGGGAAAATTGGACAGCCACATGCAGAAGAATGAAACTGGACCATTTCCTTACACCACACACAAAAATAGACTCCAAATGGTTGAAAGACCTCAATGTGAGACAGGAGTCCATCAAAATCCTAAAGGAGAACACAGGCAGCAACCTCTTCGACCTCAGCCGCAGCAACTTCTTCCTAGAAACATCGCCAAAGGCAAGGGAAGCAAGGGCAAAAATGAACTATTGGGACTTCATCAAGATAAAAAGCTTTTGCAAAGCAAAGGAAACAGTCAACAAAACCAAAAGACAACTGACAGAATGGGAGAAGATATTTGCAAATGACATATCAGATAAAGGGCTAGTATCCAAAATCTATAAAGAACTCATCAAACTCAACACCAAAAGAACAAAGAATCCAATCAAGAAATGGGCAGAAGACATGAACAGACATTTTTCCAAAGAAGACATCCAAATGGCCAACAGACACATGAAAAAGTGTTCAATATCGCTCGGCATCAGGGAAATCCAAATCAAAACCTCAACGAGATACCACCTCACACCAGTCAGAATGGCTAAAATTAACAAGTCAGGAAATGACAGATGTTGGCGGGGATGCGGAGAAAGGGGAACCCTCCTACACTGTTGGTGGGAATGCAAGCTGGTGCAGCCACTCTGGAAAACAGTATGGAGGTTCCTCAAAAAGTTGAAAATAGAGCTACCATATGATCCAGCAATTGCACTACTGGGTATTTACCCCAAAGATACAAAAGTAGGGACCCGAAAGGCTACGTGCACCCCGATGTTTATAGCAGCAATGTCCACAATAGCCAAACTGTGGAAAGAGCCAAGATGTCCATCAACAGATGAATGGGTAAAGAAGATGTGGTATATATATACAATGGAATATTATGCAGCCATCAAAAGGAATAAGATCTTGCCATTTGCAACGACGTGGATGGAACTGGAGGGTATTATGCTGAGCGAAATAAGTCAAACAGAGAAAGACATGTATCATATGACCTCACTGATATGAGGAATTCTTAATCTCAGGAAACAAACTGAGGGTTGCTGGAGTGGGGGGTGGGGTGGGAGGGATGGGGTGACTGGGTGATGGACACTGGGGAGGGTATGTGTTCTGGTAAGCGCTGTGAATTGTGCAAGACTGTTGAATCTCAGATCTGTACCTCTGAAACAAATAATGCAATATATGTTAAGAAAGAAAAAAAGAAGAAGAAGAATGTAGCAGGAGGGGAAGAATGAAGGGGGGGAAATCGGAGGGGGAGAAGAACCATGAGAGACGATGGACTCTGAAAAACAAACTGAGGGTTCTAGAGGGGAGGGGGTTGGGAGGATGGGTTAGCCTGGTGATGGGTATTGAGGAGGGCACGTTCTGCATGGAGCACTGGGTGTTATGCACAAACAATGAATCATGGAACACTATATCTAAAACTAATGATGTAATGTATGGGGATTAACATAACAATAAAAAAATTAAAAAAAAAAAAAGTCAACAGTGTTTCAAACAGAAAGTCATCAAAATTATAATGATTTTCCTCTGGAAAAAAAAAAAAAAAAAAAAAAAAAAGAAAGGGGTACTCTTTTCAATTTGTGCAAATATGCTTTGATTTCCATTCTTCCCATAATAATAACAATTTTTTTTTTTTTTTTAATTTGCAAGAAGGTATAATGAATAACATGGAAGCAGGGGTTGCTTCAGGAGATACTCAAGAATGAGTCAACATTCTGTAAGGAAATCTAAAAATAAAGCTAAAGAGAAATTCTGCCTACTATAGTCGTAGGGAAATACATGGATTCACAATGTCAAATACCTGCAAGGCAAAGAGACTAAGTCTTCAACTGCGAATGGAACACTTATATTATCTAACATCTCCAGCAGACAAATATAAGACACTTTAACAAATTACATCAGTTCCTGAAATTAAAGATAAGAGAAACTATAATATAAGAAAATGAAAACATTTTCTACCTAGGTCTAAGCTCCTCATCTTAAGGCCAAGCAAAAAGAAACGAGTGCAATGAAGTGAGACTCTGTTGGGAAGTCAGGTTATTACTTCTTCCAAAGCTTCAGGTTATTTATAATCAAAAAACACATCTACTTGGAGATTAAAAAAAAAAAAAAAAAGTCAGTCAACCATGTACTCGGGAAGATAGAGAGGTAGTGTACTATTTAAGATATTCTTAATGATGTGGAAAACTGATATAAAAATTTTCTGATTTGTGTGTTTTATTAATTTGTTCTAATATGTTCTTTTTTGGTAACCTGTAGATGAGTTCATTTTATGTTTAGATCTCCCACGACACATTGTTCACATTTTTTTGTGAACTATATTTAATTTTTAACTTAATCAAAAGCCAATAATATTTTTAAAAATATGAAAATTATATAAAATAGGGGCACCTAGCTGGCTCAGTTAGAAGAGCATGAGATTCTTGATCTTGAGGTCATGGGTTCTAGCCCATGTTGGGTGTAGAGATTACTTAAATTAAAAAAAAAAAAAACCTTCAAAACAATTTTAAAAATAACGTAAAATATAAGATGTCTGAAGACATTGTTAAACCCACACTTCTGCTTTCTAAGGCTTACTTTCAGGACACTAACGTGAAAAAAAGGTTTCTTCCAAGAACTAAAAGGTATTTTGCAATCACTTCTCATTTAAATTGTTATTAAACATATGCTAACACTGAAGGGATTTTATATTGAGTTGAAAATTAATAAATGGTAAAATTGGATGAAACTATTTTTCTTGACTAAAACGTAAATCTTTCTATACTTGAAAGGTACTTCAAAAAAATCTTAGTTTTCCAACTACATGGTAACTACAAATTGAAACAGGAAAAAAACAACAAAAAAAACCTAGAGATGTGCATTTTTGACCAGCCATTTTTGACTTACCTTTAATATATAGATACATCTTATCCTTAATAATAACTCCTTCCTAAATTTCCCATATTGAAAATTAGAGTCCATTATGTTTTATCTTATAATTGATCATAATTCAGTTAGAAAGAAATTAAATATTTAGTAAAAAGGTGGAAAAGTTATTAAAAATCCTGTAGCAACTCATCACTAAAAATATAACTTTTCTAGTGTTGAAAACAAGACACCAGGTCCAAAATGGAGTCACTTATGCTAAGCCCCATTATCACCAATCCAAAACAGTTTAATTGTGGTTTCTATTCTCCCAGAAACTTAATTTTAAACCAGTCAATAGGGAATCGCCTGGACAGCACTAGTTAGGTCATCTGCCTCATAGACCACTGCCAGTCTGCAAAGGAAAATAACCTTGCAACAACCAACTTGCTTTTTGCTTAATAAAATTTCCTTGCCCCACTCTCTTCTGCTTATAAATATCTTTCATTTTGTACAGCTCCTCAGAGTTCCTCTCTATCTGCTGGATGGGATGCTGCCCGATTTGAACTGATTTTTGCTCAAATAAATTCTTAATATTTTTAATATGCCTCAGTTTATCTTTTAACACAAAATGGAAATGACCTACATTGAACAATGTTTTCCCATTATTTATAAAGAGGCACTATAAAATCAGTAAACCGTAAGTTAGAATTTGATCAATATGGAACTATAAACATTGTCTTTGCATTTACCTGGGGAAATAATACAAAATGTGATACAGGGCGAAGTAGAGATGTGTTGCCTACATATTAAATCACCACCAACAACAACAAAATGATTGAAAATGAAACTTTGGAGATACAATTTTAAGTGTTGGAAAAACATTTAATAAATGGAAATTAAGACATTGAGAGTAGAAACACAAGTAAAAATAAAAGGTCATATGTTATAAAAGCTGGAAGGACCATCCACTTTGAATGTGTTTCGGTAGGAGAGGTTCATGCTAGTTGGCATAATCAGAAGAAACTTCATGAAGAAATTGAGACTTGTTTTAAATTTGGAAGAATGGATAACAATAAAAGATATTAGAAAAATAAAACAAGAAAGAAAGAGGATCTGTGAACTATGAGTCCTGGAATTGGAGTGATTGGGGATTTTCTTTCAGACTGATAAGGATCCACCACAAGCAGAAGATGCGTTATTTACCTTCCTTCCCTAAAAGAAAGAGAAAGACACCCACAGTCAAATCTAACCACAGAGAAGGCCAGAAGCTATTAGCAAATAAAAAAAAAGAAATATCCAATTAATAGTAATTCAAGAGTTTAATAAAACCAATGCCAAAAAAGAGTTATTTCAAACTAAATTCAGAGAATGTGTAACACCCCAAAAAATATAGTAAAGGAAATGGAAAAAGAATAATTTAAATTAAATATAATATCTTGAAAGAGGTAAAACTAAATCAACTAGATACATGAACTAAGTATTTGAAAATTTTATGATTTTTAAAATAAAAAAAAGTATTGTTGGACACTCTGGTTTAAAAAAAGGAACACTTCTAAAGAATAAATTTGCTGGCAAGAGATAATGGACAGGAATTTTACAGAAGGGGATAAAAAGTTTTAGGGAACAATTTGGCCATATCTAGTGAAACTGAAGATGCACATTTCACACAGATGCTAGGTATTAGAATATTCATAGCAACTTTGTTTATAAAAACAAAGCACTTGAACCAAAGAAACTCTCCCTTGTCATTTGAATAGATAAATAAATTATGGATATTCATAAAATACTGAGTGTATTAGCACAAAAACACTTTAAGTGGAAAACACAAGTAATCAAAGAGACATGCAAACTTATCCATATGAATTTTTCAACACTCGAAATTATACGATACAAAGCTTAAGGATAGATACATATTTGGTGAAAGAGAAAAAGGCCTGACTAATAGAGAATAAAGTGGTTATTACTGAGGGTGGGAAAATGCAATCAGATATTGGCAAACTGGATATTTCAAAATTCTTTCCTTATTCTGAATTGTGGATATGATGTATTTAATTAATAAAGCAAATCTGGAGCTACAAAAAGATGAAATAAACTTTGATTACACATTTAATATACATCAAGAGATATCTAATATAAAAATAATGAATTGAAATTATATTTAGAAGGTGTATGAAGATAGATTATAAAAAGGTATATAAACTAAATGAAAAATGAGGGAATGATAGAATAGGAAATTTATTGTTAAATAAATCAAATATCTAATGATCAGGAGAAAATTGCCCATATTCCTAAATCTGAAAAAAAATGGAAAAATGAGGTATACTTTCTTACCTATAAGAATGAGAAATAAGATACTGACTTCTTTCAACAATTATAGGAAAAGGAGGAAGAAATATGAAACATTAAAGTAACTTGAGAAAGCCATCCAGCACTATTTCATTTAACTATACATCCACAAAACATGAGAGTCAGTATTATTACTCCTGGGAATCAAATCTAAAGAAATAAATTTGCTGGGTCATAATGAAAATGAGATACAGCACATCGTGCTTTGTTTTTTGTTTTGTTTGTGTTTTGTTTTGCACAGATTCTGGAATCCATTACTTGCTATTTGTGCTTGGAAAATTTACTTAGCATCTGGGTTTCTCAGTTTCCTTATCTGTCAAATAATTGTGGTACTTTTTGAAACAATTATGTCATTTTAGTGTTATTGAAAAGAATATCTAAGAAGATATATATCTAAGAAGATATCAAACATATACACAAGGTTGTTAATGTTGATCCTAGAAATGGGAAGTTTGTCTGTAAAAATGTGGGTATTAATGATGTTTAGAAAACACAGTATGTGTGAATATGTAGCATTCACAAATGTTATACATTCCAATATGATCTGTGCTTATATATACATGTGAAGTGATGAATAAAGGGATTGTCACTAAGAACGAAAAAGGTAAAAACAATTAACAACTCTAAAACAAAGAAATAAAAGTTTAAAATTTTAAGATATGGAAGAAGATCCAAGTAAAACAATAAACACAGATCTACTTTGTTGAGTGATGTGTTTATGATGTTATATTTTAAAAAAATCTCTTTAGGTTGCTACTTTCTTTTCATTTACTCTAGTTTACTAACATAGTCTCTCCCCCACCCCCGATGGCTTCTTAACACATCTCAGTCTAATCAAGTAAACACATCATTTAAGTGCTACTTATATTACTCCTTCAGAAAGACTTCTCTGACTTTTTCATGCAAAGTTTTTTTTTCTTCATTTTTTTATGACCTCATTTTTAGAAGAAATTTTCAAAAGAATTATTAAGAAAGAAACTAAAACAAATAAAAATTGCTATTACCAAACAAGTGGTAATTGTCTAAAGTGTGCTGGAATGGACTCATAATGCCTTGTGAGGCATTAAATTTTCAAGATTTCATGTTGGTAGTTGCAACTCAGTCATAAATGAGTTTATTTGTTTTCTAAGGCTGCTGTAACAAAGAACAACAAACTGACTGGTTTAAACAACAGAAATCTATTGTGTCACAATTCTGGAGGCTAGAAGTCTGAACTGGAGTCGTTGGAAGGGCTAGACTCTTCTGAAGGTGCTGGGGAAAATTTGGTCCAGGCCACTCTCCTAGGCTCCGGTAGTTCCTTGGTTTGTGGTAGTATAATTCCAATCCTCACGTTCTCTCTGTGTAACTATTTGTCTCTGTTGAAGTTTAAAGCAATTTTGGAAAACCATCCATCAATATTTCATTAAATTATAAATCTGTTACCCAGTCACTAGGCTCTTGTCCCAGATGCACCTAAGAATTGGAGACGAGAGACCAGAATGGGGAGATAGAGTTTATTGAGTTGGTAAGTACAGGACACTTTCAAGAGTGAAAGTGGGCCACTACCTGGGCAAGAGTGGCAACGGCCCTGAGTAGCTCTGGCTTCACCCTTTGAAGCCTGGTTTGTGTACCTGTAAATGTGGCTTTGATTGACAGCTGGTGGTTATATAACGTTTGGCCTCTGCACATGCCTTCCTCCATCATGCATTCTGTTATAATTGTATTTATCTATGTATTGTATATTTATGAGTGTCTAATGAACTTCTGTTGTGACCGTAAAGGTAGTGAAGGACAAGTTGCACCTTTTGTGCACATGCTCAGATCTTAGAAATCCCCTTGTTGCTTTTAAGCCAGTTTTGTGGCTAGGCTTTTCCTGATCTGCTAGCCCTTAGACGTGATTCTGAAGGTATGGCTGTTAACCTTAAGGGGTGGGTCAGTACCTGCTTTATCCCTCCTCACCCATGCCTAACTACCTAAAAATCCATTAAACATAAGACTGTAATCTCATTCTTGGGAATCAAAGGTTTCCGAGGAACACCATTTATATTGGATTAGGATCCACCCTAATGATCTCGTTTTTACTTGATTACCTCTGCAAATACTCTATCGCCAAAAAAAAAGGTCACATTCTGATGTCCTTGAAGTAAGGACTTCAACATATCTTTTGGGGAACACACAGTTCAACCTTTAACAATGAAAATATTTATACCAGGGAAATTGGCAAATTTTACACATAATGGCTTCTTTCCTAAAGCCAATTATATTTACCAGCATGCTACAGGTGTATGTATTATATGTAATAAATAGACTTTATTAAGCATTTGCTTTTCTCTTGGGAAGATAACATGAGAAACAGAGAATGAAGTAAGTATTAAGAATGCAAAGCCACTCTCCTGACAATAGTTAAGGGTACTTTTTTTTGAGGTGTACTTGGGGCATCAGATCTCCCTTGCTTAGATAATTCTCACACAATTCCTTTGTACCTATGACCTTCTATTCTAATTTTCAGATAATCATGTTTTATTTTTAAACATTAACTGGTCCTGAATTTTAAGAATTTACTTACCTGTTTTTGTTTGTTTATTTGTTTTGTTTTGTTGTTCTAACCATCTTAAGCTTTTGAGACAGAGTCCAGTGAAATTTATTAAGCTTGGAAATAATAATGATGGGCTAGCGTAATAGAATAAAATAGAACTAGCATAAGTCAGCATAGCAATAAAGTATGGCATTACTAATTAGATTTATATTTGTATTGCTACTCATTTTGAACTAAAATAAATTTTTAACTAAATGTTTACAAAATAAGTTGTTGATGTGTTAGAATCAACGCAATCCTCCTTTCCCCCAAAAGGCATTATTTCCAGGTCATTAATTGAAAAGGTGTCACTTTCTTTGACTTCTTTCAAATTTTGTAGTTGTGAAAAGTTTAAACCTTTTAACATTGATCATACTGAAAAAGATTGCATTTTCTAGATTTCTTTTTGAAATATAAATATGAAGTAGTTAAGTTGGAGGGATACTTTATTTATGAAAATATTGCTTATACACTGTTTCTAAAGACCTCCAACTAAGGAGTGATTGACACAAAATCCATTGTTTGTTAAACTATGAGGAGAAAGGAAGACAAGGAATAAAATATATATTCTCCTATGGAGAATGAAATTAAGTATGACTGCTAAAGTTTCCTAGTGGGCAGAAAATAAAAATAATTTCCTAGTATGTATGTGTTTCCTTCCCCATTTCTTTTCTTCACACCCATCTTTCAATGGATAGGGAACTTGTTTTTCTTTTATTTGTGGAGAAATCTATATTTTGAAATGAATCCCTTGGAAGTGAGAGTATATAAAAATGTGTTAGTAAATTTACAAATAGGACAAATAATTTATCCACCTAATAAATATTGAATAAGCATCTTCCGTTTGCTAGTCTCTGTGCTAGTTCTGTACATACCAAAATAAATTAGATCATCTTGTCTATGAGAAACATACCATCAATCTATAAAAATAGACAACCAAACTATTACAATATTACATATAAAGCAATAAGTGCAATCAGACACAGTAAATTTTATAATTTTTATATATTGAATAAAGCCAAGGATTCAAAATAAAGCAAAGAAATTAAAAACTAAATGTCTCTTAACTAAATCAAAAATGAAGATTTAAGGCGATTACCATGGTGTGGGTCATGGCATTTATTCTTCTGAAAAACATTTTAATAAGTGATGTCCTGTTAAAATTATTTCCCTTAGATACCATTTTAATTCACTTGGGCTTCTCAGTTTTGTACTCTAAAAATGCAGCACACAATGCAAAATATTTCATAAAATCATGATTTTTTTTTGTAGTAAAACATTTTTTTCCCAACTGCAAGAAACAGAGATGGACTCAGAGAGTATAAAGTAAAAATGTTTTATAATAAGTGTATCCATAAAAGGAAACTGGAAGGGACGCCTGGGTGGCTCAGATGGTTAAGCGTCTGCCTTCGGCTCAGGTCACAATCCCAGGGTCCTGGGATCGAGTCCCGCATCAGGCTCCCTGCTAGGCGGGGAGCCTGCTTCTCCCTCTGCCGCTGCCTCTCTCTATCTCTCTCTCTGACTCTCATGAATAAATAAATAAAACAAAACAAAACAAAAAATTAAAAAAAAAAAGGAAACTGGAAAGCCACAATCAGAAAACACCATCTCTAGAAAATAGGTGAGTGCTCTTTCTTGTTCTCTCTTTTATCTCTCCCCTTCTCTCTCCTTCTCATTTTTATGAGATTCTCAACAGTTCTCTACTGAAATTACAATTTCTCCCTGCACTCCCACTTAGTTGTCCTCTCTTTACTCAGCCTCCCTGATATTCATTGTCTGTGCTTCTTCCTACCTATAGCTTGCACCCACCTGTAATGGCTGTGCTGTCCTCTCAAGCAATCAAGACCATTCCATTCCATCTCTCACTGCCAGGACATGTCCCCTTTAGATCATTGGTCAGATTTCGGGAAAGGGGACTGGATTTATCCAGGTTCAAGCACTGTGACACGTTTCAGTATTTCATCATGTTTCTGGACTGAACAGCCTCATTATCATGGAACGTGGGTCTGAGAACTAGTAGATACATTCTGAATACATTGCAGTGTGATTTTACCTTAGAAATGTAAGAATATCTATAATACTATCAGCAGAAACTTAATTTTTTACATTCCAAGATATGTTTGGGGAACTTCAAAAAAGTTGTATTTGAGAGAGCATGCATTCTTGTATTTAAAAGTTTCTACAGGACCATCAAATCTGTAGGAGTGGACCTACGTTTATAACTGATCCAAAGATTCACTGAGAACCTATGTTCTTTATACCAGTTTAGTTAGCTTTAGAGACTATAAAGAAGGCAAAGTGACTCAGAAAAAGGGTTTCATTTTGATGTCCCACAACATGTCAAGCATACTTTCCCAAGCACTTTATCCTGCTGGTCCCCTCTCATCAAAAAGAGACAAGCCTGAAGCAAGTGCAGACTACTTCAGCTCAGGGAAGTCTCTTCTCCATTCTAGACTTCTTTACATACCATGGTTTTCACATGTTCCCTATGGGTCCATGTGCCAAGGCCAAATTTGCCAGTGCATCCTGAGTCTGGAGGTCAAACTTCAGACAATTAACTAGGTACCTGAACAAGTTTAAGAACCAGCTGACATGGATGGAGCTAGAGGTTATTATGCTAAGCGAAATAAGTCAATCAGAGAAAGACATGTATCACATGACCTCACTGATATGAGGAATTCTTAATCTCAGGAAACAAACTGAGGGTTGCTGGAGTGGTGGGGGGTGGGAGGGATGGGGTGGCTGGGTGATAGACATTGGGGAGGCTTTGTGCTATGGTGAGTGCTGTGAATTGTGTAAGACTGATGAATCACAGACCTGTACCTCTGAAACAAATAATACATTATATGTTAAAAAAAGAGGAAGAAGAAGAAGAAGAAGAAGGAGAAGGAGAAGGAGAAGGAGAAGGAGAAGAAGAAGAAGGAGAAGATCGCAGGAAGGGAAAAATGAAGGGCGGGAAATCTGAGGGGGGAGACGAACCATGAGAGACTATGGACTCTGAGAAACAAACTGAGGGTTCTAGAGCGGAGGGGGGTTGGGGGATGGGTTAGCCTGGTGATGGGTATTAAAGAGGGCACATATTGAATGGAGCACTGGGTGTTATATGCAAACAATGAATCATGGAACACTCCATCAAAAACTAATGATGTAATGTATGGTGATTAACATAACATAATAAAATAAAATTTTAAAAAAACAGTTGAAATCACTAAATCCAGGATTTCTGTAATGATGAATGGATAGACTTCATGGGTTTTTTGAACCCCTTAAAAAAATACTTGTACAAAGGTCTGGGCATATGTCCATTTACCTGGGGAAAGAATAAAAACTTCCATCAAACTTTCATGGTGCAAAGAAAAAAAAAAAATATTAGAATCTACATTACATGCTGCAGGAGTTGACTTAAAGGTTTCTATTAGACAGTCTTAAAGGAGCCAAGAGCAAACTCAGAAGTCCACAGTGCTTATTAGACATTGCTTTCTAAAAGAAACAGTCCAAAATAGTAACTAGCCAACACTTCTTATTTAACAGATAACTAGTGCAATGGATCAAATCCCTCTAGAGTTAACACTGCTGTGTTCAATATAAATGTAATTTAATTGTACATTAGAAGTATTTGCCTATGTTGTAGACATTTTATTTCTGTAAATCTGCCTTTTTCCTCTGAAGGTAATGTCTGTTTGACAGTAAATTCAACCGTTAATCACAAAAGGCTCATTAATATTTACTTCTATGCTCATATTGAAGCATGATTTAATAATGATGTTTGTATCTTTAGAATTCTCTAGCCTCCTGTCAAAAAGACCATGTCTATCATGTTGATTTGTTTCTAACATCCACAGGTTAATGATCAGAGACAACACAGGCAGTACAACTTCTAGTATCTTTTGTTGCAATTATTTTCATTGAGGACTATTAAGCAAAACAGATTTTGTCTATTTGAGTTGCCTGTAAATACATAACTCATTATTCTTCAATTGACTAAACTCATTTGGGAAAATTTACAAAGATAAAGCCTGACAAAAATGATTGATCACCTTTTTTCATAGAAGACATGTTGATGTATTTCAAGAAGAGAAGACATGTATATTATATCGAGCGTGTTTGTTATTTAGGAAATCTTTTAAATTATTTTTTAATGGACTAACACATTTTAATTAAAAATAAATTATTAATAGCTATCAAAGCCTTGAAAACTACTTATATATCCAAAGTTCATAACATTTCCTTTTTTTTTAAGATTTTATTTATTTATTTGAGAGGGGACGAGAGGGAGAGAGAGAGCATGAGCAGGGGGAGGGAGAAGCAGACTCCCCACTGAGCAGGAATCCTGACCTGGGGCTGGATCCCAGGACCTGGAGATCATGACCCGAGCTGAAGACAGACACTTAAAGAACTGAGCCATGCAGGGGCCTCAATAACATCTCCATCTAAATAGACATGTTGAGAGTCTAAAGTGGAGCATTTTATATTTTTGGATAAGTTTTATTTCAAATAGGTGTGTATATATGAGTGTTTTAGCAAACTATAATTCATTGAGTAATTTCTACAGAGAGAGTTGTCCTACTATTCCATTTGACCAAAATTTGGATGTAGACTTTTCCTAAATTTATAAATGACAAATTAGAAAACACATTCACAAAAATGAATTCAACATGCATGTGGAAGAGTCTTTAGGATGTGATTTGGTTATTTTATAAATCAATGTATTTTTTTTTAAATTTATTTATTTACTTGAGAGAGAGAGAGAGTGAGCAGGGATGGGGGTGGGGCAGAGGGAGAGGGAAGGAGAATCTCAAGCAGACTTCTTGCTGAGCTCAGAGCCTGACGTAGGGCTTGATCCCAGGACCGTGAGGTCATGACCTGAGCCAAAACCAAGAGTCAGACCCTCAACCAACTGCGCCACCCAGATGACCCTAAATCAATATATTTTTAAATTTATTTTTACTATTCTTTTTTTTTAAGATTTTATTTATTTATTTGAGAGAGAGAGATTATGCACGAGTAGGGGGAGGGGCAGAGAGAGAGGGAGAAGCAGACTCCCCACCGAGCAGGGAGCCTGATGGGGGGTTTGATCCCAGGGCCCTGAGATCATGACCTGACCTGAAGGTAGCTGCTTAACCGACTGAGCCACCCAGGCACCCCTCTTTTTATAATTCTTAAAATCCGTAGCCATTTCCTAAAATTTGATGTTTGTAATATATGCAATACCAGACATTACAGCAGAGACTACTTGATTATATTTAATATAAATAAATTAAAAAGTAAATTAATTTTCAATATTTCATGTGCCAAGCCCTGTGCCATATAACACCAGGCTTAAGAAGAAACCATGCCATATGGGCTCTTTCCAGATTTAACACACCCTGCTTTACAATGGTGCCTTCATTGAGCTGAAGGTAGCTGCTTAACCGACTTAAAGATGATAAAGTTTAAACACATCCAATCGGAATTTTTAATACACTGCCAACTTCTACTTGAGTTGTGTATGTTAATAATACATATTCAAATATGAAATATATCACTGTGTAAGAGAGGAACTTTTCAATCAGGTATTACTTCAACAAATATTTTTGCATATTTACTACCTAAATGTTTGAGACTTTAGCATCACAGTGAGAAGAGCAGTCCATGTCTTCACAGAACATGTAGGCTAATGGGTGAGACAGTTAAAATAAGAAATACACAAATACATAAAATAATTATAAATTTGGGTAAGAATTAGACCTAAAACAAACAAAAAGATACAAGCTAATATGAAAGCAAAAAAAAAAAAAAATCATCATCAAATGGAGTGGTCTATAAGAAAGCTTTATCTGCGGTAACAGCCTGTGTGGTTGCACTCAGACACTGATTTTTCACTCATGAGCTTGCAAACTGGCAGTGACTTGGTTAGAAGTATATTGAGCCAATCAGGCTTCTTTAGGACTTTGGCCCTGAGCTGTTTTGAGCAACGGAAATATTTACTGGGGTGCCACACTAAGGTTATCGAGTATCTTAACAAATGGCATAGTATCCATTCTTTTGAATTCATCTTAGTCCTGAGTCTTAGTCTTATTCTGAGTCTTATAAGGTCTGTGTAAATAATAGCAGTTGTCAAATTTTTTTACACACAATCACAAGCACCAGTTCACTTTTCTAATCCTACAAATTTCATAATTTCCAGGATCTCTACTTTCCCTTTTATCTTTTCTTGTTCATAGGCCAGTTTTGAGTGTGTGTGTGCGCTCATATTTTTTGTAGCATTTTATCATAGAAAGCTAATCAACCAACACTCATTGCCAACATTTTATTAATTTCCAGGTTTAGTAGATATAATAGGTTTGGATGTTATAGCTAAATTTGACTCCTGGTAAAAATTTATCTTTGGTCAGATTTGGTAAATCAAAGAAACTACTAATTAAAAGGGAGAGTACTAAAGCCAGGGACACCCCAGACTTAGCTAGGGTGGCATATTAGGTGAGCCCATGGAAACCAGTCACTCTTAATGAGTACTCATGAAGCACTTATTCCTTTGGTATTGCCTAAGCTCGTGCTAAATTTTACTATGAAAAATGTCTAGTCCAGACAGCTTTCCATGTTTCTGACTCTCTCTTCTAGATGGCAGTAATGTCTTACATGGAAATGTACTTTATGTTGTTCATAAAATATTAATACAAATGCCTGGAGGTAGCTAGTTTGACTCAGTAGTCTAGAGCTCTTTTGGCCAGATGACTCATTGGCCACATTTGACCTATGCCCTTCTACTTCTTAACTTTTTTAACATTCCTTTTGCAAAAAATCATTATTCAAAATACAAAGGAGAAGAAGGTAAGGTAAACTTTAATAAAAATTTTGAAAACAAAATTTTAACCTTATTATTGATAACAATGAAGTTGATACTACTAAGAAGAAATTTTATACCATGATAAATGTGGGGTACAATGATTTTTCTTCAAGATACTGACTTTGAAGAATATTCATTACAATACTGACAACTAAGTCTGAATTTGACTTTTAACCATTGAGTAATTCCTGAGAAATATTTAGATGGTACACCTCAAACTGACAGAAACTATCTCTTATACTTTTGTATTTATGCTTAGTACCATGTACCTGGTACAGTGCTAGGCCCCATCAAACAATTGTTGATTGGTTGGACAATAAAGAATTTACTTTGAAAGGAAGACAGCACAGCCATGTGCTTCTGAATGTCTTGAACAACTTTAAAATCCCCTTAGCAGGCTTTTTATTGAAAACTCTCAGGGCATTTGTAGAAAGGACAACGGACAAGTGCTGTCCAGCCCTTATGCCTTTAGCAATGCTCCTTACTGAGTGCACTTTTACTGCACTCTTTTCTATTTCTATGATTTTGGAGCTGGTGAGCTGGGAAGTTGGGGGGTGAGGGGCTTTCAATGCCATGGCTTTGAGAAAAGTCTTGAGTCCCTGAAAGTCATCATCCCAGTTGTGTCTCTCATTAGCTGGGGGCCTCAGGCCACTTATTCTTAGCTCCCATAACTCTGAGCCTCAGTTTACCTAACTGTTAAAGATGGATAATCACATCTACTTCATAGGATTATAAGAATTAAATGTCTCAGACCTTTTATATGTCTTCCCTTGTGTTTTTCTCTTTCCTATTTACTTATTTATTTATTTATGGAGAGCAGGGTGAGCAGGAGAGAAAATAGGGGTTTTTGAAGTGAGGAGGGAATGAGTTTCTTCATCTGAAAAGGAGTCATTATTGAACAAACAACCCCCACAGGGCTGACTCATCACTCTTCTTAGGGAACTCACCTTCCAGAGTTGTGAAGAGACCTCAAGTACTTGGCAGAGCTAATATTTAGGGAGAGAAGGGCATCCACTTAAGCTTCAGCCACCTCAGTCTTATTCTAATCCCGCATACCATCATCTTAAGAATGTCTTTCCAATGGGGCTCACAGCCCTCCTCTACATCATGGTCACTGTGTTCTTCCATTAGATGCCCTAGTGAAGCCAAATTGCTTCCTGATAGAGCAAGCCTGCTGTATGGTCAACCACAACTAAGATACACTCTCTAACAGCTCCAGTTCTGATCAGAAACCAGACTGGAAAATCACACTTGTGCCTGCTCTGTCTAAGCCTAGTTTTGCTCAGGGCGCTTTACTTGATGGCTGGAACTGGCTTGGAGAGTGGCCTGGGTAAAGTGAAGAGTCACTGAGACAGCTCAGGTGGACTGTCAAGCTCATATCCATTCAGGTAAAGTAGGTACTGCTGATAATGCCCAAAGACTTCAAACATGGTAGGTTTGGCTTTGATATAGTCCACCAATGATTCAGTGACCTCCACTGCCATCAAGCTTCAGGCATTCAAGACCCTCCATAATCTACCCCAATTGACCTTCCTTTTCTATTAGAAATAAAGCTCCTTAAAGGAAGGGGTTTCTTATCTTTTCATCATTGTAGCTCAATTGCCTACATTAGCATGTGGGATACTATAGGTAGTCAATCAGTACTTTTATTTATTTTTTTTTTTTTTTAAAGATTTTATTTATTTGACAGAGAGAGAGACAGCGAGAGAGGGAACACAAGCAGGGGGAGTGGGATAGGGAGAAGCAGGCTTCCCACGGAGTGGGGAGCCCGATGCTGGATTCGATTCCAGGACCTCAGGATCATAACCTGAGCCAAAGGCAGACGCTTAACAACTGAGCCACCCAGGCGCCCCATCAGTATTTTTAAAAATGAGAAAAAGGAGAAAGGAAAGAAATAAAAAAGCAAAAAGAAAAAATATTAAAAAAAAACAAATACATGATTGAATTAAATTATTTCAAAGTGTATATGGAAAAAATAGGTTAAAACATTTTAACACTTTTTGAAAATACTATTTTAAAAAAGTAAATATAGATTGAATTTTCCATGTATTAGAGCACATTACATAAATATAATTGAAATGATATGGCATAAGCTAAAAACTAACCATGTAAATAGCCAGAATTGAGAAATCCCAAAATAACATTGTATAATGTTTACAATAAAAGAAATTGTATTAATGTATATAAAAAACATTTCTGTTTTGAATGGACGAGAAGACAAGAATGACTCAAAAAAAAAAAAAAATCAAAGGAACTAAAATTCCTATGCTTACGTTCTTCTGCCAAATTTCTATCTTGAAGAAGATTGTTTGGGGTGGGGGCGGAGTGAATCTCGAAAATCTTCTGGAGTCTCACTGCAGGAGAGTGGAAAAATTTCTCAACTATACAACCATGGGTATAAAATACGTGTTCCTTTTCTGACCAAAAATTATATCAGGAAGAAAAGAATATAATGCCCAAAGAATGGGGGGAACCCCAAAACTGAACAAATAAATTAAAGAAATGCTACTCTGAAACTGTAAGTGTATAAATCATTTTTCATGCTTTCTCTAGTATGATAATTATATATAAAATAAATTACATGCATTGTGGTTATTTTTTTAGTTTCTATCAATTGAATAATATTACTACAAATCCAATACATTTTAAAATATATGGCTTTAGGTGTCCAATTTAAAAGAATATGTATTTGAAGAATATTATTTGAATGAATTAAAACCTGAAGAAAAAAGAAACTGATAGAAAGACTAATAGAGATCTTGTATATAAGACTGAATTGACATTCCAGGTTTAATTTTGTTTTGATAGTTTCATCTTCGCATTAAAAGTCATTCTAATTTCCTTGGTTGAAAAGACAGCTAAAAGGGAACTGAGCCACAAACTTCCCAATTTGATTGTCTTAATCATTGTTTTTAATTTAAATTAAACTGAATGGCTAGAATAGAGATTTGTAATGAAATTTGTCTGATCATGGGCACTGCTCTTTCTAATCCTATAAAAAGAAAGAATGAGACTTAATTTCTCTTAATATAGCCACCAGATAAAGACTTGTACTTCCTTTTAGCTATATTACTGCACAGAAAGCATTCAAATTTTGACTTAAAACTTATCTATTGTATACTATTAATTAGGACTTAATGTGCAGGTTCATTAAGGATATGCAACCACTGGATTTATTTTGGCTTTTATTTCAATTGCAGTAGCTATACTATAAAATCTATTATCCTGCACTTTTTAAAATTACAATATGTCCTTATGTAGTTTAAGTTAAAAAATGATCAGGAATGCATGTAATGTTCCTATTGGTAATAACTGGTTATACAAATCCAATTTTATCTCAAATATTCATAAAGGTAGGTTCATATTTTAAATCTCATTAAATTAAAAATTAAGAGACACAAAATTATCAACCAAGAAAAATGGTTTTTATTCTCTAGTTTCATCTTGATAATAGACATTTATTGTTCACTTTCTGTTTTAAATTATAGCGTGCTGACTTGAATCTGACAATAGGCTTTATTTAGTTTAGTATGTGTTTCCAGAGGTAACTGTAACATTCTTTAATACCTACTAAGATAGTTTCTCATATGATGAAACCCTTATTCCTAGATCTGTACGCTATGAACCAGGTGCTGACGCAGAGGTTTTAAAAGTGGAAATTAGGGGTGCCTGGGTGGCTCAGTCGTTAAGCATCTGGCTTTGGCTCAGGTCATGATCCCAGGGTCCTGGGATAGAGCCCCACATCGGGCTCCCTGCTCAGTGGGAAGCCTGCTTCTTCCTCTCCCACTCTCCCTGCTTGTGTTCCCTCTCTCTCTGTCAAAATAAATAAATAAAATCTTTAAAAAAAAAGAAGCGGAAATTAAAAAAAAAAAAAATCCTGATTGGAATTCAGGTAAAACCATCCTGCACAATTTTAACAACATACAAACAGGCAAGATTATAAATGCAATACAATTGCAGCAAAGTGGGATAATTATATCAAGAAAGACTGTTGTCCTGTTGTATTGATTCCTATCAAATTTGTCACTAGATACTAAACTTTATGGGGTGGTCATTGTCAGTCACTTTAATTCCCGGTTTAAATAAGTGACTGCATTATCATTTTCAATTACATTGACATTATTCATTGTCAGGGACATCTTTGGAGGAAAATAAACCTATATCTCTAATATTCCTTTTCTGGAATCGAAGAAGTGGAGTCAGGTCATGGGAGGTGTTCTATCAACTGTGAATAGGGCACAAACCTGAGGATTACTAATTATAGATGAAATTTCAAGAACTTCTTGGAGTTGAAAACATTTGATTCTTTTTGTTGTTTCATCAGTTTTTTTAACTCAAAATTGAGGAAAAAGCAAAATAATAATGAGAGACCATTAACACTAAGCACAGTGTTCTCAACCGCCAGAGTTAAATACAGGGAAATTTTTGAAATATATTAATATAAGAAATAAACTTGGTGTATGATAAAAAACTGATTATTTAAAATAAAGGTTTAACAGCAACAAACAGCATTTTTAAAAAGCACTCCTTTTTAAGGGACTTTCAAAGAAAATCCAACTATCTCACTTCTTAAATGGTGAAATTAAAGCTCAGAATTTAAGGGGTACTTGGCTGGCTCAGTTGGTTGAGCATGTGGCTCTTGATCTCAGAGTATGAGTTTGAGCCCAATATTGGGTCTAGAGATTACTTAAAAATAAAATCTTAAAAAAAAAAAAAACCTCAGAATTTAAGACATGTACATCCATGTTCTTTCTACTGTATCATATAACAGTGACATTAGGTTGCTTGCTATTCTGCAGTATATTAATACTAAATTTCACATTGGCTAAATACCATTTCTTTGATAACTGAATCAGCTTACAATGTTTTCTTTGAAAGTCTATCCAGTTTGTGTAAACAATATTGGACAGATCAGTAATGCATGATAGAGTATGGATATATATGTATCTCCATATATAATGTCTCCATCTTTATATATCTATTTACAGTCATAAATTCTATTTACTACTTATAAAATTCTGCTGGTCCTTGATCTTGGAGGGATGGTAATTACTTTTAACTGGATGTGGGGTAGAATTTTTAGATAGATTGACCTGGACAAAAATTTGATTATTCTTATAGCTAAAAATGTAAAAATGACCGAACAAATTCAGAATCTACCCAAGATATATTCAAGAGTTGAGGAAAGAATAAGACATGGAGCAAATTAGAAGGCAGTGATTAGAGAAAACTAAGCCTCTTTTACATATTGCCCTGCCCTTGATCCATTCTATACACTATTTATATTTCTATGGACAATCTTAGATGACTAGAAATTAGATTATTTTATGAAAGCTTCCATAATGGTTACTGTTATTTGGTAAGTTAATGTCCCTAAGGAAGAAATAGATATTTGTCTCTGTTTTCATTTTACAGGGAAGCATTTTCACCTATAGCACTACTAAGTTATTAACTTTTATAATTACCCATTTTTCTTGGATATTAAGGATTAATAAGCAATCTTCTAAGAGAGAGAAAGTGGAAGAAAGTTCAAGATGCCCAGAGTCCAAACTTCCTTTTTAGTTGGGGTCTTGTGAGATGGCATTAAAGAAGGGAGAAAAGCATTTCTCTTTTCTCTGGTTCCTTCTCTTGTTAAGAAAAATGTTTCTTCTTCTAGGGGCTCCTGGGTGGCTTAGTCCATTTAAGTGGCCGACTCTTGATTTCAGCTCCAGTCATGATCTTAGGGTCCTGGGACTGAGCCGCCCCCCTCTCATTGAGCTCCACCTTCAGCAGGGAGTCTGCTTGAGGATTCTCTCTCCCTCTCCTTCTACCCCTCCCCCCAATGCTCACTCTTTCTCTTTCAAAAAAAAAAAAAAAAAAAGTTTCTCTTTCTGAGGAAGTATCTCTGGAGCTTATTCCAGTGCAGAAACTGCTGTTCTGATGGCCAAAATTAAGTGTTCTTTATTTTGTCCAGCTTTGAGTCATCTTCAGCAAGTATCACTCTTCCATATCAATTGTTCTGATTCCAATAAACAAGCCCCCATCTTCATCTGCGAAAGTCCTTGTGGAAGCTGTACTCAAAGAATCATATTGTTTGGATTGTTTTGGTTTTCAATTGGTTGCTCCAGGCAAGCTTCTGGAAACTGATACTTTAAAAATCCAGATCGTGATAATCTGAGCAATTTCCTTCATCTCAGACTTTTGCTGTGTTTTCTCACATGAATGAAATAAACAAACAGATTTTGTATTAAAAGTATCAAACTGACAACTTCCATAATTATATATACATTCTATATGAATGTCTTTGCTAACATGTAGCCAGATTGTGAGTTAAATTTAGCTTAATTTAAATTAAGACAATTTTTTCAAGGTTTGAAATAAGATTTTTTTAATTCATATGTGATACAATAAAAAATTATCCCAGATAATCATTCTCAAAAGTTGCAAATGTGTTCTGATGGATAGAATATGTTTATGTTTCAATGCTTTGTGTATTAAATATTGAAGTGTTGCCTCCAATACTCTCTATGGGTTTATATTTTGCTTGATTGTTCAACTTTATATGTGAAAATAGCCTCATAAACATAAAGACCCTAAATTTTGCAAATTCTGATATAATCTCACTTTATTAATGTATTTGAAAAGATTAACAAAAACTATTTTGTAAACAACTGATCATCTACAATGCCATCCTCTTTACTGTTTTGAATTTTCTATTTTCCTCTGTAGTTAATCTGAACTAGGCCCACACAAGTTTCCTTTATAATCAAATGTCCCTTGTTATGGGGAATTTTTTATCTTCTCTACATACCTGCATTATATTATTTCCACCTAATTCCACTCTTTGCTAAACATGATTTAATCAGATGTCTTAAAATCCTGAATTTACACTTAATAAAGAATTTTTTTCTTACTTGATAATTATTGCTTCATTCAAATTAAAATAAACAACCTATTACTTCAGAAAGTGTGGTGGACAACATATCGTATGGAACCTGACATTGTACACTGTCCCAGATGAAGCCTCTTCACTCTGGCTGTGGGGCTGTCTTACATGTATGGTGATTTTACTTAAGACCACAGTCCCATATGTTGCATAATTATAGCTCCACAGATAATAGAATCTGGCCAGTATGACTTGTCTCCGTAATGCTTTAACACACTCTGGGTTACAAAGACCATATCCTGTACTTATACCTATAAAAATTTAAACAAAGTGCTACATTTGCAATTACAGATTAAAATACACTGTGATCACTCATAGCTTTTGCTCTTACTTAGAAAAACAAGGAATTTGAAGAACACAGTTTGTATCGCAAAATTATAATTAAATCTGCAAAATATACGACATAAATTTTTAAGTATATTAATGTGTTTTTCTAAGTCGTCATCTTCTTCTTCTTCTTCTTCTTCTTCTTTTTGGCATACAATTAGTGGCTTTTGGACTTTTTTTTTTTTTAAGATTCTATTTAATTTGGTGGAGAGAGTAAGAGAGCACAAGCAGGGGGAGCCCCAGAAGGAGAGGGAGAAGCAGGCTCCCCGCTAAGCAGGGAGTCCAAAGTGGGACTCGATCCCAGGACCCTGGGATCATGACCTGAGCCAAAGGCAAACGCTTAACCGACTGAGCCACCCAGGCGCCCTGCTTTTGGACTATTTGTAACATTCACCATTACTTTTGGAAGCAAAATTCACATTTGTACATTATTTAAAGCATCATTTCATTTTGTTTTATATCATGTTTATGAATCTCTGAATCTGTGTAAGTTTGTGTCTATGTAGGTCTGTACTTGTACTTGTGTGTCTGGGTATATGTTTGTATGTCTGTGTGTGTATTAGAATTACTTAAAATAGATACCAGATAAGGATATACACATTCAATTACTAAAAGAAAAAACATAAATTTAATGATGAAAGCTAAAATAGTGCTCAAAAATAAACTTTAAAATGCTTTAAAAAGTATTTGTATTCTCAGTTCCCTTTATAAAAAACATTCCCAGAATAACTATTTTCCTTTTTTAGTGGCTATTGTATATTTCTTGATAGAATGAACAAAATAACACCATTATTCTATGTTGAAATTTGTTTTAAACTAGAATATATCAAATGATAATAATTTCCTCAGAATCATTTGGAAAGCAAACATCCAATATAGGTACTTTATGAATATCACCACCCATTTGCTTTTCTCTTTCCTTCAAGTTGAAATTTGTGTGGCAACTAAAAGCCTGAAAACTAATGGGATTTGCACTGTGGTTGGTACATCAGAGCACTGCTTTTAGAATTGACATTCTGTGGGAAATGAAGTAAAACCTATTATGCAACAAATTATACAATTTAAATAAAGAAGCAGCTGACCATCACAAGGATTTTATGTGAGAATCATAGCAAACTGCACAACTTTACGGAATCAGATTTCCAATGGATTTGTTATCAGCTGTGGGAGATTCACAGTGGCAATTCAATTACCACTACTTATAGGGAGTAATTGGCATTATTCAATGATTCATAAATCAGGAAGCATTCCATCTAGCAAATAGAAAGGAGGTCCACAAAGCTGTAGAAAAGGAAAAGTTTTTAAAGGCAGAAAGGAGGTGAAAAAAGGAAATGATTAGCAAAAAATGCATTGTTTTAAGCATGGTCATTTTCCAAAGGGGAATGGAAAGGTCTCAGGGGATTACCTCCTAGTGTTGACCAGGTAATTCCAGGTTGACTGGTTAAAGATTCCTGGGAGAAGCTGAAACTGCAATTAGGTTAAGCATTAAGTCTTGGTTTGCTGATGTGGGGCTTAGCAAAACTGACACCATTTAGAGACTGTCATCTCCTTTTTAACATCATGCATGGATGGCCAGAAAATAATCTTGGAAAAGACAAATAGTGTAGGCCTCAGAAAAACTGTGTGTTATCAGTTTGGGACTTGAAAGGGTAACATTCTAAAGAGCAAGATTATTAAGGGCCCCCGGATGGCTCAGTTGTTAAGCATCTGCCTTCGGCTGGGGTCATGATCCTGGCGTACTGGGATCAAGCCCCACATGGGGCTCCCTGCTCCGTGGGAAGCCTGCTTCTCCCTCTCCCACTCTCCCTGTTTGTGTTCCCTCTCTTGCTGTGTCTCCCTCTATCAAATAAATAAATAAAATCTTAAAAAAAAAAGCAAGGTTATTAATCCAAAGCCTCAGAAGTAATAAATAATTACTTCAGTCAAAGCAGTCTGAACTAAGTGAAGTTAAGGTAAAGGGGAAAGACAACACCAGAAAGGAAAGAAGGAAACATAACCTGAAGGGAATTGCACATTATGGCCAAGTGCTTAGACTCTGCTTTTACAACTGGGAAACGCAAAGCTAAGTCACTTCTTTAGATTGAGAAATTTAACAGGATCTTTGTCCCTTTAAAATTTTTCAATCTGATCTCCTACTCTGTAATGGAGCAAGACAGGCAATAATTCCAGTCTCATAAGGCCTTCCATCTCTGGAAACTATTTTCTTCAATTTTTGCACAAAAACTAGCCAACTCCTGTCTGCACTCATCTCTATCTTGTAATAACCAATAATAGTCACTATACACTATTATTTTCAGGTTTTGAAATCACTTCACCAAAATCCAGAGGCTTCAGAGGCTTCAGTTTTACCTTTTTTTTTCAGTTTCCTAACACGAATCTCCAAGTTTTCAAAATTCAATTTTATTTTTTTTCTTGTCTGCCATCTCCCAAATACCATGCCATATAGTTTAGGTTTTTGGCAATGCGTGAACCCAATAGTATGCTAATAAATATTTAACAACCAGATATCCATAAAATAAAATAAAACAAACATAAAAGCTTTGATTTGTGAATATTTCTTTGGTGTTAATACTTCTACCATGGATATTTGAGACTATGCTCCATCTATCAATGAATGCAGAGTTGAGCTCTCTTGACGCATCAGTAGGAGGCCCAATATGAGACAAACTTTTGGTATATTTTTTTTACAACTTTCTGTATTAGTAAAGGTAATAATACACGCAATTCTAATCTAGGTTGTATTTGCTGCTTGAAATGGTCCTATTAGTTTCACATCTTTTAAAATACAACTTTGCAGTTCCTCCGGGTGTGTTTCTTAGCCATTTAAACTCACTTACTTTGACCAAGAGAATGTGCCAGTTCTGAGCGTCTGTCTCAAGAATCATTGTACTTTTATTCTCTACTTTATACCTATGCCTTCACTTTGAGAGCAAGCTCAGACCAGCCAGCTGAGGGATTTTAGAAACATGAGGAAGACAGTTGAGACATCAGCCATGAAGAAGCATGGACCCCCAGCTCTCAGAAGCCACCACCCAGAAACAGTAGCAAACCTAGCTGGCACCAAATTCAGCCCAGGTTAGTTGAACCACACTGTCTCTGTATAGACCACATATTTGACCCATTACAGATTGCCAGCAATCCCAAATGTGATATCCATATCACACTCTACAATGGTCTAGAACTGAAGCTTAATTTTATTTCTCTCTTTCTGTACACACACACACCTCAAGCACTTTCTTGACAATTTGAGGAAGTTTATGTTTGTTAAAAGTTGACTATCGGGGCGCCTGGGTGGCTCAGTTGGTTAAGCGACTGCCTTCGGCTCAGGTCATGATCCTGGAGTCCCGGGATCGAGTCCCGCATCGGGCTCCCTGCTCAGCGGGGAGTCTGCTTCTCCCTCTGATCCTCCCCCTCTCATGCTCTCTGTCTCCCATTCTCTCTCTCAGATAAATAAATAAAAAATCTTAAAAAAAAAAAAAGTTGACTATCAACAAATCTTATTATTTAATGCATTTGAACAATATTTCTATCAGATATTTCTTTTTCTTTTTTCTCCATATCTATACTACTGACTGTTAACTGAAGTAATGGCCTAATTTCTCAGCATCAACCTGGCTCCTTTCATTGCCTTGCCACTTATTTTCTTCTTATAACTTTGTCCTGAACTTATTCGGTGACGTTCAAATGTTCTTTCCAAATAAGGAAGCAAATTTATTAATGGAAACCCCTCTTTCAAGTACCTCTTGAGGTTCAGTTTGCAGGTGCTCAGTGAAGAAACAAACAATAAACAAATTAACAAACTTCCCTTTCAAAGAAATTTACTTTTTAGGACATAGCCATAGATACACATGGGTTTTTGTCTTTGCACAATTTCACCAATTTTCCTTGCTATTTTTTTAATTTTTAAGTTTTTTTAATTTAAATTCAATTAGCCAAGGTATAGTACATCATTAGTTTTTGATATAGTGTTCAATGATTCATTGGTTGAATATATTACCCAGTGCTCATCATATCACGTGCCCTCTTTAATGCCCATCACCCAGTTACACCATCCTCCCACCCACCTCCCTTTCTGCAACCTTCAGTTTGTTTCCCAGAGTCAAGAGTATCATATGGTTTGTCTTCCTCTCTGATTTCTTCCCATTCAGTCCTCCCCCCAACCCCTATTGTTCTTTGTTCTACTAAAGTTCCTTAAATAATAGTCTTATATGGAACACTAATCTTTGAGAAAAGTTTTCAATTAGCAATAATCGCACCTCGGATAAACCTCATTGGCTACGATACTGCCACTGCGCAAAGCTGGAACACTAATCTTTGAAAATTGTGAAATGCCTCAAGAGTTTGCATTAGACAATGTGGTGATCAGACCCCAAGGTGACTTCTAATAATCCTTGTCTTTGGTATTGACACTTTTGTGGGATTCCTTCTCACTGAGTGTGGGCCAGATCTGTGATTTACTTGTAACCAACAGTATATGCAAACAGGATGGCTTGACACTCCCTTCACTTCTTGATGGCAAAGGTGGTAGGAAGTCACTCCCATCATTACCTTTTATAAGACTCAAACTTGCTAGTAAATCTATCTATCAATCTATCTATCATCTATCTATCAATCTATCTATCATCTATCTATCAATCTATCTATCCATCTGTCAGTTGTGGGAGAGTCTTGTGTTGTATGAATGGAGGTCTTTGTCCTTGGATTCCCCCCACCAGAAGATTTACATGGGGATCTGTGCTCCAATGAAGACAGCCAGAAGGAAAGTAGTAAGCACAAAGCAATTTACTAAAGCAAAAGTACACTCTCAGGGTGGGAGAGTGGGCAGGTTCTGGTTGATGGAACCAGACCCTAGGTTATTTTGGGATTGGATATTATTGGGTCTCTCTGGACTGGGAGGAGGTCTGACATACAGTGGGGTGGTCTCAAATGAAGGCCCTTCCAATCATTTGGGAAACTCCTACAGGTTGGGAAGGGGAGTTTTTGACCCAACGAGGTTTGTGACCCAACGAGGTTTGTAACCCAACCGTCCAGGCAGCCTTTCTCCCTCCACCTGGGAGGGGCTATGCTCTCAAAGCAAATGCATTAAAATGAGTGTAGGGGCTACCCTGGGGCAGAGGTGGAAGAGGAGAGCACATGCTCTGCACCTGAGCTCTTTGGTCTGTCAGCCCCAAGGTCTCAGAAACCACAAGGTCAGGATATTGTGCCCTCCAGCTTTTAATAGGTAGCTTACTTATCACCTTTCTTGCCTCCAGTTCATGTTTCTGTCATTCACCTTCAAGAACTTGGGACTCTGCCCCTGGGCATTCTTTCCACTGCTTATATCTTTCTTCTACCTAGTCTATATCTATCTATCTATCTATCTATCATCTATCATCTATCATCTATCATCTATCTATCATCTATCTATTGGTTTGTTTATAACTTCTCTTTAATGTCTTTGAAGACGCAAGCTGCCATGAATGCTGTCAAAAATAATAAGAACAAGAAAGAAGATCATTCTCTAGTAGATCTTTCAAACAGAAACTTCAATTCTGGCTAACACATTCATAGCAGCATTGTGAGACCCTAGCTAATATGCCTGGATTTCTAACCCATAAGTTTGAGAAAATAAATGGGGTTGTTTGAAACTGCTAAGTTTGAGGTAATTTGTTATGAAGCATAGAGAACTAATCACAGCATGTCTCCTCCCAGAGAAAAAGAATATATTTTAGTTAACTTTGATGAAGTCCAGAAAACAATTATCCTACCATCATCCTTTTTAACAAACCCCCATCCTCATAACTTTCTGCAGATTCTTTAATTATATTGACTTAATTATGTTTTCAAAGAGTTTGTTTTTTCTTCACATTTCTGATATTTCAAATATTTTATTTTGGTTATTAAAAGTTTATACAAGCTTAGTATTTTTTCACACTCATTTTGTAATAAGATATTTTATGATTGATAGTTTTACTAACAAATGCATGAAAAGGAAATGGCAATTTATAAATTGTAATTCTAAGTTAATTTCCAATTTAGAAAACAGAAATTGGTTGTTACAGTAAAGTCACAATTTGGGGGATATACAATATTGTTTCATTTTTAATTTTCTGCTCATATAGTTGATATAAAATCACTTAATTGGCCATTGAATTTTAAATGTGTGTGTGTATAAATAGCAGAGCTAGAGTGAACCTATGTCTAACTCTAAAACCCATGGTCTTAGACATTAGTGCTATTTTATCATCCTTATATTTACATTCTTTGTCATGAGTATGATAGAATTAATGTTATCTATTAATATTAATTAAATTTGTATTCAACTATTTTAATTAAATCTGATTATGGTTATTATTTATTTAAATAATAGTTATTGAGCAGCTACTATATATATATATTTTTTTTAAGGATTTATTCATTTGAGAGAAGGAGAGGGAGAGAGAGAGGGGAGGGGCAGACAGAGAGAATCTTCAAGCAGACTGTCTGCTGAGCAGGGAGTCAGCTGTGGGGCAGATCCCACAACCCATGAGATCATGACCTAAGGGGAAGCCAAGAGCCAACACTCAAACGACTGAGCAACTGAGGCACTGCAGAGCTATCACTGTGTTAATACTGTGCTGGGGGTGGAGAGATAAGCAAAAAAGATTGGTTTCCTGCTCTTATAAAACTTAACACTGTATGGTGATCAAAGATAGCCACGTTAATCAAATAGTCATTCTAAAAAATGGTTTACAAATTGGTATATAAAAGCTAAAGGAAAACATCTGTGGTTCATTGATAAACCATGTGTTGTTTAAAGTACATTGCTCTGAGTTGTCTGACTCTGATTTTGGTTCAAAGAGGATTCTGGGCTTTCTTTATCTTTGAGCCACTTTGTGGTTATCCAAGTGCTAGATAACTGATGCACTTGCAAATAAATGTCTGTAGACATGCAAATAAATTCTGCCCAGTGGAGAGACTAACCTTTTCTTCCCACTCCTCTGTTCTACTTCCTCACCTGGTGGAAAAATGGCAGCCAGCCATTTACAAATTTACTTCAGTAAACTTTGTTTGGCAATCTGTGTTTTACCAAGCCCTCCACATGATTCTGATGAACAGATACGTTTGGGAACCATTTCATAGGTGATAGAGGCTTCACATTTGTGTTTTGATGGAATTTGGAAATTAGACCTAAATTGTACTAAGAAGAGTTAGTGGGGAGTGATAACGTGGCTGTCAGGAATAAAAACAATTGGAACTATTCTGGCTTAAAAGAGGAGAGGAGATAAGATAACTATGGGGGGGGGGGGGTAGTAATATAGTTAAGGGTTAGTTGCTTGATGTTTGTTGTTGCTTTTTTAAACAGATATTTAAGGATAGTTAAAGGCAATAGGAAAGGATCTAGTCTGGAGAAAAAGTCTGAATATAAAATAAAATAAATGTATTATAACTTAAAAATATTCTTAAGAAGACTGAAGAAGATAAAGTCCAAAGTAAATATTTTCAAGTTCACCATTAGAAGAGAATTGCTATTTGCTTTTAGTGAAGATTTGGCAAAGTTTTCTGTAAAGTGTAAGTATTTTATGCCTTGAGGAGCAGTCTTTGTTAAAACTAGTCAACTTTGCCATTTCATCACGAAAGCAGACGTCAACAAGTAAGAGAATGGGCATTGCTGTGCTTCAATAAAACTCTTACTTGCCAAAGTAGGCAGCAGGGTCATTTTTGGCCCATGAGCTAAGTTTCCAGCCATTGCTTAAATGGAACAGGAACAAAAGAGTAGAAGATACTGAGCTATAAGAATGCTCTTGTGTTGGTATATTTGTAGAATAAAGATGGAAGGGGTTGGCTTTTTCTGATTGTTACCATAATATCTGTAATTTAGGTGACAAAACAATCTATTGATCTTCTGTTTTGAGAGAGTGATTACAGGAGAACAGGACATATTTAAAAGTAATCAAAGCATGAGTTGATCTGAAAAAATTAGGAGAATTTCTTGGTGTGTTGAGGGTAATCTGAGATTTGTAATCAAAACTTTGCCTGCTCTGTTCAAACTTTCTCTAATAACTCTCGTCTGGAAAAAATAGAAAGTTGAGTTCAGTAGAGTTAGAGTGTTGCAAGTTAAGTGAAAACAAAACAAAAGGTAAAAAGGGGCAAAGGGCTTTTACAGTATTTTCAATGCTGTTATTGAGCTTGTGATCTGTAAAGTCTATGCTACACAGGAAGAGAAGAAAACCCTCCCGAATTACGAAGTATAGAATACCAATGGACCTAATGTGTCCATAAAGTAGAAAGACCGTTCTAGTGGTATAAAACTGAATAAAAAAACCTCATTTAAAGTGAAGTCAGAAAAAAAAAAAAAAAAAATGAAATCGGGAGGCCAGAGAGGGGGCTCTCATGCCCTACAAATTCTCATTAACTGCAGTCCCCTACAGGAAGAGACATTGCATTCCCAACAGCAAAAAACCTACTTCACTACTTTAGCAAGAAGGAAGAATTTCTTCTTGCTCAGCAACAAACTCAGCCAGTTAGAAAATTCCACAACTCAGCCAATGAGAAACCATTACTACCCAGAACTCTCACTTTCCTCGATGGACTTTCAAAGCAGCCCCTCCCAACCTCCTCCTTTTCTTTATAAAGCAGCAGTTCCTCTCCTTTGATCTCAGGGCTTACCTATGGTTTGCTGTAGCTTACGTGTCCCAAATTGCAATTCCTCTGCTATTCCTCAGTAAACCTATTCCACTGGTAAAATAACTGGCTATTTTACTTTTAAGGTTGACAGTGGTAAACACTGTGAAAAAGTGAAAAGCTTGTGAGTTCCAGAGAAATAATTCTAAGGGGGCAAAGACAACTACATTAAAATTATCTATGAATGTTTTAATTTAATTTATTTTTATTTGGAGGATAATTTAAATTTTATTTTGACTGTGTTTTACATGATTTAAGTAACCATCTTTTATTTTATTTATTTTCTTAAAGATTTTATTTATTCATTTGAGAAAGAGTGAGAGAGAGCAGAAGCCGGGGTGGAGGAGAGGCCGAGGGAGAAGCAGACTCCCTGCTAAGCAGGGAGCCAGATGCAGTACTTGATCTCAGGACTCTGGGATCCTGACCTGAGCCGAATGAAGGCAGGCACTTAACCAGCTGAGCCCTAGTGATCATCTTTTAACCAAATATTGCCAAGCTATTTTTGTATCCTTTGATACATGTTTAAGATTACGTTGGGCACCTTCAAATAGCCGTGCTAATAGGAAAAAAAAATCAGTCATACTCAAATCATGAATGAAGCTTTTGCCATGAGTGAAATATAAGTAGTGAGAGGTCATACTGTACTAATGAAAGTTTCATGGAAGTTTCATTAGAGAAAAGAAGTGAAAAATTAAGAAATCACACATTGACTAGGCTTCTTTAACTCAAAATAATCTGAAGCTTAATGATTTATCTTTGATTAAGCAACATAAGCATTATATTAAATTTTAATTTAAAATGCATTATTTTTGTAGATTTGTTTGTATTAGTATGATTATATGTGTTAATATGGCAATGTTCTGATGGTTATTTGGTTAAAGATTGTTGCTATTTGCTTACACATATCCCAGTAATGTAATTAAAATGATTTAACTAAAAAAGGGGGACAAGTTTGAACAATGATGTTACAGGTGATGCAAACATTTTAGGTAATTTAAAAATATCAAATGTTAGTTCAGATGATGATAATTATGGGTCATATAGTGAAGATGCACATTTTTATGTAAATTAGAAAATAAACCTTAAAATAACTCAAGCTGGCTTCGTTTGGTGCATGCCACCGTTCTTGGCTACATTCAAATCCCTTTGGAATGCAAAAAGCCCTAATGAAAGCTATGATTAACTAGTTACATAGTTCATAACCGAGGTCTAATTATAAGTTTAGACATCTCCTTGCCTAACAAAGAAAAAGTCATTGCTGCTGACAGCTACACAAGCTATAAAAGCTGGGAAATGTCTAAGTAAGGGCATTTAAAACAGCCGTGACATTGTCAGGGTAAAACCCTGCCGTTTCTCTTAGGTGAGGTGAGAGAAGATGTATCATTAAGTACACAACAAGACACATCTTTATGTGCGAATTCACCAATTCTCATAGGTAGTAAAATTATAACTGCCAATTTTTTAAACAAAGCCTACAACTCTTGGAGTTTTAAATAGAAAGTAATGCATTGCAATCACAAAACATTCACAAAACTTTTCTTGGGAAAAACTGTCTTCATGCTGTTTTTTATTTCTTTGTATGATATAACTACACTCCTCCAGTTTGCAAAGACAGCTACATTAAAGAGCAGAATCTAAAGGTGTCTCTGTGGCAGTTTGATAAGGTAAAAATAGTTTATAACATTAAACATTAGGTGTTAAATTCCAAACTTCTGATTGAAAGACATAGAGTGAAATTTAATAAAATTTTGTATCTGTCTTTATATCTAATTATATATATATATAATGTTATATAGGTATAATTATATATTTTATAGTCAGAGATAGCCAATAGTCAAAATATGTTTTGTAATCAAATAAATATATATGATAGTACTCATATATATAAATTATATATATCAATTGACTATTATGTACAATACATGATTATTTGATAATATTTGACTATAAAATATAATCATAAAACTAAATATATAAAGAGAGAGTATGATAACTTTATTGTTTGGTTTTTGTGTTAAATTTTATCACTTAAAAAAACAAATTAAGAAATAAGAAGCCCTAAGATTGAAATGGTTTTACTTTAGAGCTTTTGATAAATTCACTCTGTAAAATAAATTAGCAATTTGTAGAGGTTTTCCACTATGTGGCTTGATTTATACATTCATTCAGGAAATGAATATGTAACAGTTAATATGCAGCGGCACTACCTTAGGCCTGTTGTTCAAAGTTGTGGAACAAAATAGACAGAACCTCATGAGCCTTTCAGTCCAGAGGGAGCATTCATTGGCCAATGAAAAATGTCAACCAAAGATAGCCTTTATTTTACTAATACTAAAATGCATCTTTTTGGTTTTGTTTTGCATTTTAACATCTCTGAACTTAGGATTCATCGTCTGTTTAATAGTGCCTTTCTGTTACTATGGTCCGGGAAGCCATTTTTTAGTAGTCAAAATAGAAGTAATTACCACTCTCTGCCTGTGGGCACATTTGGTCGGGCAGTTCATATATCACTATTAGTGGAGTCATGTTTTGCATGACAAAATTTCTCAGTCCTTAGGGGAAAGGAATTCACAGACATAGCAGTGCCTCTCATATTAATTAATGTAATTAATTAGTCTAATTAACTAACATAAAGGAAAGGGGATTTCCCTTCAACTTATAAGTATGAGCAAGAGATGCATGCAAGGATCCGGGGAAGAGAGCAGGACTGGAATTGGCTTAAGTTGACAGGAAGTAGAAATAATGAGGCAGTCCTATTTGGTGTAGACACAAGCTCATGTAAGAGCACATATAGCTGTTATTGCTGGTGGTAGGTCTTGAAAGGTAACTCCACAGACATTTCTGTACACAAGATATACAGGATTATTTAAAGAAGGAAGAGGAGTCCTGATTATTGATCACTTCTGCCGAAATTAAGAAAGTGCCAACACCAAACTTGCAAAATGTGAGCCAGTGGTTTCATTTAAAATCCAGGAAACAACGATAAAGAAATCTTTGGAAAAATAAAAGATTTCTTTTTTCTCTGCATTTGTCAATTCTCTAATAGCGTTCCATGGAAAACATGGTCATCACTAACTGTGAATCAAAAAACAAAAAATTGGACTGTGAATTCAAGGAAGGCTTAGGGATACCTGCACCAGTTTATTTTGCTTATAGTTATGATTTTTTTATATGTACAAAAGTCGTAAATGTTGAATAAAATTCAAACCATTCTTTTAGAAACTTTAAAATCAAAATTATGAGTGATACAAAAACAATAATTCATAGTGTGAAAAAGTTGCTGCTTTCCTAGCAGTATATAAAATAATTCTGGGCCTTCTAGTCAGATAGGAACATAATGAAATACATTATAATTAAAACATCTGCTTAAAGGAAACAAAGTAAGGGATAAAACTGTAAATTAGGGAATGCTTTGTAAAGATTGTCTGGTGACATTTCTGATGAAGTGACATTTATTTTTGAGATTTGAGAAATTAGAATAGTTTGCTTTGCAAATACATGTTTACTATAGAATTATCCAATTGAGCCATTTCTGAGGGAAAAGGGGCACTCTTAGTAATTATGCTGGGATTGTATACAGAAAACCAGTGACTATGGTCACAGTAAACAAAGTGTGGGGGGAAACAAAGGGAAGGGAGAAGAAAATGTAAAATAATGAGGAAAAGGTTGGCATATAGCAGCAACTTAACTGCTGTTGTAACATTTAATAAGATCGGGTGAGAGGAATTGCTGCCAATGGATTTAGCAATAATTATTGAAAAAAATATATATATGGTAGAAGCTGCCTCCAGCCAGTTGTGGACAGATAAGTTAAAGGCAGATTCAGAAGTTGAGAGACTGTGGGTGGTGATTCTTTCAAGAAGTATGCCCATGAAGGGAATGAGAGAAATGAGGGGGAAGATGGAAAGCATCTCAGAATCAAGAGGGAGAATCATATTTATTATTGCTATTATTTATTTTATTTTAATGATAATGTCCCAGAAAGAATCTATATTCTTGAGTAAGAGGTACACAAGATACATTAGGAAGGGAGAACTTGATTTAATATATGATAGCAAGAAGCAAATCTCTTGAGAAAGTGACAAAATTCAGGTATAAAAGCTGGGATTGCTTTCAGATTGCTGAGACACATTGTGGTATCTGAGAGTGAGATATCACCTTGCAGACCTCCAACTGCCAAAACCATGATTTAACAACAGGGTGGTAAGGACAAAATTAGAATACAAAAAGGAACAGAGAGAGAGAGAGAGAGAGAGAGAGAAAGAGAAAAAGAAGGAAAGAAGGAAGGAACGAAGGAACGAAGGAACGAAGGAGCTATAGTAATAGCTACCTCTCACAAATTGATTGCATCAATATAGATTGGATCTGATTCAGTGGTTAAGAGTGAAATAACCAGAAAATTGCAAAGTCAACTTATTTTAACAATCTTTATCACTAAATTGCAGTGCACTAACTTATTTAGGTTAAGAATGATCTATTTCAAAACAGTTGCTATTATTTTTGCTTGAGATGGAAGTTAATCATTTGTGGAAGCTCATCATACAGCCTTTTTGTACTGAATCTGATATTGTTCAAAATTAATTATTGACTTTTCTGATTTAGAAAGTTGAAGAATGATAGGCAAACACTATAGATTTTTAGAAATGTTCTTTTTTTCCCTGTGGTTAACAGGAAAATATTCAAGAGGATCTGGTTATGTAGAAAGGTTCTCAGAGTATCTATTGTCTGGAAATAAGACAGTAATGCAGAAAGATATCTTTCCTGCTGTTTTCAATCAGGCTTCTCTCAGTATTGTAATAAAAATAAGACAGTAATGATTGTTATATATACAAATAAAACCCCTCAGATTGTAATCATGGAAATGAATATTGACTTGTCAAACCATAGCCCATGCTACCATATATGACGGTGGGAGATTGTAGAGTTTACAATGTACCATGACTAAGTGAAATTCAATTTAATTGGAAATATGTGTAAATTTTATTATATTTTATGAATATTTGAACTGATAATGATGAAGCCTTTTGACCTCACCAGAATTAAATTATAACAGCTGTGATGTCTCAATCCCAACCCATGTCAAATGAACCCAACACTTAGAACATCTGTTCTGCAATAAAAGAAGGCTAATTGCCTCAATCTCAATGACATTCGAGTAGAATTGCCAGATTCCAACAGAGAGCAAAGAAAGGAAAAGCAAGTTGGAAGAATTAGTATTCACTAAAGCAAAAGCCTTCATTTTTTTCTAAGAGAAAAATGTTTAAGAATTCTGCAGTGAACTACTTTATAATTTTAAAATGTTTAAACATAGTTGGAGTATTTGTTTTCTAAATAAGTATATGAATGAATGAATGAATGAATGAATGACCCAGCATGGCTTCTGGCATTTCTCAAGTTAGACTCCCAGGGTTGGGGCACAAACCCCTATCTAAATATAAACATGTAGACATTAGGACAAGTTCTGCTTTATTTTCAAACTCTTGCCACAAATCTATTTTTGATACATAGACTTTCACCAGGTTACTCTTCCCCTATCTCACTCACTAGCCTTGAGGAAAAGTGAATCATCTGTAGCTCAGCATAGAAGAAGCTTCGTGATCTAACTTAAGGTGTTCATTCCAGATTGTTTGCATCACATCACATTCCAGTGCATGGGCTCTGGATTCTGGACTTCCTATTATTAGTCTGTATGCATCATACTTTCTCCTGTCCCATGCTTTCTTCTAAAGTTAGTTTATTTGCTATCCATAACTCTCATAAGATGCATCACTTTCTACTAACAGAATTCTCCTCAACCTCTTTCCCCACAGCCTAATTGTGGTCATTCACATCTTCTATCCCATGTATTATATGCCTAAAGTTCCACTTACAACTTCTTACTGTAATTATACACAATAATTACTTCTGTCTCTCCTGGTTGAATTTAGTCTTCTCTTGAGCAGAAACTGTGGTATTCCATTGTATAACCTTAGCACCTAGCACACAAACATGCATTCAATGGACAAGCATTTGTTTATTACATGAATGAATTCAATTGAGAAGTATCTTTGTGTGGTGGAAAAAGCATACATATTTTGGTGTTAGATCATCCTGGATTAAAGTTTCCACCTATCAGTGATCAGTTCTGCTATATTATATAAGAAAGGTAGTTTCTGATTCACAAGTATTGATTCATCTCCAAACCTGGATTAATAATGAATGGGACTTGGTAAGTTACTGGAAATCAGGATAATGTTGTTTAATGTAACAAATAATGCCTCAAGCATAAGGAAAATAAGTAAACATTATTTTTTCCTCTATTTCCATTACTAATGTCAACTTGGCCTACTAAGGGAAAAAAAAAAAAAAAAGAACTTTAAAGGGAAATTTGACCTCTCAAAAATGAATGGATAGAATTAGGTGACCAGTATCCCTCTCCAGGGTTGCCTTAACTTGTGATTATTAAATCATTACTTTAGAATCTGTTAAAAAGACAGTTATAATTCCTCATTTAATAGAACTAAAATATTTATAAAGTAAGACACTTGTTAAGTTTCCAATCTTAAAAGATTAAAATGCCTTTAAACTTATGGATACTGAAAACAAATCTTTAGGCTCTTTTGGTTTATAATCTACTTTAAGAGCCTCTAATATATCAATAATAATGTACAAAAATAATAGTATATGATATGAGATTGATTTTATAAGGAAAAAAGTTAACTTCTACATTGAGTTTGATAAGAATTGATTAACAATGTAAAATCTTTGCCACACTTACACTTTTGCAAGACTTTTAAAGTCGGAGGCAAGACAGAACTTTGGCCTAGCATATGATGTGGCTGTTTATAAATAATTTTCCTCACTGTTGGGTGCCAATAGACTCAGGACCACTCAGCCAAAAAATTACAAAATTACTACCTTTTGTGATCATTTTTGTCATTTAGGTTTTTAGAGAACCTGCAGCAAATACAACTGCTATTTTGACAAAAACATGTGTTTGGCAGAAGCCACCATCTTAGATTTGGAACACAGAGTTTTTGAATTGATTCCTTAATTTTTTTTTTTTTTTTAAATTTCCAAAATAGGTAATGATTGCTATGGATGACTAAAAATGTTCTATAAAGTTTCTTGGAAAAAAAAAATTATAGATTTTTTTGGGAAGTGGTTTTGTTTTTCTGTAATTTTTACAGAAAGAAAATTCACTGATAAAAATATATTTCTATGTTAAATATATAGTTACCATATAAATCAGCAATTCCACTCCTAGATATCTACTCAAGAGAAATAAAAATATACATGTCAACATAAAAGTTGTACACAAAGCTCCATAGGAGTATTATTCATAATTTTCAAGAAATGGAAAAAACCCAAATGTTCAATTGATGAATGTATAAACAGAATGTGATGTATACATACAATAGAATATTATTTGCAATAAAAAGAAATGGAATACTGATACACACTACAAAATAATGGTATGTGAAGGGAGCCAGTCATAAACAACTACATAAAATTCTATTCATATAAAATTTCCTGATTTTGTTTACATAAAATTGACAATTCTATAGAGACAAAATGTCAAGTTATAGTTGCCAGAGATTAGAGATTAGCGAGGAGAGAAGGGAATGACTGATAACAGCTATGAAATTTCTTTTTGATGTGATTGAAAAGTTCTAAATTAGATTGTGTTAATGACTGCACAACTCTAAATATACTAAAAAGCATTGAATTGTATACTTAAAACAGGTGAATTACATTATGCAAATTACATCTCAATAAAGCTGTTTAAATATATATATCTTTCAAAGTTTAAAGGGGTTTAGTATATTGAGTAGTAAAACTGTTTTATATTTTAACAAAAAATCTTAAGAAATTAATATTAGCTTCGAAAGATAACAGTAAGTCATGTGCTTAGACATCTTCATTCTAAAATATTCAAGGTTTAATATTTTTCATGAATCTATCCTCATGAATATTAAAACATAACCCCTACAAATAAAAACTAGTGACTAATTTGAAAGATATAGAAGTTTAAGAGCTTTAAATTTTATTTAAATTTTCCTATAAACTACTTAAGTTTTTTTTAATACATAATGAGGTTATTTCTAAGTAGGTTTTTGCTTCATTGGAGTAATTGTTAAACAAATGAAATTCAAAAAAATAAAATTGGCTATCAAAAAAATGTTTGCATTCCAATGGAATCTGTATCCAACCACATTTCTTTAAAGATTTTCATTTGCTCTGGCATCACTCTTGTACTCTTTATTCTATGGCAATCTGGCTTTGTTCCTATCCCATCACTAAAGTTTATGGCTATATAATCACGGACAGCTTACTAGGTCCATTCAAGACCAAATGTTTTCAGTTTTAGCTGGAGACATATTGGCATCATCTCTGGCGGGAACTGTGACATATTTTATTTCCTAGGAGGTCACTTCTGTGGCTTCAGCTAGTTCTAATTGTCGGTTATCTGAGGAAAGCTCAATTTCAAGACCACTGAGCTTAACGACTGTATTCAGTTTGGACACTGAGTGCACCGTGTTTTTCTGGTCCTGTAGTTTTTAACCCCATAAGAGAGGCTTTCCTCCATAACAATGATCTGTTTAACTCATTAACCTGAATTTACCTTACTCTTATTTCCATACAACCAAATTATGTGTCCTTGTCCACATTCCTTCCCTTGTTGGTTTCCTACCCACTTTTTCTGTTCGTAACAACTTATCCACTGTTCACCTTCCCTAATTTAAAATGTATTTTATGAGTAATCATTCTCACACCAGAATTACTAATGACTGAAATGTCCCAACATATGGCACATAGGACTCCCAGGTTATGATAACCAATGAACTAGAAAAAGAAAGTTTTCTTTCAACAGAATCTATGTGCAAATCTCAATCCAATAAAATTCACCTGAGCTTTCAAGAGAAAGGACTCTGTGGTGTAAAGCTGACTTATTGTGACTACTTTCTGGCTAAGCTCTCTATGGGGTTTTCACATAGAGTGAGTTATCAAGTAAAAATAAATAAACAAATATGTATATATTTGTCAATATTTTGTCAATAATTTCTGTGGAACTGGTAGCACAGTGTCTTGAAAACACTGGTTCACCCAGGCAAGAGAGATGTATTTCTCCCTCTCTTCAGATGGAGCATGTTATTTCACTTTAATGATGCTAATGCATTAGGGGGAGAAAAAGACTGGTCACTTTAGAGTTTATGCTGCACAGCAAGGAAATGTTGGTACATACCTACAGTGTTTAAACAGGAGCCAGATTAGGGATAGCCTTAAGTAATAGAGGATCAGGCATTTAAGCAAAATACTTTCAGAATTTCATAAAATAGTTAGAAGGTAGTTTTTTATTTATTTTTATTTTTTTAATTATGTTATATTAATCACCATATATTACATCATTAGTTTTTGATGTAGTGTTCCATGATTCATTGTTTGTGCATAACACCCAGTGCTCCATGCAGAACGTGCCCTCTTTAATACCCATCACCGGGCTAACCCATCCCCCCACCCCCCACCCCTCTAGAACCCTCAGTTTATTTCTCAGAGTCCATAATCTCTCATGGTTCATCTCCCCCACCGATTTCCCCCCCTTCATTCTGAGAGGGGAGTTTCATAGTAGCCTTTGGGTTTAAACAGAGAGCAACAATTACACTTCAAAGAATAGGTTTCTGACTCTGGGTCTTGAGGTCTTTTTAAAAACCTACCTTCATGGGGCGCCTGGGTGACTTAATCGGTTAAGCATCTGTCTTCAGCTCAGGTCATGATCTCCGGCTCCCTGCTCAGCGGGGAGTCTGCTTCTCCCTCTCCCTCTGCGTCTCCACCACCACTTGTGTTGCTCTCTGTTTAAACCCAAAGGCTAGTATGAACAGGGATTCATAGAAACTCCACTCTCACCCATGAGAACTGCATTATCTGTTGTAATCTCAAATTGGGAAGCTATCCACTTCCTTACCCGACACAAGTCACAGTGAGTTTTAATAGCATTCTTTAGCCTCTCTCAAAACAGAAACTCCCTCTCTCTCTCTCCTTCTCTCTTTCTCTCTTTTTCCTTTTATTTATAGCATCTGGTCACAAAACAAAATTCAAGTACTCTTCTTTGGCAAGATTTTATGATCTTTTGGTCACTATGACTCATTTCCTTAGGTTTTGAAAACTGACTTACTTTCTCTCTACCGAAACAACACACACTGTCTTGCATTTGTGCTTCAGTGATTATTTGGATGATTTATCTATTTTAATCATTTCTTATTGAAGTAACAACCTCCAAATACAGTTACAAAAACACAACTTCTTTGTTTTTTTGTTTTGTTTTGAGATTGCAGATGAGCTATAGCTTTTCTGCAATCTTCTCATCTCTAAGGAGTTCTTGTACTTTAATGCAGGCCAAAAGGCTGCCCACACCTGGGATGTGCTGTTCTCATGGTCCTAGTACAGGAACAGAATGAAACAGAACCAAATCATGTAAGTTCATTGAATGCTTCAGTACATATCTGGAGAAAATTATGTCCGCTTGCATACCATAGGTCAATGTATGGTTAAGCACAAGTCAGTAAAGTATACTCAGTCTCCAAGGAAGCATGGCATGGGTTGGAAGAGAACAAAGAACTGAACAGTTAGTACATTCTACCATAATTCCACCTTCTTGGCCAAAAACATCTGCTTTTTCTTAGTGCAATTAAACCCATCCTCTCTGAGAGATTCCAAGTGCCTCATCCAATTATTGTAATCAGACTTAAAATTTGGAGCTGATGATCTGCCTCAGGTCAGGATGCAGTTTTATTTGATCCAACATCTGTGAGCTGAAAAATAAGATACTGTTTTTTTACATCACACACATGCACACAGGGTCACACCACAGAATGGTGGAACAGTAATAAGACAATGATAATAAATTATCACATCTGGAAAAGAGGAAAAAATAGACACGTACAATTCACTGGTCAATAGCAGTTCTGAAGACAAGGCAAACGTTGTAAGTCCCCCTTTCTTGAAATATGGAATATCCCTTGATGACGTTCTTGTTTACTCTAGAAGGGACTCCCGGAGGCATTGTTCTCCAGGGCTCTGCTCTGTGGAAAGTCATTCCTTTTTTATAAGCCTCCTGGGATACTTTTGAAGAGAAAAGAAGACTATTAACTTTTAGGGGATTATGCAGTATTCTAAGCATGTTTCTTGTACTTCGGAATTTTGGAACTCAAAGGTCATATTTTCATTTCAAGCAGTCACAATTTTCCTTAATCTAGACTGGTAGGATTTTAGGCAATACAACACACTCAATTTAAAAAAAAATATCTTATTAATTGATTCAACTCCAAATGTTTATATATAGATGCCTCTCTCTATCTGATTAGAAATACCTTGAGTTTCTCAGGCTTCCATGGGATAATATCCTTGTTGTCTTTCTTGTAGCTATTCTGTTTAACTGAACAGAATTTCCAAGTGCAAAGTGATTCTAACTATATATTTTAACAAAGGGTATGATGACCACAGCATCCTTGACTTTATATTTATTTTTAAAAATATTTTTATCAATCCTTTCACTGGCTAGAATTGAGAAAGAGTTGTTTCTTCAAATCCTTATAGTCCTGATACTCTTCTCGTTTTCTTTTTAAAATTTTGTTTGTAAGCAGATTTTTCTTTTCCTGGGCCAATCTAACTTTTGCAGTATTTATCCAGTGCAGCTAATAATAAACAATTCATGCCGCCTGTATTCTCTATTGGATAAAACTTCATTTCCCAAGTAATAAATTTATTTGACAATTTTTCTGTCTTGCAAGTTATTATAGGTGATAGTCATACCCAATGTTTTTCTTATGCATAATGTGGTTGCAAACTTCAATAGCATTTTCCTCATGAGTTGGTATCTAGAACAAAAGCTTATGTCATATATTTGAGGTGTTTGCTGTAGCAGCTTGCTTTTGTTGTACACATTTTTTTTTTAGTCAGCTCTTGCTTTAGAAACAAACAACACTAATATTTTAGGACTTACACAGACAAGTATGTTTTTATTGTTTACATTAACTGATGACTACAGATGAGATGTTCCTTGTCTGGCTTCTGTTGGTAATGCATGGCTTCACTGGCCTTCTCATTCCAGAATTCATGCTGAAGGAGAAATCCTCATTTAGGACCTGTTATATACATGGCAGAGGGCAGACTTTCAAGATGCAGCAACAGAGAGCATGTAATATATTTCATTGGTCTACATTCCCCTGGTCAGTGAAGTCTTGTGCTTAAAGTCAATTGGCAATATGTTTTACTTATAGAGAAACATGGCATAACGTAGAGAAAAATTATTGTGAATCACAATTTAATATCCCTCACCATTTCTTATGGGTTGAATTGTGTTCCCCCAAAATTCATATATTGAAATCTTAATCCCCAGTACCTCAGAATGTGATGGTGTTTGGAGATAAGGCTTTGAAAGAGAAAATTAAGTTAAAATGAGATCATTAGGGTGGGCCCTATTCCAATATCACTGGTATTCTTATAGGAACAGGGAATTTAAACACAGACATACCCACAGGGAGAACGCCATGTATCAGTCTGCTCAGGCTGCCATGACAAAATGCCTCAGACCAATGGCTTAAACAATAGAAATGTGGTCTATCACAGTTCCAAAGGCAGGGAGACCCAGATCAAGGCACTAGCAGATTCAGTCTTTCTGGCTGGCAGTCATCTGCCTTCTTGCTGAGTCCAAGCATGTCTTTTTTGCTTCTCACCAGCCCGACCTTATGACCTCATTTAACTTTAAAATCATATCCATAAAGTCCCCATCTCTAATGACAGTCACACTGGAGTTTAGGACCTCAACATGAATGGAGCTGAGGGCCACAGTTCAATCCATAACATACTGCATGAAGGTGCACACAGAAGACAGACATCTATCTACAAGCTGGAGAGAGAGAGGCCTCTGTGACAGATCTCTACCATCTCTATCTCATACATCTAGCATCCAAAACTGTGAGAAAATGCTTCTGTGTTGTTTAAGCCACCCAGTCTGTGGTACTTTGTTATGGAAGCCCTCGCAAACTCATACACCACCCAAGGCCACCTCATTCTCCCCTGCCTCAGTCATAGTTCCATAGAGACTGCCCCCTTATGCAAACACAGGATATTCTCATTGCAGGACACAGCTCAAGTCAGAAATTCCACATTTCAATATATAGCCTCTAACAATACATTTATGTTCCTCCAGCTCTGTTTCTCTGTTACTTTCATCACATGGTACTTGCTTTATAATCTTTCAAGACCTCCAGAATATTGATTATTTTGTATCATATGTAAAACACTGAATGCTCATCTATTAACTTTCTTTCCTAATTAAACAAATTTATTTAGTGCAACATGAATCTCAAAGCAAGGAAACATCTCGTTCCTTCCTCCCTTGCCCCTCCATTGCACTTTAATATTCTTAATATGGCCAATATGGTTTAGTTATAGTGATATTTGTAAGGCTAGAATTCTACTTAAATTGCTTTAAGTAAAAGTGGATGATTAAAAGAAATCTTAGGGCGCCTGGGTGGCTCAGTTGGTTAAGCGACTGCCTTCGGCTCAGGTCATGATCCCAGGGTCCTGGGATCGAGTCCCACATCGGGCTCTCTGCTCTGCGGGGAGCCTGCTTCTCCCTCTCCCACTCCCCCTGCTTGTGTTCCCTCTCTCGCTATGTCTCTCTCTGTCAAATAAATAAATAAAATCTTTAAAAAAAATAAAAAATAAAAAATAAAAAATAAAAGAAATCTTATAGAATGTAAGAAGTAGAGTACCACCTTCCTCCGACTGAGTGGAGATCTAGCCACCTGAACTGGAGTTGTCATAAGCTCCCCATTAACACATATTTTCCTCCTCTTTTCATTTGTTTTCTCTTAGCCCTGTTAAATTAATTAAACAAGGAGCCCATTACACTGAGGTAGTTCTAATGCTGAGGAGGCCTACATCAGCAAACCAAAATCAAAGCCTCTAAGTGCCTCAAGGTCACAAAACCTTAGAACAACCAATCACAGATGGCCAACTAGACGTTGAGCTATAGCCAATCAATCATTCCCTAACTTTGCTTTCATCTTCTCTCCTTGTCTTTCCCAGGTCCTGTCACTGGAGTTTGTCTAACCACTTGCAGCTTGGCACTACCCTCCTCACATTGTTTTTTGCTCAAATAAGCTCTTAAAGTTTTAATATGTCTCAGTTTATCTTTAAAAGCCCATATTAGCATATACAATTCAAATTGAGACTGATCAAGACAGGGTTTTGTCAGTTCCATTTACTGTTGTTTTCCAGTTTCTAGAACTCCATGAGGAATTTGTAGGTGCTAAATATAAGTGAATACAATGCGGGAAGAATACAGGGATAGCCACGGGCATGGCCCATGACAAATGTAACTGAAAGTTTCCAGTTGAGAGAAAAAGTCAGTGCTGACTATTGACCAGGATCAGAGAGCCTAAGGCCATCTTGCTGGCTGACCTACTAGGTAATAGCTTTTTATTTTACTGTATTGTTCCTTGCCCTTGCCTTGAAGTTAAAAGCTAAATGAGGAGGAGAAACACGAAGGTATAAAGGACATTTACTCATCTCTCCCTAGTGCAAGGAGCCAGTGTATAGTGTTGCGGAAATATAAATTAAAACAAAATCTCCTCTCCAACCCAGAAAACTTCCTCACAAAAGTAGAAAAGAAATGAAATGTTTTATTATTGAATAATACTTAGACTAGAGTACAATGCATATCACAGGCAATTTGCCAAAAGATTGCAAAGACCAAATAAAATCATACCCGTTTATATAGCCAAGCAGATGTAACACATTATGTACATGTGATAAGGATTTGACAGACCATTTGTCACACATAAATCATCCTAAATTCACATGTTAATTGGAGTGATCACCTGCTAGGTATTTGGCATTGTACAAAGGAAGCACAAACTTTTCATATTTTTATGACAGGAAATATGTTTGCAATCTGGAGTGAGTTGCCTACATAATTTAGACTCCAGCTCTCCCACAGAAACTGGGAAATAGGGACACTATCTTCCTTGATAATGACATTTCAAAGAGATGTCTCCCAGGTCATTTCAAAGACATTCCTGGATCCCAAAACTGAGGCTTACTTAGCTTTTCAAAAGATTTACATACATGTGCCCCTTCGAATCACTGTGTTTGTATTCTTTGGATAAATACCTAGTAGTGCAATTGCTGGGTTGTTGGGTAGCTCTATTTTTAACTTTCTTTTTTTTTTTTTAAAGATTTTATTTATTTTTTTGACAGAGAGAGAGATAGTGAGAGAGGGAACACAAGCAGGGGGAGCGGGAGAGGGAGAAGCAGGCTTCCCGCGGAGCAGGGAGCCCGATGCGGGGCTCGATCCCAGAACCCTGGGATCATGACCTGAGCCGAAGGCAGACGCCTAACGACTGAGCCACCCAGGCACCCCTCTATTTTTAACTTTCTGAGGAACCTCTGTACTGTCTTCCAGAGTGGCTGCATTCCCATCAACAGCATAAGAGGTTTGCATTCCCACCAACAGTGTAGGAGGGTTCCCCTTTTTCCACATCCCCACCAACATCTGTCGTTTCCTGACTTGTTAATTTTAGCCATTCTGACTGGTGTGAGGTGGAATCTCATTGTGGTTTTGATTTGTATTTCCCTGATGCTAAGGGATGTTGAACATATTTTCAGGTGTCTGTTGGCCATTTGTATGTCTTCTTTGGAGAAATGTCTATTCATGTCTTCTGCCCATTTCTTGATTAGATTATTTGTTTTTTGGGTGTTGAGTTTGATAAGTTCTTTATAGATTTTGGACACTCGCCCTTTATCTGATAAGACATTTGCAAATATCTTCTCCCATTCTGCTTGTTGTCTTTTAGTTTTGTCAACTGTTTCCTTTGCTGTGCAAAAGGTTTTATCTCGATGAAGTCCCAATAGTTCACTTTTGCTTTTGTTTCCTTTGTCTTTTTGATAGCTTAGATCTTGAAGAAGCATCCCTGAGCCGATGCCCCAGGGGTTCCTGTTGGCTCCAACTGTTGTTTTGACTCAGAGCAGACCCAAATTTAAGAGATGATCTGTTCCATTCTAAATATATGACTTAGGTCATATCATTTCTCTTTACTCTCATTCACATATTGTTTTCAATAACAAAGGTTTTGCTTCCCCAGTTCTGACTAATTTTCAGAATAAAATGGAATGTGAAAAGAACCTGGAGTTAAATTAAAAAAAAAAAAAAAAAAAAAGATTTACATACAGTCCCAATAGTTTATTTTTGCCTTTTTTTCCCTTGCCGCAGGAGACTTATCCAGTAAGCAATTGCTACAGCTGATGTCAAAGAGGTTACTGCCTTTGTTTTTCTCTAGGATTTTGATGATTTTCTATTTCACATTTAGTCTTTTATCCATTTTGTATTTATTTTTGTGTATGGTGTAAGAAAGGGGTTCAGTTTCATTCTTTTGCATGTAGCTGTCCAGTTTTCCCAACACCATTTGCTGAAGAGACCGTCTTTTTCCCATTGGATACTTTTTCCTGCTTTGTCAAAGACTGATTGCCCATATAGTTGTGAGTTCATTTCTGAGTTTTCCATTCTGTTCATTGATCTATGTGTCCGTTTTTGGGCCAGTACCATACTGTGCTGATCACAACAACATTGTAACTTGAAGTCCAGAATTGTGAGACAGGAAGCAGTCAAAATCCTAGAGGAGAGCATAGGCAGTAACCTCTTTGACATTGGCTATAGTAACTTCTCACTACATATGTCTCCTGAGGCAAGGAAAACAAAAGCAAAAATAAACTGTTGGGACTTCATCAAAATAAAAACCTTCTGCACAGCAAAAGAAACAAAACTAAAAGGCAACTTATGGAATGGGAAAAGATATTTGCAAATGACATGTCCAATAAAAGGTTAGTATCCAAAATATATAAAGAACTTATAAAACTCAACACCCCCCCAAAAAATAATCCAATTAAAAGATGGGCAGAAGAAATGAATAGACACTTTCCCAAAGAAGACATGCAGATGGCTAACAGACACATGAAAAGATGATCCATATCACTCATCATCAGGGAAATACAAATCAAAACTACAGTGAGCTATCACCTCACACCTGTCAGATGGCTAAAATTAACAACACAAGAAACAACAGGTGTTGGTGAGGATGCAGAGAAAGGGAAACTGTTGGTGGGAGTGCAAACTGGTGCAGCCATTCTGGAAAATAATATGGAGGTGCCTCAAAAAGTTAAAAATAGAGCTACCCTATGAGCCAGCAATTGCACTACTAGGTATTTACCCAAAGGATACAAAAAGTACTCAAAGGGATATATGCACCCCGATATTTATAGCAGCATTATGAGCAAGAGCCAAATTATGGAAAGAGCCCAAGTGTCCATTGACAGATGAACGGATAATAAACACACACACACACACACACAGTGAAATACTACTCAGCCATAAAAAAGAATGAAATCTTGCCATTTGCAATGACATGGATGGAGCTAGAGAGGATTATGCTAAGCGAAATAAGTCAGAGAGACAAATACCATATGATTTCCCTCATATGTGGAATTTAAGAAACAAAACAGATGAACATAGGAAAAAAAGAGAGAGAGAGAGTGGCAAACCAGAAAACAGACTCAATAGAGAACAAACTGAGGGTTGCTGGAGGGGTGGTAGGTGGGGGAATGGGTTATGGGTGATGGAGATTAAGGAGGGCACTTGTGATGAACTGTATGTTAACTAATTGGAATTTAAATAAAAACTTGAAAAAAAGAAATAGAATAAAGTAGGACGGAAAAGAAAAGATTTACATACAATTTAAAGAGACAAAGAAAGATTTTACAAGTTCCCTAAGAAAAATGCTCCAAAGAAGGGAGGGGAGGAGTGTTTTTCCTTACTTTCAACAGGGCTGATTAAGCTTCCTATTTTTAATTTGTATTGACCATTAAGGATAACAGCCTCAAGCTGTGGAAAGGGTTGAGAGGTTATATTAGAGCAAATTCAAAAGGTCACAGCTCTGAATTGATGACCTGGGACTAGTCACTTTTGGTTACCGTGTTTATGACCTAAATTACTGTATAACATTTTATTTCTTATTAATAACTCAAGAAATCATGAAGCTTGCAGGAGTTTTCATGTGGGAATAGGAGAAAAAGTATAGTCAAAGAATAGAGTTGCGGGACAGTGAATAAAAAAAAAAGATGCTTTTAGAATTATACCTTTTATATGTTTTTATAATTATATTAACTATAGTACACGTGTGTGCATGTACACACACACACACACACACACACTATTTCAGAACATTTTGTCAGGACCTAATGAAGAGTGTGTGCCACCCAGGGGAAACTGGTTTCTATATTTTTAACTGCTTAGTTTTACCGAATGCAGCCATAATTTTAAAAAATTATGTCATTGAAAAGCAGGTTAAGTGTATAAAAGTATGAAGGCAAAGAAGAAATAATGTGCATTATTAGTAAACCCCATGTTAACTATTTTTTTTCTTCAATGCTAGGGAGAATGAATCTTTTTTTCTTTTAGAAGGGAGAAGCTATATTTGTGTCTTGTCCCACTCCCCTTGCTGATGCCACCCTACAGAGCAAGACATTTATTCCTACTTAAAGAGAAAAATCAGAGGTCATAAATGTGACAGCTAATCTTCATATCTTCATATTGTGGACCCCCAATATACATATTTTAACCCCTCATGATATATTTCTATGCAATCACACTAAAGTGTATACACACACACACACACACACACACATGCACTGAGTTATACTATGCTGTTTTTTGGTGTTAAGGTAGGTAGCTGTTCAGTCATATTGTCTCTATGAGACAAAGCCACACTGAATAAGAAAGTGCTCTCTATTGAGAGACTCTATAGAGCTGACTATTCATCGAAATAGACAAGTAGAAACCAATCTTTGGGATCACAATAATACTTTCCAAACCACAATACAGACTGGTGGCTCTGCTTGGAAGTCAGATAACTCCATACTTCTTTGCAGTGGAACTTGGTGATAAGCATGTAGAAAATGCTTAAGGCAAATGAGGAAGTGAGGTCTTGACCCCTAGCTCAGTTTAATTTTAAAATGTTAATTCACCGCCTTATAAAGGAGACACAGACTCACTTGACTGGAACATGGGCCACAGTTACCATTTTTATCACAACTCAACTCCCACATTCAAGCTCAAGAATATGATTCTTATACTTTATTTCTACATGCAGTTTCCTGATTGTGTTAGTCCTCAAACTCTTAGTTGTTTTGCACTCCAACTGCTTCTGTAACTGTTAGTTCCACATGAAACAGGTGCATCAAGAAGAAAACAACACTTTTGAACACAATCTGCTTTAATTACTAGAATATTGTCTCCTCTACCAAGGACAATTTTATTTGCATGAGCCTGTCTTGGAATTGTCAGGGATGATGGCAATCACCTAATTCCACATCTTCTACAGTGCAGTTCCTCTCCAGCTTCTGGTTATTCCCAATGCAGGAAAAATCTCCAAGCCCCAAAGCCTCCCTTACCTAGAGATTGCTTTGGGTTTCAGCATACAGATGATTTACTTTGGGAAGTTTTCCCTGACTCCTCAAGGTTAATTTATGAACCCCTCATAAGTACTATCTGCTATATTTCTTTAGTAAAATCCTGCTTTACAATTAGCTCTTTCTTTCAGTGTTGCCTGCTAGACGGATTTCAGATTCTATAAATAAGGACATTTGTTGATCTTGTTCTTTATGATAATCTGCTTCCAGCACAATGTCCCTCCTATAATAGATGATTAATAAATATTTTGACTTGGTCAATGAATAGTACTATAACCTCAAATGTGACAAATCTTTTGAAGTCCAAGGGTCAAAATTCTTTCTGAATTTGGTACCAAGAATAGTGTCTTTACACAGATGGCATGATTACTTGTATATTAAAAATGTTTTCTATTTTAGGTTGGATTCTTGGAAGATTAGAATTAAACATTTGATTCACACATGAAATATGATTGTACCCACCTTCTTGATGGGCCCATTTTAAACCTTACCCTTGTTTAGTTTTCTTTTTAAAATTTCTCCTTTATAATTCTCACATTTCTCTAGTTATCTTGACATTAATAAATATTGCACATCACCATGAAGTGCCTGAAATTGATATTGAAATAAATTCGGAGTATGTTTTAAAAACTTAGAAAAAACCATAATGCCAGAAATAATGCATTGACTTTTTTCCATACAGAAAAACTAGTCCGTTTCCTCTTAAAATGTAGAATTATTTATGAAGGTTTTTACATTGTTCCAAGGAAAATACTGAAACTAAAACTGAATAAAAGTTAAAATTGACCTTTGCAAAAGACATGAGCTAGATTTTGCTAACAAAAGGGAAAAAATCCTGTTTTTAGTTTTTTCTTAATTTTTTAAAAAGTTTTTATTTAAATTCCAGTTAGCACACAGTGCAATTTTAGTTTCTGGTGTACAATGTAGTGATTCAACACTTCCTTACAATACCCGGTGCTCATCACAGCATATGCACTCCTTAATCCCCATCACCTATTTCACCCATCCCCCCACCCACCTCCCTTCTGGTAACCATCAGTTTGTTCTCTGTAGCTAAGAGTCTGTTTTTTGTTTTGCCTCTCTTTTATTTCCCTATGTTAATTTGTTTTGTTTCTTAAATTCCATATATGAGTGTAATAATATGGTATTTGTCTTTCTCTGCCTGACTTATTTCACTTAGCATACTCTCTAGCTTCATTCATATCATTGCAAATAGCAAGATTTCATTCTTTTTTATGGCTAATATTCCATTTTCTGTGTGTGTGTGTACCACATCTTCCTTATTCATTCATCAATGGACACTTGGGCAGTTTCCATAATTTGGCTGTTATACATAATGCTGCTATAAACATAGGGTGCATGTATCCCTTTGAATTAGTACTTTTGTACCCTTTGGGTAAATACCTAGAAGTGCAATTGCTGGATTGTAGGGTCATAGGGTAGTTCTGTTTTTGACTTTTTGAGGAACTTCCATATTATTTTCCAGAACGGCTGCACCGATTTGCATTCCCACCAACAGTGAAGAGGGTTCCTTTTTCCCACATCTTCACCAACACCTGTTGTTTCTTGTGTTGTTAATTTTAGCCATTCTGACAGGTATGAGGTGATATCTCATTGTAGTTTTGATTTGCATTTCCCTGATGATTAGTGATGTTAAGCATCTTTTCATGTGTCTGTTGGCCATCTGGATGTCTTCATTGGAGAAATGTCTGTTCATGTCTCCTTCCCTTTTTTAATTGGATTACTCATATTTTCAGTGTTGAATTTTATAAGTTCTTTATATATTTTGGATACTAACCTTTTATTGGATATGTCATTTGCAAATATTTTCTCCCATTCTATAGGTTGCCTTTTAGTTTTGTTGATTGTTTCTTTTGCTGTGTAGAAGCTTTTTATTTTGATAAAGTGCCAATATTTTATTTTTGCTTTTGTTTCCCTTGCCTCAAGAGACATATCTAGAAAGAAGTTGCTAGGGCCAAAGTCAAAGAGGTTACTGCTTGTCTTCTCTTCCAGGATTTATATGGTGTCAGGTCTCACATTTAGGTATTTAATTCATTTTGAATTTATCTATGTGTAGAGTGTAAGTGGTCCAGTTTCATTATTTGCATGTTGCTGTCCAGTTTTCCCAACGTCTTTTGTTGAAGAGACTTTTCCCCATTGGATATTCTTCCCTGCTTTGTTGAAGATTAACTGACTGTATAATTATGGGTTCATTTCTTCTATTCTTTTCTATTGATCTATGTGTCCATTTCTGTTCTAGTACCATACTGTTTTGATTGCTATAGCTTTGTAATATAACTTGAAGTCTGGAATTATAATGCCTCTAGCATTGTTTTTCTTTTTCAAGATTGCTCTGGCTATTTAGGGTCTTTTGTGGTTCCATAAAAAGCTTAGGATTGTTTCTTCTAGTTCTGTGAAAAATGCTGTTGGTATTTTTATAGGGATTGCATTAAATGTGTAGATTACATTGAATAGTATAGACATTTTAACAATATTTGTTCTTCTAATCCATGAGCATGGAAAGTTTTTACATTTCTTTGTGTCATCTCCAATTTCTTTCATCAGTGTTCTATGGTTTTCAGATTACAAGTCTTTCACATCTTTGGTGAGGTTTATTCCTAGGTATCTATCTTATGGGTTTTGGTACAATTGTAAATGGGATTGATTCCTTAATTTTTCTTTCTGCTGCTTCATTGTTGGTGTATAGAAATGCAACAGATATCTACATTGATTTTGTATCCTACAATTTTACTGTATTCGTGTATCAGTTCTAGCAATTTTTTGGTGGAGACTTTCAGGTTTTCTGTATAGAGTATTATGTCATTTGCAAATAGTGAAAGTTTGACTTCTTCCTTACTGATTTGGATCCTTTTATTTCTTTCTGTTGTCTGATTGCTGTGGCTAAGACTTCTGGTACTATGTTAAATAACTGGTGGGAATGGAAATCCCTATTTTGTTCCAGACTGTTGAGGAAAAACTCTCAGTTTTTACCCATTGAGGATGATATTGGCTGTGGATTTTTAATATATGACATTTATTATGTTGATGTATGTTCTCTCTAAACCTACGTTTTATTAAGGGTTTTAGTGTGGATAGATGTTGTATTAGTCAAATGTTTTTTCTGCATCTATTGAAATGATCATACGGTTCTTATCCTTTCTATTAATGTTATGTATCACATTGATTGACTTGTGAATATTGCAGATAATCTTCCTGCCCTAGAATATCCTGCACAATCAGCTAAAAAATAGAAAAAAAAAAGTACTAGTAAGAAAAAAATAGTGTTTTGATATGGTATATGGCATAACAAGGGATAGCTTTTTTAGACTATTGTGACTTCAGGAGAAATTTAAAATTTAAAGTGATAGTATGTGTGCATATATATGTACATGTGTGTGTTTTTCAATAATTTCATAAGCTGTTAAAGTATTTTTGTCTTGCTAATCATGATGAGAAGAAGATTCCTGTTCATGTATCTCTATTTTGCTTTGCTTATTTCCAGATATGACGTCTCTTTAGCCACTAGATTTCAAAAGGTAAGTAATCTCCTGGCAAAGTATTTCCTATGACACACAAGATCTTTAGTAGTTCCCAAAATAGCCCAAATTTCAATGAGGAAAACATACTTCATTGATTTTTCATTTTGTGTGAATTTTCAATAGCTGTTGTTTTATGTATGTTTTAATGTAATTTCTGTGACCATAGAGTGAATTGGGGGATGATAAGGAAAGTCATTTACAGTTTTTCAGCCTGGAAGTGTCTTATTCTTTAAAACAACAAATGGAAGGTCAAAGAAAGACTTCACATTGCCTAATTACTATTTATTTGTTATTATTATTATTATTATTATTATTATTGTTATTTTTCTAGAGGGAGGGAGAGAGAGAGAGAGAGGAGAGGGGAGGGGCAGAGGGAGAGTATGAGAGAGAATCTTAAGCATGCTAGGCATGGAGCCCAATGTGGGGTTTGATCTCACATCACTGAGATCATGATCTGAGCTGAAATCAAGAGTCAGATGCTTAACTGACTGAGCCACCCAGGTGCTCCACTTAGTTACTATTTAAAACAAAACACTTTTTTAAAGATTATTTGACAGAGAGAGAGAGAGAGAGAGAGCTCAAGCAGGGGGAGGGGCAGAGGGAGAAGGAGAGAATCTCAAGCAGACTCCCCACTGAGTGTTGAGCCCAATGTGGGGCTTTGATCTCATTGAGCCAAAATCAAGAGTCAGATACTTAATTGACTGAGCCACCCAGGCACCCTTAAAACAAAATATTAAAAGTCAGTTGCATTACACAACATTGCCTAGTATGCATTCACTGTAATAGCTCTTTCTTTCACATATCTGACTGTGTTAAGCTAAAATCATCACATAAGTTATTTTCTTGTTTTCAATACATAATAAGAACTTAAAAAAAATAAATAAATGAGGGGCGCCTGGGTGGCTCAGTTGGTTAAGTGTCTGCCTTTGGCTCAGGCCATGATCTCAGGGTCCTGGGATCAAGCCTGGAGTCAGGCTCTCTGCTTGGTGGGGAGTCTGCTTCTCCCTCAGCCCCTCTCCCTTGCTCATGCTCTTTCTCTCTCTCTCTCTCAAATAAATAAATAAAATCTTAAAAAAATAAAGAAATAAAAATAAATGATATAGCAGTGAGCACACCGCACGCCCAAATTATGGTTCGTATTACCATTCTTCAATGAAAGGAACTAGTGCTTCTTAGAGAAAGATCTGATTCTAGGACTGGTGTTAGAATATACAAGATAAGTAAAAAATATTTTATAATAACTGTAAGGAAGTGCTAGAATACACACACACTAATGGAGATATGTCAGAAGGACAGAGATACCAACCAAGAGAATTGCTAATGGCAAAAGAAGGAAAAATTTGAGCAGGAAAATTTATAAAAATCATATTGGGTTAACCCAATGTATAAAATAAACATCCCTAAGTCTATATTGTTATAAATGGATGAATAAACAAATAGGGGAGAATAGACTAATCTCCTGTGCAGAGAATTACAACCAATTTATGACAATCATCCTCAGGGAGGTGGCACATAACTCCCTACTCTTGAAGTGTGGCCTGCAAAGTGGTTTCCTTCCTAATAATACAGTATGGAAAGGGAGAACAAGATCTAACTACTGTGGAGAAACCTGACAAACCTCATCAAAGCAATAATGGTTAACATTGGTCATGATAATTCCTCTTGATAGTATACACCTTTGAGATGATGTGATAAGAATGACATTTTCCTCCCCTAAAATCCCATGACCACAGTCTAATGATAAAAAGAACATCAGACAAATCCCAGTTGAAGAATATTCTACAAAACAACTGACTAGTAGTCCTCAAAACATAAAGTTATCAAAAACAAGCAAAATCTGAAGAACTGTCATAGCCAAGATGGGCCTAAGGAGACATGACTAACCATGTGTGGTATCCTGGATGGGATCCTGGAAGAGAGAATGAACATTAGGTTAACGATAAGAAAATAGGAATAAAGTATGGACTTTAGTTAATAAAAACATATTAATATTGATTCATTAATTGTGATATACATTCCCGGTAGTAAAATGTTAACAATAGAAGAAGCTGGGTGTATAGTATCTGGGAACTTTCTATACTATCTTTCTCATTTTTGTGTGAATCTAAAACTCTAAAATAAGAAGTTTATAAAAATATAAATGATGAGATGGCATTTAGAATTATACATTATGTGTTGAGCTCTTAAGATTGGTTACTGTGGGCTACGAAAAACAGGCATTTTCAATATGACATAATAGTTTGGGTTTATTTAAACTTAAAATTATTAATAGAACAAAACAAAATGCTCAAAATGATTTATGATCTATACTAAAGATAAAATATGTGATAATACAAATTCATCAAATTTAAAAAAAAAATAAGATAAAAAAAGAGATTTTTGACAGCCATTTTCAAAATGAAAATTAGAGACAGATAGACATGGTACAACTGGGCAGAGATACATAAGAGATTAAATGGCCAGCCCCAAGCTGGATTTGATAATATTGGTTTGTTAAAAATGTCAATACTCTATCTGCCCTGGATTGAAGAAGATGAGGCAGAGTACATATAGACCTACTAACATTTTTTTTTTTTAAGATTTTATTTATTTGACAGAGAGAGAGACAGCGAGAGCAAGAACACAAGCAGGGGGAGTGGGAAAGGGAGAAGCAGGCTTCCCGGCGAGCCAGGAGCCCGATGCGGGGCTTGATCCCAGGACCCTGGGATCATGACCTGAGCCGAAGGCAGACGCTTAATGACTGAGCCACCCAGGCGCCCCTAGACCTACTAACATTTTAACATCATAAATAAAAGTTTTACAAAGTTGGAAAATAAAAGAAGATCCACAGGGCGCCTGGGTGGCTCAGTTGGTTAAGTGACTGCCTTTGGCTCAGGTCATGATCCTGGAGTCCCGGGATCGAGTCCCACATCGGGCTCCCTGCTCGCTGGGGAGTCTGCTTCTCCCTCCGACCCTCCTCCCTCTCATGCTCTCTGTCTCTCATTCTCTCTCTCTCAAATAAATAAAATCTTGAAAAAGAAAAAAGAAGATCCACATTTCAGCTTGAAAACTATGGAAAAATCATTTTTTTAAATTGTCAATTTTTTAAATGATAATTTATATAACCCTGACACAACAAATTAATTTGAAATCAAATTGGTCTCTTCTTGACAATGAATTCTACTCTCATATCAAAGCTTTGTCTCCGATAAAAATAGGAAAAAATAGTGTTCCATAGGATTTTGTGGGGATTCATAGTGCCTGGCTAGATAAGATTTAATAAACACATGCCTCACTGGATGAGACTAATTGCAAAGCAAAGAAGGAGTGTCCAGAAAACTGGGCTCCCTTTAAGGTTTCCTGGCTGAAAACAGCCGGATCCTCGTTGCAACTCAATACACTCATCCAGGGAGTAAATGGTTGACTTAGAAGAGACATTTATCTCTGGAGGTCATGCACTCGGCGCACTCCCTGTCTGCACACCCATCAGGAGCTCAGCTTGTTCTATTCACACAATACTCCTTAGACCACTGTCCTGATTATTACAGTTTCACATTCCTTCTTGTTTTTCTTATTCCCTTGTTGTATTGTTAATCCTCACAATAAAGGTGGAGGCAGAATCTGGCTCAGGACCTTTCACCGCTAGAGCCTCTGGTCCCCACACCCTCTCCTTGCTCCTACTAAGGTGTCTGGAGTAATCTTTTCATTCGCTGCCTCAGGGTTTGTTGGCTAAACCCAATAGTATTTGAAGTTACTTCCAAAGCAGAGTACCACAATCCTTCTGAACCTTCGCACAATTATTGAGTTTACGTACACTCCTTTATGGAGACTTTAATGAAGGTCATCATGTATTTGGAAGGAAAGATTATATCATAAAAATTTAGAAATAAAAGCTTACTGCATAGTTATCCTTGTGCTTTGGTTGTGGAAATAGATTGCACATAGTAAAATTTGACATTAAGGCTATGTCCTTTACTTGCATGTCTTGCATAAAGTGAGAAAAAAAACAAAAACACACTCCAACTAGTCAGCTAGTCATAACACCTTGGCTATTGTAAATACACTTTTATCTACTTTATTCAGAACAAGTGTGGGTAACTACAGAAACTGAGAAAAATCTCAACTGTTTTTTTGTTTTTTGGTTTTTGGTTTTCCTGAGAACTATTTTTCTCTTATATTGGGATTTTTTGTCATGGCACAAAGGAAGGTGAAGTTGATTATTTTGTACCACAGCAAACTAGCATAGTGACCCAAGCAAACTGTCAAGGGCTCTTTCTATAGACTATTTCCCACAGTTTGCAAAATATATAAATATATATGTATATATACATATATATATATTTTAAGATTTTATTTATTTATTTGACTGAGAGAGACAGCAAGAGAGGGAACACAAGCAGGGGGAGTGGGAGAGGGAGAAGCAAACTCCCCGCTGAGCAGGGAGCTCAATGCGGGGCTCGATCCCAGGACCCTGGGATCATGACCTGAGCCTAAGACAGATGCTTAACGACTGAGCCACCCAGGTGCCCATATATATATATATATATATATATATATATATATACATATATATATATATATATTTTTTTTTTTTTTTTTTTACAGAGAGATACACTTAAATGTATGGGCATTAATATAAATGAGTACTTAATGCAGAGTAGGGGTGAATTGGTCTTTATCACTTTCACTTTGTGACTCCTTTTATGTCTCATAGTTTATTGAACAATTTGTAACATTTGGTATGATTCTCAGGATAACAAAATTAGCAGTAGGTTTAAGGAAAATGTAACTGATTTCTGTCTGTGCTAGGAATCAGAGGATAGCAGCCCTCTACCACCGTTTTGAAGGAGACGACAGTCAGGGTAGAAGGGTTCATGTGGAAAATGGAGAAGAACGGTCTTCCTACAAGGTAATGTTAAATCAGGACAATTACAAAGTAAAAGCCACTAAACATCCTACTGTATTTGCTCAGTGGGTCCTCAGTTGGTATCAGAAGCCCTGAGATTATTTTTTGTGTGTACATCTCCCTGCCACTCATCTGATTTGCATCCATAGAATAATCCTTTCCATCTTTATTTTTTAAGATTTTTATTTATTTATTTGAGAGAGAGAGAGAGATAACAAGAGAGAGCACAAGCAGGGGTGGCAGGAGAGGGAGAAGCAGGCTCCCCGCTGAGCAGGGAGCTTGATGCAGGGCTCCATCCCAGGACCCTGGGATCATGACCTAAGCTGAAGGCAGACGCTTAACCGACTGAGCCACTCAGGTGGCCCAATGCTTTCCTTCTTTAGTGAAAACTGAAAAAATATATATATATATATTGCTTCCCTTTTAAGCTTTTGAACTAAGTTTGAAAATCTTTTTTAAAATTTCTACTTATAGTTATTTAAACAACTTTTAGGTGACCTTTGAATAATGTTTGGTTCGTTTATGATCTAATAAGTTTCTTGCTAGGTTAGGATTCTAAGCACACTACCTCCACTCTCAAGTTTTTGCCACCTAGACTTACTTTAAGGAATAATTTCATTTTTTATGTACTAATTTAAATTATATGGATTATTTGTTATTATTTGACCAATTTGACCAAATCAGCAATTTCATATGGTTCAGCTAAAATTTCCAATTACTCAAGTGTCCCATATCTTTTTTTTTTCCAAGTGCCCCATATCTAATAGACAGTTAAATACTGCCCTGTGCATTCTGAGTTAATTAATCTTGGTCTTTATTGAGAGAGCCTCAAGAATCAAAACTGTGCGCAAACAATGAATCATGGAACACTACATCAAAAACTAATGATGTAATATATGGCGATTAACATAACATAAAAAAAAAAAGAATCTAAACTTTATCTAATGAGCTTGAGAGAAGTACTTCTCTCCCAGAGAGGTTAAAGGGTGACTTTAAGTGATTGAGGGGAGGAGCAGAGGAGGCTTATACACCTCACTTAATCTGCCCTTAGTTCCTGACTAGGTGTTTCGACTAGAGACAAACACATGTGTTTGAGAACCTATACAATTTCAAGCGATCCCCTGTATACCATTTTCATTTTTGTAAAAACCTATTTTACAGAGCAGGACCATAATAACAGGACACAAACTGAACGGGATGAGACTCCACTCCTGGAAAGTAAGGTATCTGTGTGAACTTGATCTAGCCTAGGAAAAAGCAAAACAGAACATTAATTCTTTTTACAGAGAGCTGTTGATAAAATATTAATGGCAAAAGAGGGGCAGCAGAGAAGTATAGGCAGAACAGCTCAGTTTATGATCCTGATAGAAAACAGTGTCTTCTGGACTGACTACAGTTCAGCTTCAGAGATAAGCTGTAATAGTCTACACGAAAGGGAAGTGATACGGAGAAACAGAAGGTCAGACAAGAGGCCTGGAACCTTCATGCTGTTCTCCTCCTAAAATTCTCCTTGCTCCACATGATATCAAGATCATGCTAAATTCTTAAGAAATAAATACTACAATCTCAACATTTAAAGGAAACTTCATCTTGTCTAGAATTCTGGATACAGATAGGAGCTCAGAGTGTGGAGATTTCTGCCTGAGGACTGTCTGCTTGTTTTTCTATTTTTTCTCTTTTCTCTCACTGATATAAGGTAACTGATGAAAGAAAGGAAGAAAATAAAGAAAGAGAGAGAGAAAGAAAGAAGAAAGAAAGAAAGAAGAAAGAAAGAAAGAAAGAAAGAAAGAAAGAAAGAAAGAAAGAAAGAAAGAAAGAAAGAAA
>NW_022589720.1:15077221-15096520 GCF_004348235.1 Phoca vitulina | reverse complement strand
AAAGAAAGAAAGAAAGAAAGAAAGAAAGAAAGAAAGAAAGAAAGAAAAAGAAAGAAAGAAAGAAAGAAAGAAAGAAAGAAAGAAAGAAAGAAAGAAAGAAAGAAAGAAAAACACTGCTGTAAATTTAGTCTGAGGTTTATATTGTGACAAGATAATGGGGCACCAGACCCTAATCCTGTTGAAGAAGGAAGAGAGTGCATAGTAATCATCAAATATTTTGGGAAGTGCAGCAAGAGTCCAAATGGGTATCAGTTCGATTCTAGACCAGTTATTTAAAAAAAGGGAAAAAATGACAAAATGTTGAGGAGAAACAAAAAGTAAGGCACATCTCCATTAATCTCAAAGTGACCACTGGAAAGTGTAGAAGATATAAAGTTATTCTTTATTTTTATTTTATTTTTTTTAAAGATTTTATTTATTTATTTGACAGAGAGAGAAATAGCGAGAGCAGGAACACAAGCAGAGGGAGTGGGAGAGGGAGAAGCAGGCTTCCCTCTGAGCAGGGAGCCCGATGTGGGACTCGATCCCAGGACCCTGGGATCATGACCTGAGCTGAAGGCAGATGCTTAACGACTGAGCCACCCAGGCGCCCAAAGTTATTCTTTAAAAAGCGTTTAAAGCCAACAAGATTTATAAACTTAGAAAGATAGAATAAATATTTCTCAAAGGCTTTCTTGCTTTTTATTAAAATGAGAAAGAGAAGGAAGAATTAGAAACATGACTGAATATGAAGAGAATTTCACTCACTGCAGTAAGGAAGAAACTACATTTAATATATTAGAGTGGTTTATTCCTTGGACAGAAACTTCTAGAATTAATTCCTGTTAGAATATCTCCTCTGCATAACCTTAATACATTAGTTGAAATTTCTGATACCAGAACTGGAGACAAGAACAAGCACTAAAAGTACATAACTCTCCCAAACAGTTATAAAAGAGTTAACATCTCTGTATGCTCATCTCTTTTCTTTACATTGTCTCGACTTAATGTACATTTTATTTACTGTTGAACAAATCTTATCTTAGGAACTATATGTACACCTTTTAAGAGCAACAACTGAGCTTTATATTTCTTCCACAGTTTATTGACCATAATAGAACCTTCTTAAACTTTTCTGAAAAGCAATTTATTTTTATCTCTATAATGCTTTCTATAAATAACCAGTAGGTTACTGCTAAATAATATAATGTTGACATCAATTATAGCAGGAAGTTTACTTTATCTTATTAATAAATAGTTACAAGATTCTTAAAAATGAAGTAACAGATTGGAGTGCTCTTCAAGGGACTTGAACATTGGTATAAACATTTAGCAAGATTTTTTGGAATTCTAATGCTTTTCCAGATCATTTATCTTCATCCTAATCCATGAAAATTATGCATCAAGATGATTATAGGTACTAGAGGCAATTACATGTGCCTAACCTATTAAGAGTACTCTAAATTCCACATAAATTAAGTCTCTTTCAAAGTGTTAATTAACTAAATGTATGAAAACTTGATTATAATTTGGCCTCTGGCATTTTGAAAATTATTAATCCCCTTAAATTATCTTCCCTTATTACTTCCCTTTTACTGAAATTCTCTAAATACAGTAAAAGTATAATTCATATCACCACCACCAATAAAAAAAAGACAATTTGCCTCTCTTGGATTTGGAAATTACACAGTTGCTTTCAACTAATAGTACTTACCGTCCAAGAAAATCAGTTAATGACCCAAAGCCAAATTTTAGGAAAACAGTGTATGAGACTTTTAAAGTGGAACTTATTTTCACAAAAAGGAAAGCACTGTTTATTTCCAAATTCACAATTATGAATTTTGGTCATACATTATGGTTTGAAAAAATTTCCCTAGGAAGGAATGTGAGAACGTTTAGCTAATGGCAACTTACAGGAATATCTTTTCTCTTTTATAAAAGGAGATTCTGGGGAAATAGACCCTACATTCTCTCCATTATAGCTCTTCAATTTATGAGCAAGGCCATAAATTATCCCCCACTTAAGTAAGGGCACATTAAATAAGCATTAAATAATGAGGAGAGGGGGTAGTTTCTTTTCTTTTTTTGTTGAGTACTTGAATGATCTACACCTGACAATTCAGATTAATTGCATATTTGGTATATTTCTATCTCTATCCATAATTGAAAGCATCAGTGTAACTTTCACAAGTCAGTTACATATGATTAGAGTCATATTCAGGGGTGCCTGGGTGGCTCAGTCGGTTAAGCTTCCAACTTTTGGTTTTGGCTCAGGCTGTGATCACACAGTTGTGGGATCGAGCCCCGCATCGGACTTCACACTCAGTGTGGTGTCTGCTTGAGATTCTCTCCCTCTGCTCCTCCCTCACTTGCATGCTCTCTCTCTCTCTCAAAATAAATAAAATCTTAAAAAAAGAATTATATTCAAATCATATTATGTGATCCCTTTAAATTTGTTTCTATTTGTTTTTAATTTTTGAAAGATTTTATTTATTTATTTGACAGAGAGAGAGAGAAAACGAGCAGAGGGAAGGACAGAGGGAGAAACAGACTCCCCACTGAGCAGGGAGCCTGATGAGGGACTTGATCCCAGGACCCTGTGATTATGACCTAAGCCAAAGGCAGATGCTTAACTGACTGAGCCACACAGAAGCCCCTTAAATTTGTTTTTAAATGTCCATTTTTAATTCTTACATTAATTTATATTTGCTGTAGACATTTGGCAAATCATGTGAGGTCCAAATAAGAATACAGAATACCCATAAATTCAATGACCCAGAAATAACACTTCTAACAACTGTTGTTAGTTGAATGTCTTCCCTGAAAAGAGCTATTGAAGCCCTCACTCTCAGTACCTGTGAGTGTGACCTTATTTGGACATAGGGTTTTTGCAGGTGTCATCAACATGAGGTCATTTTGGATTATGGTGGCCCCCAGACACAAAGGAGAGCATCCTCTGAAGATGAAGACAGAAATTTGGAGTGACATGTCTACAAGCCCATGAACTCCAAGGATTACTAGCAACCACCAGAAACTAGGAAGAGGTCAGGAAGGATTCTTCCTTAGGATTCAGAGGGGTATGGGCCTATAGACCCTTTAATTTCAGACTTTTAACCTCCAGAACTATGAGAGAATCAATTTCTGTTGTCTTAAGCCACCTAGTTTAGGGTACTTTGTTACAGGAGCCCTAAGAAGCTGATACTTAGTGCATGCCCTGCTGAACACTTATGGACACTATTATCAATGCTATTTCATAACTTGATGTGTTTATACATTGCTATAGACAGAATGTTTGTGTCCCAAATGTTGAAATCTAATCCCAGTGTGATGGCATTTGGAGGTCAGACCTTTATGAGTTTATTAGGTCATCAGGGTAAAGCCTTCATGAATGGGATTAGTGCCTTGTAAAAGAGACCCCAGAGAGCTCCCTTTCCCCTTCTTCCATGTGAGGACATCAGACCAGGCACCAAATCTGCTAGTGCCTTATCTTGGACTTTCCAGCTTCCAGAATGAGAAAAATGAATTTCTGTTGTTTATACATCATCCAGCTATGGTATTCCATTATAGCAGTGGAATGGACTAAGATGTAGGTATATCATAAATACTAGTTTAGGTCATCAAGTGTTTTCTGTAGAAATAAGTATTCATGATGACTACTTTTAAATAAAGAGGTCATCCTGTGGTTATATGGGCATTATCCATTCATAGAATTTTAAGATTTTTTTCTTTTGTATGGTACTTTATTAAGTAGATTTTTTTATTATTATGTTATGTTAATCACCATACATTACACCATTACTTTTTGATGTAGTGTTCCATGATTCATTGTTTGTGCATAACACCCAGTGCTCCATGCAGAACGTGCCCTCTTTAATACCCATCACCAGGCTAACCCATCCCCCCACCCCACTCCCCTCTAGAACCCTCAGTTTGTTTTTCAGAGTCCATAGACTCCCATGGTTCGCCTCCCCCTCTGATTTACCCCCCTTCATTCTTCCCCACTTGCTATCTTCTTCTTCTTCGTTTTTTTTTTTTTTTTTTTAACATATAATGTATTATTTGTTTCACAGGTACAGGTCTGTGATTCAACAGTCTTACACAATTCACAGCACTCACCATAGCACATACCCTCCCCAATGTCTATCACCCAGCCACCCCAGCCCTCCCACCCCCCACCACTCCAGCACCCCTCAGTTTGTTTCCTGAGATTTTAAGTATTTTTTTTTAATATTGAAGAATGAGTCTTAATATTTGGGGAACTACTTAAAGCCTAATTAAATTGAAAAATATTGATTATTTCATTATTGACAAGTACATTTGGCTTTGGAATTAAATTTAGTCATAGTAGCATGTTCAAATTTATTGTAGCTGATTAATTATACCTTCTTGGATTATTTTATTTTATTTAGAAATTGTTGATTATTCCATCTTTCCAATTCTGAAAGAAGTTTATTAAAATATCTGACTATAATTATAATTTATTGACATTTACATATCAAAAATATTTTACATATTATCCCCTTTATGCATTTTCTTTTTTTTTTTAAAGATTTTATTTATTTTTCAACAGAGAGAGAGCGACAGCGAGAGAGGGAACACAAGCAGGGGGAGTGGGAGAGAGAGAAGCAGGCTTCCCGCTGAGCAGGGAGCCCGATGTGGGACTCAATCCCAGGACCCTGGGATCATGACCTGAGCTGAAGGCAGACGCTTAACGACTGAGCCACCCAGGCGCCCCATCCCTTTATGCATTTTCTATGTAGTTTTATGCATATATGATGTGATGCATATCTCCTTTCTAAATCATGCTTAAAATTATATAATTTTAAGTTATATAACATCTATCTTGGACACTTTTGTTTAAATGTTTATGCTTTCTTTAGTATTTCATTTCGGTATCGTAGCCAATGAGGTTTATCCGAGGCACGATTATTGCTAATTGAAAGCATTTCATTTCTTAAAGTTCCTGTAAATAATATAAAAATGAGGCTTTTTAAAACTATCTGACAGGGGTGCCTGGATGGTTCAATCTATTGTCTGCCTTTGGCTCAAGTCATAATCTCAGGGTCCTGGGATCGAGCCCCACAGCAGGCTCTCTGCTCAGCAGGGAGCCTGCTTCTCCCTCTGCCTGCCGCTCTGCCTACTTCTACTTCTGCTTACTTTTTCTCTCTCTCGGCCAAATAAATAAAATCTTAAAAACAAAACAAAACTATCTGACATAACTTTTTTAGGGGATTTTAACAAGGAGTACTTATATCTTATGTCACATTATTGTTTTTTGCTTATTTTAGGTTTATTATTGTCTTCTGTTATACCGTATTATTGTTGATTTGATCAACTTGCTATTTATGTCATCTCTCTCTCTCTCTCTCTATATATATATATATATAGGTAATTTCTCCTATATATTTCTTTCTAATTTGCATACTTTCCTTTCCCAATGGTCATGATGAAATATATTTCTACATTACTATAAGCAAAAGAGACATAATATCTTCCCCTACCTTTACTCTCCCCAGCACACCCCAAACCACCACATAAAATGAGCTATTTCTTTTTTTTTTTTAAAGATTTTATTTATTTATTTGACAGAGAAAGACATAGCAAGAAAGGGAACACAAGCAGGGGGAGCAGGAGAGGGAGAAGCAGGCTTCTGGCCGAGCAGGGAGCCCAATGCGGGGCTCGATCCCAGGACCCTGGGATCATGACCTGAGCTGAAGGCAGACACTTAACGACTGAGCCACCCAGGCGCCCCTAAAATGAGCTATTTCAAATGCTTCTCTTCAACACCTATTTACAAAGCAATTTTTAAGTTAATTTTCTTTCTCTATTTCCTCTTCCCATATCCCATAATTCTAAGGTTTGGCTACAATACTAAGTAAAACAATTAGCTCTCAGCCTTAACTAGGCTTTACCTGATGATATGTCTCTTCTTTTTTATATGTTAATTTGTTAGTTACACAATTCTATTCTTCCTAGCACTGCCTATTTCCAGTATCTCTATTGTTATGGATTGAATGTTTATATCCTCTCAGCCAAATTCCTATGTTGAAGACCTAAACCCCTAATGTGGCTGTCTTTAGAGATGGGGACTTTAAGAAAGTAGGTAAATGGGGTCCTAAGACTGGGGCCTTGATCTGATAGGTGTAGTGTCCTTAAAAGAAAACACACCTGGGGTGCCTGGGTGGCTCAGTCAGTTAAGCCTCTGACTCTTGATTTCGGCTCCCGTCATGATCTCAGGGTCCTGAGTTGGAGCCCTGTGTTGGCTTTGTGCTGGCAGCTGGTTGTGGAGGCTGCTTAAGATTCTCTCTCTACCTGTCCCTCCGCATCTCCCCAGAAGACACACCTGAGAGCTCTCTTTCTCCAACCAACAGTACACCAAAGGAAGGCAACTTGAAAACAAGCAAAAAGGTGGCTGTCTTGAAGACAAAAAAATAGCTCTCACCAGAAACTGGCCTTGCTAGACCTTGATCTGGGGCCCAATAACCTCTAGAACGGTGAGAAAATAAATTTCTGTTGCTTTAGCTACCTAGTCTGTGTGTGTGTTGTGTTTTTTTTTTTGCTTTTTTTTTTCCCTTATGGCAGCCCTAGGAAACTAACACATCTATGTTCCAGGCTCTGTTAAAAAAAAAAAAAAAAAAAAAAAATCAGAGGACTGCTAGCTAGGCACAGGATGCTTCTAATTGAATTCTTTATCCTTTTTACCTCTTCGTTTAAGATGTTCTCCTTTCAAATTTCCATTGTTATTAATAAAGCCAATCTGCATATGCAGGCCTATCTTTGAGGAAAAAAAACTTCTTCTAATATTAGAGCTACCTTGATTCCACTTTCTGGAATGCTTTTTATTAAGGTTTCCTGATTCTGGCTTCCAAAACTCTAATGTTTTGTTTTTTCTTCAGGATTGTTCTGGCTTTAATATATTCACTCCTTGTTTATCTAGTTCAAGGGTTGATAATCTACAGCTCAAGGGTCAAATCTGGATCCCTGCCTGTTTGTGTCAATAAAGTTTTATTAGAACATAATCATGCTCATTCATTCTTGTCTTATCTATGACTTCCCCAGGGTTGTGTAGTCATGAGAAAGACCTCATTGCCAGGAGGGGCTAAAATATTTATTATTTGGCTTTTTACTGAGATATTTTCAACCTCTGATTAAAATCACTAATTAAATTGTGTTCAGTGCAAACAGAATAATCGTTACGAAATGAATTTCCAAAGCTCTCAGAAAGCTCTTATTATTTTAAGTTAATGTTGTTGTTTTTCATCTGGTCCTATTTCACCATGTGCTGATATTACTGTCTGAAGATCCACTTATAATTTCTCTCTTCATCTGATAGCCCTCTTAAATGTCTCATTCTATTTTTTTGCCTACCCATGATGTTAGTCAACTTTGAGGTTCAGGTGAAATTGGTCAGGTAGCTTTACTGGCAACAGACATTGAAGCAGATGGGGATGTTGTGTGCATCAGATGCTGGTGATATGTTAGATAGTCGGACAAAAGGAGAATTTCTAAACAGATCTAAGATAGGTGAAAAATTAGTAGTACGTTGTAGGGTTTTGGGAATTCATAATTTGTGGTGGGAGAGCATACATTTCTGGAAGTCGTAAAGGACTTTACTGTCTCTTTCATGAACGTGGTGTTGACTGTAGTCTCCTTCCTTTATTTCTGAAGTTTCTTTGAAAATCTGAATGTAACATTGATGTTTATAGAGTATTACATATAAGGCTTTGGACTTTCCTCCTTGGTTACAACTGGTCAAATCACTCCTTAATGTATTGCCACGATATATAAGACAGGCAGTGTCCATAGCAAACAGTAGCATACATTTTATTTATTTATTTATTTATTTGCAGAGAGAGACACAGTGAGAGAGGTAACACAAGCAGGGGGGGAATGGGAGAGGGAGAAGCAGGCTTCCCGCTGAGCAGAGAGCCCGATGTGGGGCTCGATCTCAGGATGCCGGGATCATGACCTGAGCCGAAGGCAGATGCTTAACGACTGAGCCACCCAGGCGCCCCAGTAGCATACATTTTAAATCAAGATATGTATGGTCAGGTTTTACGGAGTGTGAAAAATGCATGGAAGCAGAAGTGGGATATCATTTAAAAATATGAGAACTGAGGGCGCCTGGGTGGCTCAGTCGGTTAAGCGACTGCCTTCAGCTCAGGTCATGATCCTGGAGTCCCTGGATCGAGTCCCGCATCAGGCTCCCTGCTCGGCACGGAGTCTGCTTCTCCCTCTGACCCTCCCCCCTCTCATGTGCTCTCTCTCATTCTCTCTCTCTCAAATAAATAAATAAAATCTAAAAATATGTATATATATATGAGAACTGACACATTGAAGAGGGAGAGGTGGTTCTAGAAGGATGATTATCTCACTTTTATGTCTCTTTCCTTAACTTCTATCTGTAAGTCAGCTACAGAATTCCTGAACTAGTAGAGAAGCTGTTGGGAGCAGGTGGAAATGAAGAATTGGTGCACATTGGACTATCTGAGTATTTGGACAGACAGGGTGAGTGCATTTTCTTTGGTGTGAATGTAGAACTGGACCAGATATCCTTAGTGCAATGATCAGAATCCCACAATTCCTAAAGAGCACTTGACCTAAAGAGCTCCATGGATCCCAGACAAAGAAGGTACACCAATCTGTGTGTGTGATTATACATCAATCTGCTCATGATCTCCAGGCTCCCAAAGCATCTCCAGGATCCTGTTAACACTGTGGTTCAGGGGCGCCTGGGTGGCTCAGTTGGTTAAGCGACTGCCTTCGGCTCAGGTCATGACCCCAGGGTCCTGGGATGGAGCCCCGCATCGGGCTCACTGCTCGGCCAGAAGCCTGCTTCTCCCTCTCCCACTCCCCCTGCTTGGGTTCCCTCTCATGCTGTCTCTCTCTCTCTCTCTCTCTCTCTCTCTGTGTCAATTAAATAAATAAATAAAATCTTTAAAAACAAAAACAAAAACAAAAAAACTGTGGTTCAAATTCCACCTTAACTCTTAGCCTGAGTTAGCGTAAGGCTTTGAAAAAATATATATATATATTGTAAACACAATGTAAGGCTAGCTTTAGGCTAAATACCGGGGATCCAAAAGAAAAATAAAATAAAATTTAAAAAGATACAAATGTGACCTACAGGTAGCACAGGGAAAAGACATACATCTAGAGTCACTTTTCAATGTCCTATAATATGTGCTGCAGTAAGTGTTTGCTTAGGTGTTATCAGAACATCAACTCAGGGCTTGATCAAGTCAGTAACTTTGCTGAGAAAAAAAAATCCAGTGGTTTCATCTATTTTATTTAATTTTCTTTGCCTAGGTTTAAAAGCCATGATAAATTCTCAACTACATGAAGTCTGTCTTTCTAATAGAATAGAATTTAAAATCTGTCACCATGTATTATCCAAAATTTTATTTATTTTTCTTTTTATTTGATCTTGATGGCAAATTTCTGAGGGAAACGTCATATCCTACAATCTTTACTATCACCTCAGAAAACAAAACAGATCAATATATCAATTATAATTCACTAAATTATCTGTAAACCAGCTCTGAACAAAGGATCCAGTTAAGTTAGCTTTTGTAGTATTAGAGAAATTATGGGCAGAAATAAAAAGGAAATTTCTATGACTGCCTGGAAAGCCAGAATTTTATTTAACTTTATGTTACTGGGTGAGACAGATCACATTACCCTTTTAAGTAAATTAAATTCTCATGTCTTGATTTGTACAAACTAACAGAAAAAAAGATGGGATTATTTTGATGGCTTTTTTTTTCCTGCGTAGAAGGAATGAATCATTGAAAGTATGAGATCAAAAAGAAATATTGCAAATAGAATTTGTAAAGAATAGAAATAATAGGGCCATTGTTTCCATAAACTAGTGGAAAACACTCTTTAAATGTTATGAAGTTCTCAGTAGTTTTAAAAATAAAGTGAAAACTAAATCATATTGACTTCATAGCCTGCAGTGGAAAAACACTGAGCCTTAAATATTAACATTTGGTGCCTTTTCTTGTCCTATTAATGTTACAATGAAGACCAACTTCAACTAATCTGTCTTTACACAGTTCAATTTTACAGTATAATTCCAGACAAATGGACTAAAATAAACTAAATATCTGTACACCAACTTCTCAGCAATGATTTATTTCTCTAATAAAAAGTCACCAGTATCCTCTATTTTGAACAAATATGATATAAATAACATAAAGTACGAAAAACGAGAAAAAGGAAAAAGGCCAACATATTGTATATAGGAAATGGTTTTGGTATCATAGGTCTAAGATCTGAGGGATTGAAGTTCATTTCAATCTACACTTGGGTGAATTGGCCCAAGAACCCTGGGGGTAAAACAAAAACTTATTACTGCTAGAAAATGGAATTGGCTGCACTATTTCATTTTAGTGAGAATTTGTTAGACATGATAAAGTATACACCATAAATGATTGTGCTATCCTGATTATCAAGACTGTAGTTCTGGTTGTTCTTTAAAATTGTAAAACAAACAGAATTATGTGTTCCTTCTATTCAATAGCATTTCTGTTATAAAATCATATTAAATTTGGATTATACTGTTTTGCATTATCATGCATTTTCATCGTCACATATATATAAGCAAAATAGGAGTAGGATGTTTGCCAATTTGTTTCAGTCAGTATTCATATTTTAATTAATATTTTTCTCTCTCTACCACTTGGTATAACATATGCATAACACGTTCATACAAATAAATGAAATATAGGTATATTAGTTTTCTATGGCTGCCATAACAAATTGCCACAAACTTGTCTAAAACAATGTATATTTATTACCTCACATTTCTGACACAGTATTAGCAGCTAAAATCTAGAATGCAGGTCCACATTCCTTGTGGAAGACTCCATTTACATTCTTATTTCCTTGATGGCTGACAAGTGAGGGCCCTTCTCAGCTCCTAGAAGCCACCAACGTTGCTCAGCTTGTGGCCCCCATCTTCATCTTCAAATACACAATGGTGAGTTGAATCCTTCTCTCACTTCAAATCTCCTCTCCTGCCTCTTCTTCCATCTTTGTATTTCTTTTACTGAGTCTTCTGCATTCGTCTTCCACTTTTATGAGCCCATGAGATTACTTATATTGAACCCATGAAAAAATCCAGGATAATCTTCTGCCTTAATTCTATCTGCAAAGTTAATTGTGTCATTTCAAGTAACATATTCGCAGGTTTCAGGGATTAGGGTGTGGACATCTGAGAGAGGGGCATTATCTTGCCTACCACAACAACTTTCTTGAAATTGTTAAGACTTCTTGAGAATCTAGCTTTAGATTAAAGAAAGGGAAGTTTGTCTTTTAATCACACTCTTTTAACAAGCAATTTGGGCAAGTTGCTTACTTTTCCAGAGGCTCAATTTGTATACTGATACAGATTTATAATCTACCTCTTAATGTGGGTTTGAATATATTAAGTACTTTCAAAGTCTTAAGCACAAGATGGCAGCACAAAGGAGAAATAATCATTTTTTCCATCCCACCTATTCTCAATCTCTTTCTTTCTCATTCCTTAATGTGTGTTGTCCCCAGAAAATAGTATTTTCCTCTTCCTTTTTTTTTTAATCTAACAAATTATTCTGTCTAAATTCATTAATTCACAAAGCTGGCTGGCCTCTACTAAATGGCACACAATTAGGTGCAATTTGATATCAAGCTGAACACATAATTTAACCTCCATCTTCCGCATCTATCTACCTCCTGCATTTGATGCTTAGTGAACGACATTCATCCCATGACCAAGGCTATCCTTGACATTTTCCCCTCCATCACCAGTCTCAGCCAGTTGTTAAATTTCCATAGATGCTACCAAGTAAGCTCTTTTTAAATCTGCGCATTTCTATGACTGTTGTCTTATACTGGACTTTATCCTGGTTGTCTAAACTCTTACTATTATTGCTCACTAACACAAATAAATTTAAATGATGCTTTTTAGTACTTGAGTTGTTTGACTTCTCAGGATTATTCAACACTTTTGACCATTCTGTCCTCCAAACACTCACTCTTGGCCTCCATGTACCAAGATATCCTGCTTCCTTCATCTATCATGCTGTGCTCTTGTGATGGTTATTTTATGTGTCAACTTGGCTACATTATGATGCCAAGATTTTGGTAAAACACCAGTCTAGATGTTGCTGTAAAGGCTTTTTTTTTTTTTTTTTTAGATGTAATTAACATTGACAACCAGTTGACTTTGAGTAAAGCAGATTACTCTCCACAGTATGGGTGAGCATCATCCAAAACAAGAGAAATTTCCTATTGCGAAAGCAATTCTGTTTTCAGTCTTCGAACTAAGACTGCAAAATCCACTCTGACCTGAATCTCCAGCCTGCTGGCCATAATACAGATTTTAAACTTGCCAGCTTGCAAAATTTGCTTGCATCATTTTTTAATTAGTCATTTTATTTTATTTTATTTTTGAATATATTTGCTTGAGTTGATTTCTTCTATCATCTATCTATCATCTATCTATCCAAAATAACCTAAATACAGAAATATATATTGTTATAGAATAAGATACATTAATTTCCCCAAGTAGGAAAAGAGACAAAGCTGGCTATACCATCTAGAGAAAAATAAATATAGTCTTGAAAGTTAAAAAGAAATTTTTTTTCTCATTTTTTCTCTCATTTCAATCACCAATTCCCATTCCTGTTGATTTGAACACCAAAATATCTAAAAATTCTTTACCTCTCCCATCACTTCTGACATAATCATTGTCTATCCTAGTCCAAGCTTTTAACAACTTGTTCTACATTCATTCATTATTTTTCTCCTTTAATTTATCTTTCCTTCTATAGTATCTCTTTGACTTCAGAGAAAATCCTAATTCTTCCCAGCCTGTTTTTCCAGCTTCATTCCTTACTATTTCTCCTGTCCCATTCTACTAATTCAGTCATTGTTCTTTATCCTCTTCTTAAGGTTTGCTTATGCTCTACCCTTTGCCTGGGACACTCTTTTTTCCCCTCCGCCTACTTCACTTCTACTGAAATTTGTATCTCACTGTACACTTACATGTTTAGATCAGTCTTTAGGTTATTCTGTCATGCTCATTGTATTAATTTCTGTTCATTTTTAGCATTCATCAGACTTCATCTCACTAACTCAGTATTTCTCTGCCCTTTTAGACTATAAACCTCACAAGGCCAGGGGTTGAGTTGGCCTTATTCTCGCCTGTATTCCTGTGGCTAGCACAGATAACTACATATGTTTGGCGCTCAATGCACTTTTGTTCAAGAATGAGATAATACATGCATGAGTGTGTTTCTCTCGATTTCTTCTATGTTGATTCTCTTCAATTTCGTCTTTGCTCTGTTATTAGAGTCACTGTCCTGTCTATAAAATTTAACTTATCAACCCCCTTATTAAAATAATTCTATGGCTCTCCATCAATTTATTTTTTTAACATTATTTACATATTTATTTATTTATTTGAGAGAGAGAGAGAGCACGCATGAGCAGGAAGAGGGGAAGATAGAGAAGGACAAGCAGGCTTTCTGCGAAGCAGGGAGCCCGATGTGGTGCTCGATCCCAGGACTCCGGGATCATGACCTGAGCCAAAGGCAGACACTTAACTGATTGAGTCACTCACACGCCCCTCTCCATCAATTTAAGAATAAAGTTTGCCTAGCTTACTATGGCACATTTGACCCTTCATGGTTTAACTTAGGAGAAGAAATATATATTTAAATAATAAAGAGCCCTACAGCTTCATTTATTATTTTTTTTTTAATTTTAAGATTTACTTATTTATTTTAGAGAGAGAGAGAAAGAGAAAGAGCAGAGGGGCAGAGGGAGAGGGAGAAGAAGAGAAACAGACTCCCTGCTGAGCATGGAGCCCGAACTAGGGCTTGATCCCAAGATCCATGAGATCATGACCTGAGCTGAAATCAAGAGTCAGGTGCTTAACCAACTGAGCCACCCAGGGGCACTTTTACAGCTCCATCTTTTACCTTGTAATTCCAATAAGGATAAAGCAGACAAAAGAAATGACAGAATTGAAATTATGAAAGTAGCAGGTTTCTTAATAGATTCCTCTGAACTTGAACAGCTTTCCTGGGCACTGAGGACCCAGAAAAGTTCCCAGATCTGAGGAATCATAGAGTATAGGTAGTTTTTTTTGTCTTATTTCCTTTGTCTTTAACTTTTCTTCTCTATCTTGCACAGCCAAGCTTATCTGTCAATTTAGAGATAGGTAACCAGTAAGGCAACACAGCCCTCAATACTTACCTGGCCCTGTCTACACACCATCACCTCCTGCCTTCTTTTATCACACTGCTGCCTGAACACAGCAGAGTCAGTTCTTGCCCTAGCTATCTCTTCTTCATTAGTACCAAACTGATTTTAGTTGCTCAAATTCACCATATTGTCATTCATTCAACAAATATTAATCAGATACTTACTTCATATCAGATAATTTCGTCTGCTTGAGATACTTTAGCAAATAAGAGATCCCTCCTAACTTGCATTCTAGTATCATTCATAAATATCTTACCTGGACTAATATCTTTTAATAAGATACAATTTCCCCAATTCTGTATGGATAACCCAATACCACCTTCAAAACTCAGCTTAAATATGATCTCTCATGGGATATCTTGCACATCTGTTCTTTCAGTTTGATGCAGAACATTATTACAACACATAATATGCAAAACTGTAATTACTGAATTACCTTTCCATCCAAGACTATGATCCTTCTGTGTGAAGACTTTGTTATCATCATCGTCATATCTACAAGCTCCATTCCTGCCTCAGATGAGGCTTTTTCTTAAAATTATAGACAACACTAAATCACCTTTAAGTTCTACATTTATTCCTGATCACAGTCATGGAGAAGAGAGAGTGGTATAGATAGCTTGGGTAATAGACTACTAAGGGAAATGTTAAAAATGTTGTTGTTGTTGTTGTTGTTGTTTGAGGGATAATAGTAATAGAAGTGTCTTTAATAAGACTGAAGCATGTGTTTTTAATAGACCTAATTTGAACAGACCTTAATTTGAGACTATAAAGAAGAAGAATTTTCCTTTTACACCTCATCTCTCAAAGTCTTTTTTTGTTTTTTTCTTTCCCCTATGGATGCTTACATTGGTATTTTTTTTAATTTTTTTATTGTTATGTTAATCCCCATACATTACATCATTAGTTTTAGATATAGTGTTCCATGATTCATTGTTTGTGCATAACACCCAGTGCTCCATGCAGAACGTGCCCTCCTCAATACCCATCACCAGGCTAACCCATCCTCCCACCCCCCTCCCCTCTAGAACCCTCAGTTTGTTTTTCAGAGTCCATCGTCTCTCATGGTTCGTCTACCCCTCCGATTTCCCCCCCTTCATTCTTCCCCTCCTGCTACATTCTTCTTTTTTTTTTCTTTCTTAACATATATTGCATTATTTGTTTCAGAGGTACAGATCTGAGATTCAACAGTCTTGCACAATTCACAGCGCTTACCAGAGCACATACCCTCCCCAGTGTCCATCACCCAGTCACCCCATCCCTCCCACCCCACCCCCCACTCCAGCAACCCTCAGTTTGTTTCCTGAGATTAAGAATTCCTCATATCAGTGAGGTCATGCTTACATTGGTATTTTTATCATAGACAATTAGTTCTTTTTATAGACTTATAGACATAATAGTTGTGATTTCTTCTCATGTTTGAAGGCTGAATGAAAGACTAACTCCTTAGACATTTCCTAATGAGCAGGGAGATATATACATAAAATTTTCCTTTAGCTGACTCAGTTTCATAAGTTCACATCTTCATTTTTTGGTCTCATCTAGCAGATTAAGGTATAAATCAGCATAATAGAGTGGGCAGGAAGTGGATGAGTAATTTCAAGAGGGTTTCACTTTTATCTTCCCCAACGGTAGAATTAATCCATTCATCACCAGCTAAATTTTCTATGTCTACTATCAAAATATGGTTCAACTGGTAAACCCAAATAATGAAATCCATATTTCAGAATCTGGCAAAATTGTGTGTAGTTTAAGAATAAGAATTGACTCACTTTAGCTCAGCAATATCCATGGTTGAGGTCATTTTTTTCCTACCTGTTTTGTGTAAAATAAACAAATATAAATGGCCAACTAGTTTCCCACCACTAGTGAAAGTACACAAAACTATTAGTGCTTTGCCCTGGTGATTATCCATCTCAAAATAAAAACATAGTTGAGTAACAAAGTTGACCTGTTGATACTAAGAACATATCTACATCACAAATAGCATAGCTGTTAAAAACACAGAGTCAAACTGACTGGGTCCAAATCCTGGCTCTACCCCATATAGACTGTGTCTCCTTGGGCTTAGTTTCTTCACCTATAAAATTATGAGATTAGTGAAAACTCTATGGTAGAATAAAGTGAGGATTAAATGAAATAATTGATGGGAAGTTTACAGCACAGTGCTTGTAACAGAAAAATACACAATAAATATAGAACTTTATGATGTAAACTATGAATATTAAAACCGAATTGAAGTGAACTTGTTTATTCTGCCTAATCCTCCAATATATACTGGTGAAGTGACATCTCCTTTTTTTGTCATTTCCAGACTTTGCTAATAAGGACCCAATAACTGTTGATATTAAATGTCTCTATGAGATCCTTTAGAGGAAAAAACAAATCTTATTAATGGTGATATAACCTACTTATATATAGTTATCCATCCTGGTCTAACTAAAGCAATCTAGATTAATGTCTGTTTTCATGGTATGATAATAGCATCTTTTTATATTCTAAATATGATTTTATTTGGATGACAAATTATATGATCACACTAATTTTAAAAGACATAGAATCATATTAACATTCTCTAAGCTCTCAATTAATTTTCCTTTTGTTCTAGCATATATTCCACAGATAGATTTAAACAAACTATAAGAAAAATCTGTTTAATAATCAACAATTCAATTGGTCATGTGACTACTTACGTGGAATTGCCTCCAAATTATGACCTATTACATTATTATTGGCAGTCTAATTTCCATAAGATTCCAAATCAAATATTCCGAGTCAACATAGTTCCAACTCATGAACCAACAACCCACAAAAAAAATTTCATTAATGCCATTCCACTAATAGGGGAAGCATTTTTGTTTGTTTGTTTTAATAACAGTGACCTGGATAAAGGGAGATATTTCAGAATTACATTTCTATGGTAATAAGGCTAACATATTAATGTCAAAAGCCCTATATCTAGGGTTGTTTTATTTATTTTTTTTATTTTTTAATTTTTTTTAAAGATTTTTTATTTATTTGACAGAGAGAGACACAGAGAGAGAGAGAACACAAGCAGGGAGAGTGGGAGAGGGAGAAGCAGGCTTCCCGCAGAGCAGGAAGCCCGATGTGGGGCTCGATCCCAGGACCCTGGGATCACGACCTGAGCCGAAGGCAGACACTTAACGACTGAGCCACCCAGGCGCCCCTCTAGGGTTGTTTTATTTTTTTATTTTTTTATTTTTTTAAGATTTTTTATTTATTTGCGAGAGAGAAAATGAGAGACAGAGAGCATGAGAGGGAGGAGGGTCGGAGGGAGAAGCAGACTCCCTGCTGAGCAGGGAGCCCGATGTGGGACTCGATCCCGGGACTCCAGGATCATGACCTGAGCCAAAGGCAGTCGCTTAACCAACTGAGCCACCCAGGCGCCCCTCTAGGGTTGTTTTAAATTCATGGGTTACACTGCTATTGTTATTAATGAAATCCTCATGTTTTCTTAAGAAAATTAGATGATTGTATTATGTATTTATGTGCATAAATGCACGTTTCATGTTTTAAACTGGGGAGTTAGAGGATTATGATCTATGCTGGGAGGCAATTCTCCATGGTTCTCTTGCATTTCTGCATATCATATGACCAGAGACACTGATAGACTTTTTCTAGACTATATTTCTTGGATGTTTATATAATGACTAGCTTTATAAGACAGAGATAGTGTCTCCCTCTAGAGCAGAGAACAAGTATCTTAAAGTTTAATAAAGACAAGGTCTACCCTCTGGCAAAGTTTGGGAAGATTTGATGGCATCTCATTAAAAGTTTGGTGTGTCCTAACCTCAGGGTTTCTCAGCTATGATGCAAATAATACTTGGAACATCCATCTACACCAACCTGCATAGCTGCCATGGGATTTGTGGTGCTTGGGAACAGCATGAATATGAAGCTCATGTTGCCTCTTCTTCTTTTTTTTTTTTTTTTTTAAGATTTTATTTATTTATTTGACAGAGGGAGACACAGCAAGAGAGGGAACACAAGCAGGGGGAGTGGGAGAGGGAGAAGCAGGCTTCCCACCGAGCAGGGAGCCCGATGCGAGGCTCAATCCCAGGACCCAGTGATCATGACCTGAGCCGAAGGCTGACGCTTACCGACTGAGCCACCCAGGCGCCCCAATGTTGCCTCTTCTAATATAGTAATACAGTCCATTGTCCCTGACCCAGGAGTCTTGAATTTTGGAAACTGCAGTACTTGATTAGCTTACAAATCAGTAAGTTTCTCTCCATTGAGTCATAATAAGAAACATATTAATATTATGTATGTGACATTTAAATTTTTATGACAAGTACATTTACATATTCCTATGGATACACACAACACAAACATATCTGTGTGTGTGTATTTGCAATATATACTTTTAAATAAGTTATATTATTTATAAATGAGTTCTATTCCACAACTAAAAAAGTAGGAATTGTGATCTTATATAAATATTATAAGAAATAATTTTGATTAGATAACAGTGATTTTTTTTCTTTAAGGTCTAGCACAAATACAATTTACTAACAGCATTCTGAATAATTTCCTGTAATAAGCTTAAAAAAGAAAATCCAGACACCTTCCCATGAATTTATCACCATGCTATTAATGGATAGAGAAATTCCATGAAGCAATTTAAAGAGAATCAGGAAAGTCTATAAACTAAAAAAGATATATTTTGTTAGAGACATTTAAAAAAGAAACTTGAATGTTAAAATCTTAATTTGCACAAGGATATTTAATTGTCCTTATTAAATTTTCTCTTACATTATATACTCTGCCACTTGTACTACAAACTGTTGCCATTTCTTTACCAATGCTTGTACCATTAGTCTGTACCAATTCTTAGGCTAATATATACCCTTGCATGCTTTTAACTCTCAAATGTCACTTCAAATTTTGGCAGACATACCTCTCTGGTATGTTAATATAAAATTATAAATCCAAATATTGGGTTTAACCTTGGCATTAGATTTAATGAAGAAAGAAAGAAAGAAGAAGAAAGAAAGAAAGAAAGAAAGAAAGAAAGAAAGAAAGAAAGAAAGAAAGAAAGAA
>NW_022589720.1:15039829-15077211 GCF_004348235.1 Phoca vitulina | reverse complement strand
GAAAGAAAGAAAGAAAGAAAGAAAGAAAGAAAGAAAGAAAGAAAGAAGAAAGAAAGAAAAAGAAAGGGGAGGAAGGAAGGAAGGAAAGAAGAAAGGAAGGTAGGAAGGCAGGAAGGTAGGAAGGCAGGAAGGTAGGAAGGAAGAAAAGAAGTTGTTGAAACAATTTATTTTGCAATCTCAAAGTACTGGGTTAGCTTTTACTCTTTGTTTAGAACCAGAAAACATGGAAAAAGCTTGAGAAATTAGAAATTATTTATATAACACCATAAAAGTAAAATTACCCTTACATGTTCTGAATCTTCTCATCAAAATTAAATTGATTCTTATTTATTAAATTGTGTAAAGGTCTCCTGCTTATTCAGAGTTTTCAATAATAGCTTTATTCTAAGGATTATCCGGTAAATGGAAGAGGGATATCCTTTACCATTCCTTCCAACAATTGTGGGTTCTACTTCCCTTCCTTTTGAAGCTGGCTAGCAATGTGACAGCCTTCAAGCAATAGAAAGGATCTAAAAGGATGCTCTGTAACTTCTGACGCTGGGTCTTAAGAGATCTACATCCTCTGCTATCAGCTTTCTTGGAATGCTCCATTTAAAAAACTCCACCATGCTGTGAGGAAGCCCAAATAGCAACATAGAGAAGTCTTAAAAGCCCAGGGAAAGTGAGGAGTTTAGATCTACAACTCTTTTCAACTGAGAGTCACCAGGCTTTCCTGCTGTAAGAACCAGGTGAGCTAACAAGCCAAGATTAAGAACCAATTCCTGGTCATGTGATTCGGGCCATTTAGGACCGTCTAGCTCCATTGTGGCCACTGCAGTCAAAGCCATGGGAAGCAGTGAGGAGCCATCCCTGTCAGGCCCTGTCTGAACTATAAAATCATGACAAATGCTTGTGGACACTTGAGGTCAATGGCTACCAAATGTTTATGGAAAGGTGTATATGTGAGCCACTTATGATCTTTGTTGCACATTTCCTTTTTTTGTTTTTTTGTTTTTTTGTTTTTTTTTTCTTTTATAACCCTTTAAAAAATGTAAAACTTCTTTTCACTCACAGGTAATACATAAAGAACCTATAAGCAGAGTTTGACCCATGGGTCATAGTTTGCCCTCCCCTGCTTTAAGCCACTAAATTTTAAGGTTGTTTGTTATGCAGCAATACATAGCCCAAACAGACTATATCATGTAACCTTTGGATTATTTATGTTCTAAATGATGCACTTGTTAAAATGTTTCTTGTAGAGAATTGATTATATTCACCTGAAGATCTAAACTGAATTTTCATAGCAGATTCAATATTATCACCCACTTCAATCAAATCACTCCCACTTTTTCCTCATTCACCAAATAAAAATATTAAAACAATATAAATTCTTTTACTGGTTAAAGATGCTTTACCCTTTCAACAAAAATTTGTTGAAATTAATAAATAAGAAAATAAATACGAAATATATAAATAAGAAAAATAACTTGTTATCCTAATAGATTTATTTTAACCATAATGCTGCATATCATTTTTTCACCAATCTTCAACACAGCATTTTTCTCTTTTGATTTTAATCATTTAGATATGTATATTTTTAAACTATTATCAGTAGATGCTCACCACTTTTGCTTGTCCTCTTTTGTATGCTATCTCTGTTAAGGACATCACCATCCTTGATTTTCTCAAGCTGGAAACATAAGGGTTAATTATCCTCAACACTTCTCTCTAACTCCATATAGTCAAATCATTTTTGTTTAGCTAGATATGATTTATAATTATTCTTCTCCATCATCCCAACTGCCATTGACTTTCATTTAATCCTTCATTATTTTGAACCGAATTTTTGATATATATTATCTCTGGCCACCAATGTAGATGCAACACAGAAATTCATGGGAACTTGCCTTAAAATTCTTAATATTAACTAATGGAAATTCCAGTCCTTATTTATTAGACATGGCTAAGACCAACTATACATTGAATAGATTCAATATCCCTTGCATGCAGGAAACTCTTCTTCTCTTTTCTTTTTTCTTTAATTAAGATTTTATTTATTTATTATTTGAGAGAGAGAGGGAGAGAGGTTGAGAGAACGAGTGGGAGGAGGGGCAGAGGGAGAAGCAGACTCCCTGTGGAGCAGGGAGCCCAATGTGGGACTCAATCCCAGGACCCTGGGCTCATGACCTGAGATGAAAGCAGACGCTTAACAGACTGAGCCACCCAGGCGCCCTCTTCTTCCCTTTCTTTTTCCATCATCCTTGTTATAACTTGAGAGTCTGTTTATCAGCTACTCACTTTTATCTACCATCTCTCTCATATCATCCAGGAAGTCCTTAGACATTAGGCAATGACAACCATTTTTTTTTCTTTACTTAAATTTCTCTAGATAAAAGTATAAATACCTACTACTTTTTATTTTGTCCCAATCTATAAATCCATTACCTTTAAAATAACTCCCAGCTAATTAATTGCCTTTTTAGTATGTAGACATTATCCAGTCACCACAAATCCCTGTTGCCTAAGGTATAAAGTACTACTCTGTAGCTCAAACTGCATGCTTTTTATTGAATTGTCCCCAATGTAGCTTAACAATTAAATCAATTAGTCTTCTCTGATTGATTCCTAAACATCAACCATAATTACCTCTTTAATATACCTCAAGTAAGACATTTTCTTTCAATCTACTAGCCTTTGCACAAACTGATTCATTTCCCCACCCCCTTTTCTCCACTTAACCAATCCTGATATATTCAGTCTAAATTTCACCTCCTTTTATAAACTGTCAGGACACATGTGAGCAGAATTAGTTGTTCCATTAGCTTTGTTTCCACAATATTCTTTGCATTTCTTATATAAACTCTATATTCTGATTAGATTTTGATTTCCTCAGGGAAAATGGCAGTGTAGTATTTACAGATGTTTGCACTGATTATTATTCACAGGTTCTCTCTCAGTGGAAGAACCAATACAGGTTTTTTGTTTTTTTTTTTTTTTTTCCCTCAAATATAAACTTGTTTTGGAAAAATTTTAAAAAAAAAAAAATTCAAAAAAAAAAAAAAAAAAAAAAAAAAGAACACTGCATTTTTACTGATGTCCTATAAAAGTGGAGTTAATAAATAAAATAAACCTCTTTTTTTTTTTTCAATAAAAAGCATTTTTTAAAGATTTTATTTATTTATTTGAGAGAGAGAATGAGATAGAGAGAGCATGAGAGGGGGGAGGGTCAGAGGGAGAAGCAGACTCCCTGCTGAGCAGGGAGCCTGATGTGGGACTCGATCCCGGGACTCCAGGATCATGACCTGAGCCGAAGGCAGTCGCTTAACCAACTGAGCCACCCAGGCGCCCAAAATAAACCTCTTTTTACACTAAAGTCAAAAATAAAATAAAATATACGGTGAAATACTCAGGGATTCTTTCCTCATAAGATTCTCTGTTTATACTAATGAAAGTCAAATACACCTCAAACTTGATTTTTTTTTCATTCAAACGTAATCAGATTTTACCTGACATCACTGGATACCTGTATGATTTCTGTTATTATAAGGTAATTTTAAGAAATTACAAAATCACTGCAAATCAATAATCTGCATACTGTTGTAGGGAGAATTCTAAACCGTTCCCTTGATATCCTTCCGCTGATGATACACTGTATAATCCTCTCCTCTTCAGTGTGTCAGTGTGGGGGGAATGTGACCTGCTTCTAACAGTAGAATATGGCAAGGTGTTTGGATATTATGCCCATGATTAAGTCTTACATTGCATAAAACTGTTATCAGAATAGAGACAGAGAATCTCCTGCTGACCTGGAAGAAGTAATCCAGCATGCTGTGAATTGCCTATGAAGAGGGCCACATAGCAAAGAACTGCAACTGACCTTTATTTTTACTTATTTATTTATTTTTTTTTAGAGGGAGAATGTGCATGCAAGCAGGGTGGGGGGAGGCAGAGAGAGAGGGAGAGAGAGAATCTTAAGCAGGCTACAGGCTCAGTAAGGAGCTTGAGGCACGGCTCGATTTCATGACCCTGAGATCATGACCTGTGCTGTAAATCAAGCCAGACACTTAACCAGCTTAGCCACCCCCACACTCCTGAAGTTGACCTTTAGATGTTGAGGGCTATAGTCATGCAGCCAGAAGGAAAAGAATTTTCCTAACAACCTGAGTGGAACTGGAAACAGATTATTTTCCAGTTGAGCCTGCAGATGAGAATGCAGCTCAGTCGGCCACTTTATGACAACCATGTGTGACCTTAAGCAAAGGACCAGCTAAGCTGTTCCTGGATTCCTCACCCACACATAGTATGAGATGATACATGTATATTGTTTTAGGGCACTAAAATCTTAGCAATTTGTTACGCAGTTTTAGAAAACTAAGAGCAGTAATAGGATTCTAATACATATGCTCTTGGATGCTAAAGTCAGGTGAAGTGCCCTTCTTTAGATTTCACCTAATCTAGAATTTTTTCAGTGCTGCAGTATAGGAACTTCAGGATACATGGAATCCCAGAAACTATTCAAAGATTACTTCGATGACCTTTCATCCCCGCTCAAAATGTTATTTAAGTAAATTCATATTTGACCACATTCCTTTCAGTTTCCTGCTTATAAGATTCCCCCCTTTTCCTTTGTTTTATTGCTTTTGACCCCTCATTGCTGAAGCTTATTTACTCTAAAGCTAAGTGATCCTAGCCATAGATTCACATAAGCATGTTCTTTATAAAATATGCAAGAGTAAAGATTTTAGCCACAATTGTTTAAGAATGGTGTCTCTCCATAACTTTGGCCACTAGGCTTCACAGTCCCCTCTTGCAGGTGATTTTAAAATGGCTACAGTTATTTTTGGGATCCAGCTGTGGGAAGATGATTTGGGGCACAGTTAGTATTTAGCCCGATATATTTATGATCAGAGTAGCTTCCATATATTTTAAAGTTATTGCCAAACTTCCTTATGTTGGAATGTCCTCCAGAAACATTTTTATGGCCTGGACTTTTGACTCATACAAAGTGGTGAAAGAAAGGTTTGTACAATGGAGGCTTATACCACTCATTCTCTTAATTTTATCAGAGAAGAAGCTGTTTTCACAATACTTAAATTTGTTGACTCTTGCTACCTTGTAATTTTTAATATATTTTTATTTCAAGTTCATCTAGCTGCCAATTTGGATTTTTTTTTTTTAAGTGTAATGAGATTATCTGCCTACTATAAAGCTGTTCAGGCATTGCATTATGGGAATAAAACCACTTTAAGCATTCTAAAATGTATTTTCAAAATTTGAGAGATGAAACCCACACAAATGAAATGCTAAAGATTATTCCAAACGTTGATATGGCTCAAATATGTCTTTCAACTGCAATTCTAAAAGACATCTTGTAATCTTTAATAAAACCCATGAGAAATAACAGATGCCCGATTTGGACACTTTATGAAAGGTATCTCTTTTGTTGGCTTTATATTTGTTTATTGAAGAACAGAAAAATTTAGGTTAAAAATAAGTGGAATATGAAGCAATAATGATAAATATAAGCAGTAAAATAGGAAATATTTTGATATTAAGAAGTAAATTGTAACAAAAAATAGGTAATATTAAGTACAGTAATTCATTAAGAAGAAGAGATAAATTCTAAAAATAATTAATGTATAAGGTCTGGGTTTTGAGAATCCATTTATCTAAAATGATTAATCATAAAAACATATAACAAAATTTAAAATGCATTGTTCATTGGGTGTACCGATACCAACGGCAGTAACATAAAACTAATAAAATGTTATCCCCATAAAGATATTAAAGACAAAGTAGTTAATGAGTGAAAACTTAAAATTAGTCACTGAAGAAGAAATTTTAAAAGACCCTGAAATCTTACAGTTCATAAGTCAAAAATGTTTGATAAGGATTTCCCCAAATTTAACAACTCTAAAAAATTACATGACATAAAAATTATTTGAGACCCAAAGCTACTTTTCTAAACAATAATATTAACAATAAAAAATATGTCAAGTGTACCAAAGGAAAGACTTTTCTCTTTCCTTTAAAAAAAAATATAAAACATTTTCATATTAGGAGGTGATCACAGTGTGTAGTTAACAATATTATAAAAAAAGTAATATAGAGGCATGTCAGGCAGTTCATTAATAAAAATATGCTATTTTTTCTAGCTTTTGAATGTATGAGCCTCTTAAAATTTTAATGTGTTGTGATTTCTTTTCTCATATAAAATATATAGTCACTTTCATAATACTTGTATAGCTTTTTCTTAAAATAGTCCTCTTATATACCCTTGGAATCTATACCAACTTTGGTGTAGAAAGTGAAACCAAATGTTTTCCTTATAACTGCATGTTTTTTTCTGGTAGGAGGCAGTGGATGTTTTTCTGTTCACACTTTGAGCAAATACAGTTAGGAGTAAGGACATTCAGTCTGGGATTCATTCCCTCCTTCCAAGGCAGGTCAACTGTTTTCCAGCAATCACATTACACAGACACAGGGACAGTGTTGTTCAAAAACAAAAGTTTTTGAATAGAGGGTTCTGAAGGGAACTTCACAAGTTTTTAATATTCCATCTGTTGCAATAACATGAAAGGGAATGGATGACAGGGTGAGACAATGATTTACTTGAGCATAATACATAACAGTCACTGTTGGGATTATTTTTTTGTTATTTTTCTTTCTTTCTCTCTCTCTTTCTAAAGGAGGAGAATAAGTAAATTTCTGGTGAATGCTAGGGAAGCTTCATGTCTCTGAGGTGAATTTTGCAAAAATTCTCTTGAATCATTGATACCCTTAATTTAGTGCTAATGGATATGCTAGAGAATTCTGTGAAACATGCCATCAGAAAAGTCAGACCCAATTTCTGAAGAAGCTATTGATGCATGAGTTCTTGAAGAAACAGAGAAGGCAACAGTTTGTTAGTGTTTACTGATTTCATGGTATTCACTAGTTTCAGCCAGATTTTGATTCAAAAGGAAATATTTACAATGACTTCTTTGGCTGTTTTCATCGGTATATAGTTTACATGTGATAAAGTTCACCTGCTGACGTGTACAGTTCACTGATTTTAAGTAAATTTATGGAATGATGCAAGCATGATCATAATTTAGCAACACTTCCCCATCACACACTCTCCCCCCAACCATGTCTTAGCCTTCATCAGCCATAGGCAGCAACTAGTCTACTATCTTTCCTGATAGATTTTCTTATTTTGGATACTTCATATATAGAGAGAATCATGCAATGTCATCTTTTGTGACTTCTTTCACTTATCATAATGTTTATCCTCACTGTAACATATATCAGTTCTGCATTCATTCTATTGCCAAATAATATTCTAATGTATAGATATGTCACAATTTATTAATTAATCAGTTAATGGACATTTGGGCTTTCCAATTTTCAACAAGAATAATGCTAGAAAGTTCCAACAAAAGTGTGGAGGCAAAAAAAAAAATAATGCTGCTATGAACATTTATACACATATGTTTGTGCAGACATATGTTGTCTTGTCTATTGGGTAGATGCTTAGGATTAGAATTGCTGTATTACATGGCAACTCTATTTTTAAACTGCCAGTTTTCCAAAGTAGCTTGCACCAATTTATTCTTCCACCTGCAACATATGTGGGTTCCAATTTCTCTCCATCCATGTCAACACTTGTTACTGTCTGTGTTAGAGTTCTCTAGATTAACAGAACTGAGAGGCTATAAAAGGTGGTTTATTATGAGGAATTTGTTCACACAATTATAGGAGCTGAAAAACCCTACGATCAGCTCTCTGCAAGCTGAAGACGCAGGATAAGCTGTGATATAATCCAGTCTGAGTTTCAAGATCTGGAAACAAGGGGAGCTCATGATGTAAATCCCAGTCCATGAACAGGGGAAAAAGAAATGTCCTAGCTCAACAGTGAGTCAGGAAAAAAAGGGACCAATTCCAACTTCCTCTGCTTTTTGATCTATTCGGGCCCTCAATGGGTTGGATTATGCCTACTTATAGTGGAGAGGGCAATCTGCTTTATTGAGACTATTGATTCAAATACTAATCTCATACAGAAACACCTTTACAAACACAATCAGAAATTAAGTTTAACCAGATAGCTGGGCATTCCTGATCCAGTCAAGTAGAAACATAAAAGTAACTATAACATTGTCTCAATTTTATAGCCATTCTGGTGAATGTGAAGTAGTATATCACTGTGGTTTTTAGTTGCCCCACCTTAAGTAATGTTGGGCACCTTTTCATGTGCTTACTGGCCTTTTGTACATTTTTGGATAAATATCTATTAAAATACTCTGACATTTTAAATTGGATTATTTATCTTTTTATTACGGAGTACAATACTTTAATATTTTTATTAATAGACTATATATTTTTAGAACAGTTGAAGGTTTACTGAAAAATTGAGCCAATAGAACAGAGAATTCCCATATATTCCTACCTCCCCTTGCAGTTTCCTTTATTATTAATACCTTATCTTAGTATGATAATTCTGTTACCATTAATAAAGAAATATTGATACATTATTATTCACTAAAGCCCATCATTTATTTGGACTTCTTTTTAAAATATTTTTTCCTAATGTACGCAATTTTTGACATCAAAATTAAAGTAAATTTTTCAACCATTTTCTTTTCCTGTGGTTTCCCCACAACTTCATCACAAAGAAGGGAGCAGAATATATTTCTAAAGATAATAATGTCAACAGGACTTTTAATATATTTGGATATAGACCTATAGCAAATGAAGTTTGAGCTTTGTGGTCACTTTCATGAACCCCTCCCTCCCAATGCCCTGAGTGAAGCTCTAGCAGTGTGTTCATGTGATCATAATTTTTTTTTTAACTTAGAAAAGTTAGATACATACATATTTTTATAAAGAAGACTCCAAGACCCCCAAAAGTTGGATGAGGCCCCCCAAATTCTTTATTATTCTATAATGTATGACAACACCAAATAGGTTTGGCATCAAATTTGCCATTGTGCATTAAAGATTTCCAGTTACCTATATTAACTGGCAGTAAAGGTAAGGGATTCCAATCAGAGAAAGCCCATGATGTGGGGCTCAAAAAAGAGTCATAGGAAAATATGTCATCTTTAATTATCCCTAAGGGGAAATGCCATATGCTTAGGAGAAAATGGAGAACAGGACAGCATCAGATGCACTCTGCTTGTTTGGGTCATTCTGATTCTGTTTGAATATTATCACTTCTTATGATTAATATTAGTCCTCTAAGGAATAAAGGCCCTTCATATTTAATATCTATCAATACATTTTTTATCAGGTCTTTTGAGCACATTTTTTCTTACATTATTCATGTCTACTCAAAGACTCTTGTGAGAAATTCCTCCTGAGTCTTAGTTTAAGAAAGTATAATGCTATAGGGCATATAATTTTATTTCTATCTTATGAATATGGCCAACTGTATGAATTATAAAATTTCTGAGATGGTTGCTAGACCAACTGTCTTAACCCTTGTTTGCTCACCTTCTGCATCTAGATTTACAGTATGTTATTTTATTTCATATGATAAGCTTTTTCAAGGCACCTTAAAATATATTTTAGAATATATTGGCATGACATAAATAGAAGTGTGATATAAAAAACATAGATAATAATTAAATAATGAATACAAATGAAATTAAGTCATGGAATAAACCTAGCTTTATGGGTATGTCTCACTAGTTTTCTGGCATAGTTTAGAAGTTGAGAAAATTTACCTTAACTCTATTTTGCTATTTAAAATAAAGCTTCTTTTTTAGTGAGAAATTCCGTGCTATTTCACATTCTAGAATTTGTTTTACCTAAATACTACTTCCATTTCACCCAAGTTCTATAACCTTGATTTTTATTTCTTGATTGGTTGATTGATAATTTATTGTTTTCACATATTAAGATCTTTTCACTACAACTCAAGACCCACCTGTCCAGCACTAGGATTGATCTTGAATCAATCCTGAGGAATATTTAAAGCATTTTGCCTATATATTTAGTATGTCTTGATTTGCTTATGTTTTCAAAAATCTATCGGTATATCTAACATTGTTATTTTGTAACTCATTTAGTTTGTGCAGAAATTGAAGGCATCTCCTTAATTCAACCCTTCTTGGTGCCTTGTTCCACCCTTACCAAAACACTCACTCTAAACTAGATTGTTTCCCATACTCCCAGCCAGACATTAGATGGTTTATACAAAGCTTAATCCCAAGAGGTTCCCTACCTAGAATACCTTGTTTGTCCTGTCTAGAAATGAGTTGTTGTCTTGTGTTCATTGAGTCCTTAAAGACCTGCCCCCAAAATAGATTAGTGCTATTGGTCCCAGCTTTCCCATCTCCATCGACCCAAGCCACTAGGTTACAATAAGCCCAAAGAATTATGACACTGTCACCAACTTGTTCTCTTTCTTGAGGCGAATAAGCAAATAATGGAATTTATTCCAATTGTATAAATTTCTGTTTTGAAACGAGAGAGTGTTTCCATGTAGGATGGCAAAGAACATTCACAAGTTTAGGGAAACTTGATGTTTCATCTCAAAACTCTAGTTAAGGGGCCATGGAGTTCATCAAGTTACAGGAAACATCCTGATCGTCTTTTTGTCATTGTTTTTGTTTTCCATTTTTTAGGACAGAAAGATGATGAGAAATATTTTTCTGAAACTCAGACTCTCTCTTCAAAAAGTAGAACTGTAATAGCAATGATCTAGTCCAAGTTCTTCTTAGCTTTTCTGTTAAACATGCACATTTGTACATGAGAGCTCTGCTTCTGTGGAATCTTTGTATCTTTTACACAAGAAATTTGGAAATGCTCTCACCACCAAATGTTTCCACAATTTAGACACTTTTTAAATTCTATATCAAACATTGATTTTTCAGAGAGAAAATAGCATCACTAGAGGCTTACTTATTACTGTCAGGTCAGATTTGTGTGTTTTTACACCAATGACGAAAAATCAGGGACCCTGTATTTTAGAGACAGTGATGAGTACTAGGAATAAAAACACTCTTGCCCATGAAGGCAGATGTGCTACAAGTAATAGATGACAATATTTCAAGACTGAGCAAATACCATGGAGTGGAGATTGATAGATACAAAACCTGTAACAGGCAGATCCTTTAGAGAGTTTATGTATTGAACATTCCATAGCATTTTTATATTACAGATCGCTACAGTCATCATATTAGTCTGCTGCTATTATGGAAAACTTTCATAATTAATCATCAGAAACTATGCTAATAAATAGAAGAGGGAAAAGGATATTTTCTTCAAGGTTGTGAAATATATGATAGCATGGTAAATACTGGAATGGCCACAGACCTGAAAACAATGTCGTGTCATGACCATGATTTGTTTCTGGGTGTTCCATCATAAACACTGCCCTTTACACTTTGCACAGTGTACTTTGCACAGTCTACTTTTAGTAACAAAATTAGTACTTGTTGTGATATATTAAATCTTAAAAAGTTGAAGACCCAGGAGCATGCAAAATAAATTGTAAGACCTAAATAAATAATTTGTTAGTCGAGAGACCTGGTAATATTGCAAAAGCAAGCATCAGTGGTCTAATTCAGCAGTGGTGTATTTCTTGCTCGTAATGAGTACAGTCTGAGTTTGGTATCATTTTGTAAATTTTTTTCCAGGAATTCAGCTGCTTCTACCATATTGCTTCTCCATCTCAAGACATGGGCTCTTGGACAGCACAGGAGCCTGAGAGAGCACTTAGAATGCTCACATATTTTCTTAAACAAATCATCCTAAAAATGACACAGTTTACTTTTTTTTTTCTTTTTTTTTGACACAGTTTACTTTTGCTTACATCCCATTGGTAAGTACTGGGCAAGTGTCCCACTAACTACAAGGGGGCTTAGAAATGTGGGCCACACAGATGCACAGAAAGCTGAGAGCTAGAAATATCAATGATACTCCCAGACAGAAACCTGAGATGGTTTTCTAAGTGAGGTCCTGTTGATAATATGATATCAATTCTGTCTAAGATATTGCTATTTTTGCTATCATGTTTTTAGATTTTATTTTGTATTATAATACATTTTTTTTTTTTTTTTTTGGTCAGTCCTGCCAGGGACTGAACTATTCCCTGATTGAAATATATATTAACTTCTAGGTCCCTACGTTTAGAGAAATTAATTTACTTATATAAGAAATCGTAAGATAACCTATGAGTGTAATACATGCTATCCAGATGTCAGCATTTTCTGTGTAATTTCTACAGAAAACATGCTTTCTCACTGTACTTTCCCACCCATGGATTGCACAGAGATGGGACAGAATTAGGTATATAACAAAAAGGCAGTGATGGATAAGATTTAAAACCAGTCTGAAGCAACAGTTATTTCACTCTGCAGTATAATTTCCTCACCTCACCCCTACCACCAAAACAAAGGCTGCTAAAATTCAGCAATTCTACAATTCTGTCCAAGCATTAACTATGGACTGCACTGAGATACTTACATTAATTTCCTAGCCAAAGTTCTGCTTTCCTGATCACTGGTCAGTCATTCTCTCTGAACATAAAATAGAAAGAGATTTAACATTTTTAATACCATCAAGAAACATATAACTTTCATTCTTCTTAAATTGAATCCTTTTATAGTGTTCCATATCAGGAATCCACAAGGTTACTTAAATTGAATAAGGTTCTTCAGGGAAAAAATAATCTGTTATATAAATTTTTTAGTTTTTATTTCTCTTGTTTTTTCATGACTATAATATTAGGGCTAAACTTATTTGATTAATCCAAGCACACAAATTTTTATTTCTATTTAATTATGGTGTCAAGCATTTTAGGTTTAACAGTGTTTTAGGATTTAAAAACTGAGTAAAAACTTTACTTTTCAAAAATCATTAAATATTAATTTAGAAATATCTCTATATTGGGGCGCCTGGGTGCCTCAGTTGGTTAAGCAACTGCCTTCGGCTCAGGTCATGATCCTAGGATCCTAGGATCAAGCCCCACATCCAGCTCCTTGCTCAGCTGGGAGCCTGCTTCTTCCTCTCCCTCTTCCTGCTACCCCGTCTGCTTATGCTCTCTCTCTCTCTCTGCCAAATAAATAAATAAAATTAAAAAAAAGGAAATATCTCTATATCCAAGGAAATTTTGCTTTTAAATTGATGCATAACCAAATTTTGCTACAAAAAGCATATCATGATACATTGAACCATGCTCTAGTTTCAATTTGGAAAATAACCTTGGGGGGAAGAAATGGGGAGATGATATTGGCAGAGCCATCTGAAGCTTTATTTGGGAAAGGACATTTAAATTGGCTTTTAGTTGTGGGCATCGGCAAGAAGGGGTAGCCAGGGCAGTAGACTCCCCACAAGGGTAGGTTGAGCACTGGGATTGAGCCTCTGAGGTGGGTCTCCTCTTCCCAACGCTCCCCTGCACAGCTCCTTCCCTCAGAGTCTCTATGGCATCCACAGAAGCAGGAAGGCTGAGAGAGACCACGGAGGCTGTTCACCTGAAGAGGACATCAGACGACTCGGACACCAGCCTCCCATTGCGGATGTCTATCTTCTTCACAACCGCAGCGTGGGAGTAGCTGACGCGGCTGAAGGAACTGGAGCGAACCTGGGCCAGAAGGAGCTCAGGCTACAGGTGAGGCCAGGGCTCATGAGGCCCCCGTAGGCTGAGCTCAGTCCACCTGAGTGCAGCTGATGGCTTTAGTATGGATACTCATGTTCTGCATCCCAGACTCCAGTCGGGTCTCCTCACCCTCTAGTGGCTTGTGGTAGGTGGCGATCTCCATATCCAGGGCCAGGGTGACGTTCAGAAGCTCCTGGTACTGGCACAGTTGCCGTGCCGGGTCCTGCTTGGCTCGCTGAGGAGGCGACCTCTATCTCGGCCAGCTTGGCATTGGCGTCCTTAACAGCCAGCTACCTGTGCTGCTCAGTCAGCATCATCGATGGCTGCCTCCAGGGAAGCCCTCTGGCCTTTGAGGTCCTCAGTCTCATCCTGGCGTTGGCTAATATTCTGGTTCATCTAAAAAATCTCTGTCTCTCTGCGATAGAGGTCATCCCGGTGCTTCCTAACCAATGTCTGCAGCTACTAGTACTTGATCTGGTACATGGTCTTGGCCTCAGGCCGGCTGCGGTTGGTGATGTCCTCCTACTGGTCCTTTGCCTCTACAATGATGCCGTCCATGTCCATATCTATGGACAGCACCATGGACGTGTCAGAGATCCGGGACTGCATCTCACGGATCTCCTCTTCATATATGTGCCTTCAGCTGATCTCATAGGTCAGCCCTTCCAGGCAGGATTCCAGCTCTACCTTCATCCACATCCTTCTTGATGAGGACAAATTCATTCTCCATGAATGCATGCTCTTTGATCTCCTCGTCTACTTATTCTTGAAGTCCTCCACCAGCCCTTGGAAGTTGCCAAGCTCCATCTCTGGCTTCAGCCTTTCCTGGCCCAGTGTGTCCAGCTGCAGCCAAAGGTTGTTGATGTAGCTCTGGAGCATGTTGTCCATGTTGCTCTGAGCTGTTTTCTGCTGCTACAGGAAGCTGCACTTGGTCTCCAGAATTTTGTTCTGCTGCTACAGATGCCGTACTTTATCGATGAAGGAGACAAACTTGTTGAGGGTCTTGATCTTCTCCTTCTCCTGAGTATGCACAGCCTGGATGTTGGGGTCCACCTCCAGCTTAAGGGGGCTGAGAAGGCTCTGGTTCACTGAGACAGCTGTGATGCCCCCCATACCCCTGGCCTCACCATATCCCCCAACCATCTCATGCTGGTGCCCAAGCCACCCCGAAGCTGCCGCTCCTGCCCACCTGGGAGAAGGCTGAGGAGCTGATGTGGGGGCCAGGTGTGCACGTCCACAAGCAGCTACTGAAGGCCTAGGGTCAGAGGTGGACACCTTGTAGGACTTCCAGGTCACCCTGATGGATGTGGTGAAGGCTGGAGTAGAGGCAAATAAGCTCAACCTGACAGAGGTTTGAGAAAGAGTCAAGAAGCTGCTTCTAGGTCAACTTTGGAAAAATTTTGAGCAATAGATATCAACATTATAAGTGATTTTTTTTTAATTTAGTAAAAATTTAAATTAAAATATACTCTTTTATAACTGAATTTTTCTTAGTTAATTTTGGACTTGGAGTAATTGTATTGCACATTATTTAGCACCTTTTTATATATTTTACTGTTCTTTATTACTTTGGGTTTTCTAATACCACCTTTAAGTTTAAAAACAATAAAATCAAGTCTGATATTAATGTTCTAAATTTTCATTCCGTGACCATTGATTTCTCCAATCCTTTATCCTGTAACTTATCTATTTGTATGTAAAAGTTTTCAGAGGACTCAGACTGTAAAATACAACACTACATGTGTCCAGAGTTTTAGAAGTAGTTTATGTGTAAAACAATGGTGATGTCAGTTGCTGATTTGGCAAAACTAGTTGTTAATAAATTTATCAATCTCTTTGCAAAAAAAAAAGCTGAATTATAAACAAATTGATGCAATCACTTAATGTTTATGGTAGTACACTGTTGAAAAGGCATGTTTCCCCCCACGTCTTTGTGTCCATTTTTTATTAACACTGACTCCTCCCGTGCATTTTACCAAGTGAGGAAGCATTTATTTTAATGCTAGATCTGAGAGGCAGAAATGGGAATGCAGATTAATGTTAACAATATCTACCTTCCTGAAGAAAATGAGATCCTTTTTTTATTTTAACTCCTTATGCGATAGGTAATATAGGGGCATCCTTCTCTAGAGATGTTTGTGATTGTTCACATCTGCTTATAACTGGTAACATACTAGTATTAGTAAACCCAGTTACCTCTTTCTAACACAGGGTAAGCATCAATAAAGGTGACCCATTGCCATGGATCTTGGAAATATCTCTATTGATCTCAAATTTGAATAAGGTCTTTTCCTTGAAAAACTGAGATTTCTGCTGGAATTTTAGAAGTGTATTTATTTGTTCTTTCTGATATGCTACTATAAATGATTAATTTATTAATGGCATTTTTGAAAATATTATCTGAATGAACTTTTCACTGATAATTATTATAGGTGATTTTTTCAACAAAAAATTTTAGGATATAAAGAAAACTTAGAAATGTCTTGAATACACCTCAGATTTTATAGAATGATTTTCTTTTCAGGGGATTCATTTTATATTGCATATATTACACTCACGGAAACATATACTAAGTTTGGCAAAAATTATTAAATGGTATGAAAATCTATAAAATTATTGAGGATTTAATGCATTTATTTTCTTATACAAAACCATTGATGATAGATACAGATACAAGCATGTGTTTTTTAACTAAATATGCTTTGTTTCTATGCTATTTCCTTACACTGGGTAATTTAAATATAAATATTTTAAGAATGAGAATATTTATCACAAATATTAATGAGCAAATATTTTTAAAAACTTTTCCAAAAGTAAAAACCTGAAATGCGCAAATGTGCAGCTTTATCCACAAGTTGTACCAGTTGTAACAGTAGTAAATAGTTGCTGTTAAACCAACCGTTACGGATATTGAATCAAACTGCCAAAATGTCCTACACTTAGAGTATATTGTTGGATTTAGTCTGCCAATATTTTTAGAGTTTAGTTTCACATTTGTTCGTAAGTGTTATTATACTGTAATTACTTTATTTCAAACTGTCTTATTAGTTTCTGGTATAAAAGTTTTTGCTAGCTTTATAAAGTGACAAGGAGCAGGATTTCTCTCTTTCAACTATCTGGAATGATTTATAAAATTTTGGAATTACTTGCACCTTAAATGGTTGATAAAACCTCGTGATAAGATCATCTAAGCTGTATGTGTATGTTTGATTACTAATACAATTTATTTAATTGTAATAGGCTTATCACATTCAGGTTTTCTATTTCTTTTTTCATCTGTTTTTGAAAGTTTTTTTTTTTTTTTTAATAGATATGTGTCTGTTAGATCTACATTTTCAAATGTTGGCATAATTTGTTTATATCCTCTCTTTTTTAAAAAAAATATTTTATTTCTTTACTTGAGAGAGACAGAGAGAGCAAGTGGGAGAGAGAGCACAAGCTGGGGTGGTGGTGGGGGGAGAAGGGGCAGAGGGAGAAGCAGATTCCGCACTGAGTTGGGAGCCCGATCCAGGGCTCCATCCCAGTACCCTGGAATCATGACCTGAGCCAAAGGCAGACATTTAACCGACTGAGCCACCCAGGCACCCCTATATTCTCTTTTATTATTCCTGACTTAGTTTTTGTAGCTTTGTTCTCTGTCTCTGCCTCTCTCTGTCTCTTATCTCATAAAAAGTATGCTTGTCTTATAAATTCATCTCAATTTCCAATATTAAAAAAATATATAAGGATAATATTAGCCAACATATTTTTATTTTGTAGAAAGTTGTGAGACAGTAGGATAAAGGGCCAAGCAACATTTGCAGATAAAAGGTGAATGCAAACCTCATACAAATTGTTAATCCTATAAATAGATGAATAGATGATAGATCAGATAGAATTTAAAAATATAATAAACTTGAAGTTAGAGTAATGTAGTTTTAAGCTACTTTAAATCAGTTTTATGACAATTAGCTTGATAATGTTCCTTTACTAAGATAATTATGTACATTTTACACGGGAACTCACTCCTGTATCCTAAACACTTCAGCAAAGATAAATGCATTTTTTAAATAAATTCTATTATTAATCTATGGAATTTTATCTTTCCATAAATTAAGTTGGTGATATTTCACTTAAGTAAGTAGATGTTTCCACCAGCTTCTCAGTAGGAATAGAGCTAGGACTAAGAATAAGGACTCTGTTTTACCAGATGATCAGGAATGTGCTAGAATTCCTTCGGGTCATGAAGATCATTTAACTCTTAAAGGGGATTGGCTTTGTTTTCTTTTAGAGTCTTTATTTTTATGTCTAGCACAGGAGGGTTGAAGAGGGTGAAAAACATGGCTTTCTGTTTAACAATCAGTTAGTTCACCATTCAAAATCATTTTGTTCCATTTTCTTCAGGCAATGATAGGCCTGAAAGAAATGTAGGGTTTTCCACCAAACTACCTTTATTGAATAGTTGGAATGATTGACAACTCAAAAACTTTTTTCAAATATAGTAATTAACAGCAGTAATCCTTCCACACAGATGATCTGCTATCAAAAGCATCACAAAAAGGCATCCCAAACTTGAAATGATGGCTTAGGTAAGTAAGGTATGAAAGTCAGAACAAGCCAGGCACTCTATCTCTCAAATTTTAATGATGGAGAAAACACACTTTGAGCTTTCCTTGAGAAATAGCAAAACCTTAAAAGAAAATTTTAAAAAAAGAAAACTTTGAGATGGTTCTCAACAGATATGGGATGGTTATGCTCAAAATACTCTATCTTATGTGATTAAATATTTCAAAATAAATAATGAAGCAAGTTCCCTTTTGTCTGAAGTCTTTATTTGTCCCCATGTTATTGGCTTTCCTTTTTCTTTCCTTTCTTTTTCTTTGGGATTTGCCAAGATGTCTGTTTGCCATTTTACTAAAGTTATCATCATTTTGTTTTTCCATATACTGTCACATGGACAAACTCTTTTATTTCTGTGTGGACCTTATAATCATTACAGTTTAGGAAATTAATTTACCTTTTTACATGATGAAAAAAAAGAACTCTTCTCTTTCTATTAGGCCAACATTCTACGGCACTGAATGCTTGCACTTTCAAAATACAAGTTAAACTGTTCTTTATTTACATGGCTGTTTAAATGATGCATGGTATTACATATTGAAGTTTGTGGTGAAATTAATTGCATGTTTCTAAATATGTGACTGCTCTATCACTTTCACTCCTGTAAAAATGAGATGTTGATTTTTACCAAATTTCCCTTGGTATTAAATCTTTAGCATAAATGAATATAATTGCTTTCTCATCTAATAGAGCTATCTCCATAATACAGAAGATATTCTTTGGTGTTAAAATAATGTCATCTAGTGAACTTGGTCTAACACCTCTTTTCAGTAAACTCTGACAAATTTAAGTTTTGGTGCAAGTAGGCTGTTTCAATTTCTTTCTCTTCTTTCAGTATTTTGCTGTAGTTGCTGAATAGTTTCTTAGCAAGGAAAGAAAAAGGATTAACTTGACTAAAACCCAGTTAAAATGCAAATGAAATGAATTTCTGGGCAATAAAGCATGCATTAAGCTGGAACTCTAATGAGCATAATAGTAAAAATTCCCTGGAATATTTTATGCACCTCTATCTATTTCATCTTTATGTTCATTTAGATGTAAGTCTTCCGATAATTTTAGAGGTTTTGCATTCTGCTTGCCACAAACATGATTAACAGGTTTATTGCTCCGTTTTCTCCAGAGATGGCTTCAAACCTACTTAATTTCACTCTCCTGAAACCAAACCACGAAGCCCAAAAAGATTCTTATCTGACTTCTAAGATTTATGCTTATTTCATAGGGATGACTGAAATTCAATATTAACGGCAGTATGTAATATACAATAGTTAAGTGTAGTTAAGAGGCTCTGACATTTGTTTTGCGATGAAATATTTAAAACAAAAGAAATTTAATGTTTGTGTTATATTGGTGTGTTAATTATTAGGGTAGAGATAAGAGGGAATGATTTCTTTACGGAAACAGAGACACTAGTTCCTCTTATCAGCCTGCAGATGGAGGATAGCCTATCCAGGAGGGCTGCAGAGGAGGGGTCATTTTGGTGATAGATTTTGCTGAGTTAGGTATTCCTTTTGTTGAGCTAAGCCCAAGTTTAAGCAAATGTAACTAGGTCGTTTCTTTTACCTTGTTAGGCCTATTCACAATGTTCTCAAAAGCCTTTTAAAAATTCAGAGGATTTTAATATATTATCCTATAAAATAATTGTATAATCTATTATTATAATAGATCATAAAAGAGTATGGTTATTATAGAGTAAGTACTATTCCAGAATCATAAAATGTTAATAAGTGTTCAAGGTCAAGAAAATATAGCATAGGTTGAGAGTTAAGTCTATAGAAGCTGGTACATTACGAGTTGAAATAGCTGCAAAAGATTCATGAAGTCTATTCTATGCCAAGAACAGTATCCCTGAAACTAATTTAAATGATTAGTTTTACTTTTTTCATGTTCATCCGTTAGAAAGCATATGGTATAGCCTCAATGATTACAGCAATATAAAAGGACCATTTGCTACTCATGGCAATGTTGTGACCATGAGATATAGGGTCAAATAGAACAAAAGAAAAGCAGTCTTAAAACTAAAAGCCATAGAAATGTATTATTTAATGTGCATTATCCACTTTCCATACAGTATGCTTTTTGATACTGAAAGAAGGTATTTTGGCCTCAACTCTATGTTCCCATATTAGATATATAGAGTTGGTGGGGCAAATGAGTTACTGAGTAGGTGGCCCTCTCTACTAATCCTATTTGATCGACTATCTCTGGACTCTTTTTTTCCAAAGCCAGATTATTAACTTTGCCAATGGCCCCACAAATGAAAGAGCCTTCATCAAGTATATGCTCTGTCCTCTAGGAAATACAAAATGCAGTGCTGCCTGGTGACTCAGAAAGCACTTTAAATACTGAGGAAATGTAACTCTTTTACTGTCCTATTTAAATTATTCTTTCTACAGTTAAAATTGAACTGTTATTCTATCATAAAATATGTACCTGTATACTCATTTACATTCATAGAGTCGTGGAGTCCTTAATCTTCACTTCCTTGAAACAATTAATTCTATTCCAGTCATGCTCTGGGTACTGCTCTTTCCTGCCATCCCTATCTGGCTCCGCCTCCACATTCTTTTTGAGTTCTTCCCTATTATTAAAGAGAACAGAAACAACATGAATATGCACTTCCTGTGCTTATCTGAGGCAGCAGTGCTCTGTCTCCATGAGATGTTTCTTCTTCTAATTTGTAATGTAGTATTTATTCATTAAGGTAATGTACTATTTCAGTCATTCATGGTGGTGGTCGACAGTACATTCTTGCAGAACTGTGTAGATAGATTATTGGCTCTGACACAAGAAGTTTAGGTCACTTGACTAAACACCACCATTATCGTTCGGCTGTCCAACACTTCCCTCTCACATCCATGTGTGTATAAATCACCCTGTATTTGTTAGAGAACTTCTATCTTCATTGGGTAGGATATTCTTCTAGTAAACCTTCAGTCATGGTGCCAACATCCTGGCCGACATCACCCACCTCTGTGATCAATTCAGGGATGAGCACATGATTGGTGGCTTGATCAAACACTTCCTAGTAGCTATTCTACTACAAAGGGAAGGGATAATTTTTTCTTTGTTTTGATGTAATTTATTTGTATAACCCAATATCAGAATAAGAAGTCTTTGTTCTCATATTATTTTTTCTATCTAGAAAAATAGCATAAAACACACTGTTGGTTTGAAAGTACCTAGGAGGTAATGGGAAATAGGTCCTGTATTCAGAGGGAGGGAGAGATGGAAGAAAGAGGTAGGCCACCCCATATTGGTAGGTTGCAGGTTTAACAAGCAAGGGAACTTACATACAAGGCTTGTCTTGGATGGCAGTAAGACAAATAGATCTCCCCACCTGCCTTCCAAATCTTAAAAGTTTATATAGAAGTCTTAACTGGGTTCAGTCACATATACTGTCCATATGGTCTTAATACCACATCACTATCACAAGGCTATGTCCTTGGAGCACTTTTCTGGGAGCAAGGAAAGCAAGCAGAACCCACATTCCAAGGATAGGGTCAGGGTGAGGAGCCTCCAATTGCCCACAGCCAGCTCAAGGGTCAACTAGCTGTCACTTCCTCTTCAAAATCTCCTTCAACACTCTACCCCTCATGACTGGCTCTTATAATCCCACATGCCCCCTTTTCCAAAATGTGTCTTGAGCAGTCAGCAAAGGGATTCATTAGCATAGAGGTGGCTATCTGGCTACATTGGAGGCACATGCAAGAGAAAACTTGGATTAAGACAATGACTTCCAAAATTAGTGACAACTTTTTTAACCAAGATCCAGGATCTGAACCACTGATTTATTAAATTCCCTAGGCTGGGGGTAGGATCACTCATGGCTTTCATATGTATCCTTATGTGATTTAATAAAGATAATAAATTAGCAGACTCATCAAGTAAGAATAGACAATATTAGGTTAGGGTGATGGCACAGGTGTCACATTGTGAGCCCATCCTGTTTTGGAGGACAGCTTTTCTCATTGGAGGCATTTCAGTGTTCAATAAGGACAGCCTTTGTTGGCTATTACTCAAAGCTTGATGAGTAAATTTGGTAAGGGTTTTGTATGTGCTATAACATCCTCTATGCCAATGGAGGGAACAAAGATGGTGGCCAAATGATCATACCAGTGAAAGACACAATGTGCCTACCTGGCTTTAAAGAGAAAGCTTGACAGCCATTGTTATTGTGGAGCAGATTCCACCTCTGTGTCCAGGAAGAACCGAGGGTGTGATGGTCCAACCACTCAGGTGCAAACCACATTTTGTGCTGCACAAGCATTGGATTCCATTTAGAGCTACCAAATAAGTATCTGGAAAGTGCAACCAGGCAGTGCCAAATGAGTCAGTTTCCCTTAACGTGACAGAATGACTACACAGTTTCAGGGATATCCATCCCATGTTTCCAGTACAATTGGGTTGATTCTGTTCAGAGGGATTTTTCTGTTCCCAAAATAGGAGTTCCCAAGGTGCTCAAATATCCATGACATGGAGTAAGCCATTCCCAAACCTGAGCATAGCCACCCAAGGTTCCAATGGCATTATTTCCAGGACCTTTTTAGTCAGCAATTTGATAGACTGCCTTTATAGTTTGTCTGGCAGAGAAAGAACACTCATGTCCAGTGTTATTAATACTATGTGCTAATGGCGAGCTTTCTGGATCAGTATTGGTAACACCACATGAACTAAGAGTACTAGCCCTAACTTATTCTTCTTTAACATACTATTTAAGGGCCTTCTGGTCCTTTCCTTAGAGAGGAGATACCCACCATGGCAATTCTGAGGAGCTAGAGAGAGGCAACATTTGCCCCCATATCCAAAAGTTCGATAGATCATTTTCTTGGGCATGTGAGTTGGGCCCACTGTAGGAAGGTATTTCCGTCAGGTGATAGAACATCACAGGAGCAGCAGAAGTCTAAAGCCAAAACGACATATTTGATAGAAACTTGCATGGGGAGGTCTTCCTCTTCTACAAGAATTACACTTGTGGCCTGATCTTTAGATGGTGATGTGGCTGCAGCTTTAGGAACTGACCCATATGTGCATACCAACATTGTTGGCCGGGGTGAGGGTGGGGGGGGAATGAAGAGATGTCAGGCATGAAGAGATGGACTGGGGGCAGGATATGCCAGACCAGGACCCCAACATTCTCCTTTCTTTTGATGGTGCATGTTTCATTCCAAGCATCGCTTGTTTCAACAGGTCTGGCTATAGCAGGACAACAAGATGTGAGTGGATACTGAGTAGTTTCCCCTCATCCAGGAGTCAGAAGTAACTCACCCATCTTGGCAGGACAACCCATTGCAATGCCAGTCGATAATTCCTTTTCCAAGGGTGATGACACTTGGGTGTTCTCAGCAGCATAGCATGTTGATCCATGTTGAACTGAGGCAATGGCTGTCCTCTGTGTCTTCCACACCTTTATGGTGTTGTGTGCCTCGGCAAGGGTCCCCGGTCTAGTATATGGGGCAAGCGGGCCCTGCTGGTCGATCATTCAAATGCATTAAAGCCTGGGACAGTACTTTTGTCTGCCCAGCCAAGGTGGTTTTACCTGTTAACAATTTAATTTACTGCTTTAATATTCCATTTCTCCTTTCAACCAACCCTGCTACTTGTGGGTTATAGGGGAAATGGAACCTGCATTCCATGGCATGCTATTTTGCCTAGTCTTACACATTATGACCTTTAAAATGTAATTCCTGATCACTGTGTATTCGATGAGGGTATCCACACACAGTGTTCAGTTTCTCTAGTCCCCTAATGGTAGCAGACTAGTTAGCACGAAGGCAGGGGAAAACTTGGGTTAGGTTAGATGTTAGTGTCCACAACCAAGGCATATTTAGAAACCTCACTCAGAGGGAAGAGGCCAATATAATTAATTTGCCAATCCCACATCAGCTGGGAACTCCAATGGATAGCCCCAGATTCTTTTGGCAGTTGCCTTGGGTGTTGTTCAGAATACACTAGACACGCTTACTGCATTAACCAAAATACTGTACTTCAAGGACAATCCAGCATTGTTGGCAATATGCCATCTTACATGTGCACTGTGATGGTCACTCTTTCTATGCATCCAATCTGCAATATCTACTTCAGGGTCAGTAGATAGACTCATACTTGAGCTAAGGCATCAGCACCCTAATAACCAGGGGATGTCCAGTGCCTTATGAGCTGGGACATGAAAATGTGAGCACTGCCTTAGTCTCTTGTAGATGGACCCAAATGTCTTTGCACACATCTTGCCCCCATAAGGGCTTATTTATGATCATCCACCCCTTGGCTTTCTATTGCCCAAGCCTGAGGGCTAATCCTCTTAGAGCTGCTTAACTCTCAGCATATAGGGTTAACAGCCAGGGCTCATAAGTAGTCACCAGGAACACTGCTCTGAGCTCAGCGCATTGGCTGTGGCACTTGTCGCTATGTAAGAAGCTCTACATAAAGGAGTACCATGCACACTACTAGAAACTGTTGCTCTACGGGGGTGTAGGGTTTCCGCCCCCTTCCAGAGCTGAGACCAAAGTCCCAGGGTCACTTGCGCTTTGCCAATCACAGCTTCTGGGACAACAGGGTCTTGCCCAACCACATAACTCCCCAAAACTTCATGGTGGTGTCTGGGCCTTGAATTTTCTGTGGGTTCACTGCCCATCCTCTCCCTCTCAAATGCTCCAGCAAAGCCTGCAAGCTCCACCTCATACCTGCAGCAGAGGCAATCTTCACATGTTAAATATGATATGATCAATATAATGGGCCCATTTTACTGATGTGGGGACAGAGAACTGGATAGGTCACAGGCTACCATCATATGATGTATGGTAGAATTATGCAGGTAACCTCGGGGGAACACTGAAAAGGTCCATTGTTATCCCTTCATGTGAAGACAAATTGATCTTGTGAGTCAGTGCATAATGAAAACGGCATTTGTTAAGTCCAACACAGCATGATACACTCCTAGGACCATGGTCAAGGCACCTAAGATGGTGGCAATGTCCGGCACAGTCATACAGATGGGGAGAGGGCACTACCTTATTAGTTCTTGGTAGTCCACTGTCAGCCACCATGAGCCATCTGTTTTTTTTATTATCCAGACCAAGCTGTTGCAGTTCTTGGATGGTTTCCCTTATGTCCTCTAGGCAGTTTATATTATTTGTCAGTAACCACTCTACACAGGATTATTGGTTTTCAGTTGGTGCTTCCCCTCAGCACTGGTTTAACGACTCTAACCCAGAGGCAGAATTCACCAATAGAGGTTTGCAGAATTTGACCTTGCGGGATATCAATGTCCAATATGTTCTCTGGTCTTGCAGAGATAAAAACACATTACTGGGGGGATGCCCAATTTTTGGTGTCAAAAAGACCTTCCTGACTATAACTGTGTATCCTCTGTAAGCACCAATGTCACTGAGGGGGCCAGAAAGCTTCTGAAAGTCACCATGTATTAGACTACATTCAGCTCCAGGATCCACCAGAGCTATCACCTTTGTGCCCTCACCTGGAGACAATCTTGAACTGCATCCTATATGCAGGGTGTGGGAGGCACCTACCCTGAATGGGACTATATCCCTGAGACCTCTGTGGGAGCAGGTGGGGCATCAGGGACGATAGGGACAGGTGAGGAAGGTCTGAACTGTTTTTCAGGTTTTAAGGCTTTTCACAGGCCAACCGACACAGTGTTGGCTTGTTGGTCATCTCTTCATGTAGGGTCACTGTAGCAATGAGGTCAAACCACAGTTTTTTCTGGGTTATTTTTGCCAGACCCTTTACAAGTGATTGGGATAACCTAGATCAACAATGGATCACTCAACATTGTAAATATCTGTCCCACAACTGGGCTCAGCGTGGATACCAGCATCCCATACTGCCTCTTGGGAGTTAATAGGCTAATCTTGGCTCTCATTCTTGCTGTGATTATGGCCCAATCAGGGCTTCAGAGGTGTAAACATCCTGCTTCATTCTCAACTCCCTAAAAATGTGTTGTGCCTCCTTTATATATTTCCAGGGAGATCCCATATGCTCAGGGAGATCCCCCTCATTGGGCCATGCCTCATAGCAGGCTAGAACAATCCATTCCATAAGGGAGCAAGTATCTTGAATCCCCCAAGCACCATGCAGGTGCTGCCGGAGGGCAGGGTGTGTAGAGATCTTTCTCACTTTCTCTGCCTCTTATTCGGTCAGAGAAATACCATCACCTCCAGTATCCCACAACTGCCCTAACTGAGCCTGGATACTTGCCCTGGCCTTTTCTCTGGCAATTAGCAGCTATATCAATAATCAGTGGGAGTATATTCTCTCATCGTGAATGTTTCCTAAACTGAGGTCTGTCCCACTGGCTGGGGTTGCTATTGCTGTGCTTTTGTTTTCCTTATAGATCTGGGGTAGGAGGGCACAGGACGCTCTATCCCTCTCACTATTAATTACCACAACATCCTCCTCTTCGCTCTCATCACTTTCCCGGAGATTCCACTTCTTAGCGTCCCAGTCAGGCTTAATCACAGGTTCTATGACCTCACTCCCTGGCATATGTGCCCTCCTAGCTTTGCAAAACTGTACACTAAGGTCTCTGACTTGTCATCGTTCCCACCCAACTTGTCTGCCAGCTCTGAAGCTAACAGAGTAGTTGGGTACCTGCACGTCCTTCTCTAACTTCAGCTTTTCTTCCAATTTGCTAACTCAAGGGTCAGCCTCTAGTTGGGCATAGGTGGCTGCCGATCTACCCATTGTAGAGGTCAGCCCATTGTGGCAGCCATGTATTTCTCTTCTTTGCTGCAGGGTGCTATGTGTAGTTTCCTCCAACAAGTGGATCAAACTGGCTGGTGTTGTCAGGCATCCCCATACTCACGCTGTGGTCCACATATCTGACATAAAGACCACACCTCCCAATGGCCAACTCAGGGTCTCCCCAACAGATGCCTCATTCCCAAGGCCCATTTATTTGGTCTCCTGGCCAGTTTGCCAAATGTTGATTCACAAAAAGAAATTTCCCAGGTATAATCTGAAACTGACTCTGGAGAGGGTAAGCGATAGCTAAAGAGAAAGACCACTCCAGATTGGTAGGTGGCAGGTTGAATAAGCAAGGAAACTTACATATGAGGCTTGACTTGGGCAGCTGCAAGATGAATAGATCACGGGGCACCTGGGTGGCTCAGTCGTTAAGCGTCTGCCTTCAGCTCAGGTCATGATCCCAGGGTCCTGGGATCGAGCCCCACATCGGGCTCCCTGCTCAGCGGGAAGCCAGCTTCTCCCTCTCCTACCCCCCCTGCTTGTGTTCCTGCTCTTGCTATTTCTGTCAAATAAATAAATAAATCTTAGAAAAAAAATATATGAGTAGATCGCTGCATACCCACCCACCCACCCACCAGAATCTTTAAAAAGTTTGTATACAGGCCTTAGCTGGGTTCAGTCACAAATACCATCCAGATAGGCTCAACACTACTTCACTATCTCAAGGCTATGTCCTTGGGGCAGCTTCTGGGAGCAGGGAAGGCAAGCAGAACCCAAATTCTAAGGGGGAGCGGGGTTGGTGAGGAGCCTCTGATTGCCCAGGTCCAGCTAGCAAGTCAACTAGTGGTCATGTCCTCTCAATGACCTCCTCTAACACATATAGTTTTATTTAATAGTGTACCTGTTACACTTTGGAACGTTAATTTAATATGTTATAAGAAGGAGTACAGGTTATAATTATTAACATAAAAATTGATGCACACAGTTTGAAATAAAATATATCTCAAGAGGAGTTAAGGAATGTATGAGAGTGAAGGAATGTATGATACTTTTCTCATAAACAGATAAAATATTACTTAAAATTAAGATATGGATCATTCTTTCAATTAATGAAAACAGGGTGATAGTTGTAACAATTTGATAAATTCATTGTTTTACTACTAACTTTTTCCTTGCAGCACACTATTTTCCAGGTATTTGAGATTTTGAATGAACACTAGATGTATTCAAGCCAATTATTTAGGACTTGATTATACTGGCTAAAATAAATGTTAGCTGGAATGGATTCAAAATATTACAACAACAACAACTTATCATCCTGGCGATTCATAAAAAATTTTAATCAATATAATTCCTCTATAACTAATGGGAGGAAGCTAAATTTAATTTAGAGATCCTTTTTCAAATATCTGATACAGCTTATCATGTTAATATATGCTTATTATGCTAATATATGGAATATAAAGCCTAAGAAATGTATTTAACTCAAGATTCCCTTTTTTAAAAGATTATTTATTTGAGAGAGAGAGAGAGCAGAGAGCAAGAATGGGAGTAGAGGGAGAGGGGAAAAGGGAAAGGGAGAAGCAGGCTTCCTGCTGGGCAGGGAGCTCATGCAGTTTGATCCCAGGACCCCGGAATCATGACCTGAGCTGAAGGCAGAGGTTTAACCAACTGAGCCACCCAGGCGCCCCTAACTCAAAATCCCTTATGAAACAACACCATTGCAATGAGCAAGGAATCACATCACCATTAAAAACAGGAAGCTTGCTGGGCTCTGTCTCATAGTGCCAATGATCACAGGGGCTCCAACGTTGTCACTGCTGTCCTTTACCTTCTCTTTTTCACAACTGTCTTTTCTTCCTCCAAGTCCCAGCCTTCTACACAGAAAAGACCACCGTGTCCTAATTGCAGGCATCTCCAACTTTAATGCTTTTAGCTGGAATCTTCTTGGATTTGCATCAAATGGGAAATGGAATCTTTGCTCCTTGAAAACCACAACATGGGGTGGATGACAGTCCTCGACAGGGGCTCATCTTCCCCCGAATGTGCCTGGATTGTGTGAAAGGTCACTCAAATGAGGGAGTGACACGAGGGTGTGGATGTCAGGGAAGCCACTCATGGATGTGGATGACGTAAGCAAGTTCTCAGTCCTCTGCGGGTAAGGATGTTGCAGGGCACCAACATATACAACCATGCCCCCAAGGGCAAAAAGGTGGGCTGTGTTCTCTGGCTGTGCTACCACTCCTGAGAGAGAAATTTAGACTGAAAAAGAGTAGTTGAGAGGCTTCAAATGTACAATGTGAGAAAGTGTGAGTTGTATATTAGTGGATAATGATGAAATCTAACAGTGAACGCTTTGAAGGAAAGAGAAGAAACAGAACTTAAACTTATTTAAATCACATAATAATTGTCAAATGGAATGCATTTGTTTGAAAAAAATTATTTTAATATGTGATAATAACACTCAGGGGAGAGAATCCAGGTTGCCCTGGTTGCTTTTCCAACTCCTGTTACCTATGCTTCTCACCTGCACTCACCTCCCCTCACTGTTTCCCATGGGACTCGGCCAACACCGGCCGATGCTTTCTCTCTATGGAATGTGTCTTCTTCTAATGTTAATGTACTTTTGTTCTTTGTGTTAATATGTCACATGGCTGTATGAATGGTGGCAGTCTATATTTTAGATTCTAGCCGAAATATATGTGGGTTAGTAGCTAGAAGGTTGACAGGTTAAGTCACCTGACTGAACAACATCATGGCAATGGGCCATGAAAGCCTATCCTTAGACAGGTTTCACAGCAATGTGAATTGCTATTTAATGAGAATAAAAGAATAAAAATATTATTCTGATACCCCACAGGAATTTACATTTATTTAGGATAAGCTTACATTGAAAAATATTCCAATTCCAACTGATACTGGGTCTGAAGTGAATGATAAATATCCCCACTCTATCCTCATTATAAATAAGGCTGAGGCAGATTTGCCTCATTGTTATGAAAGAGGGAAAGACGTTCTTTTCTTTGCTTGACCTACATAGAACAGTTATATGCTAAAAGACCAAATTAGGTCTGGTGAGGACTTCTCAATAATAAACAATTTTTGAAATTTTAATGGTAAGATATAAATCGTGGTTTACAGGATTTTCAAGAGAACAGATTACTTCTAACTGTTAATCATATAATGTTTTGCCTCTAAAGCAGGATGGATTATTTTATTTTATGAGCAAATTCATCAAGGATGTTGCAGCTGCTAAAAATTTGCTCCTTCTCTAGGCATTTCTCTTTTGTCCATAACTTTACACTGATTAAATTTAAGTACGTCCTCTCCCACCAGTTGTAAGATCTGATTCTGTCCTTTAGTCCTCTGAATATTGAGAGGCTTAACTCTTGTCTAACATTACTCACTCACAAAATGAAAATTCAAATTAGTAGTTTGGCTGGACTCCTCTATCTATTAACATAATATTGCTGGAGAATATACCCTACTCATTAAACCTTACTGCCATCATCCAAGCTTCCTGCTAAGGCCCTTCTTTTGTTCTGTTACTTCCCATCTTTCTTCCAGAGATCTCGTTCATGTGTTTGTGGACGCTATACTTTTTTAATGAACTCTTCAATGCAGCCATCATTCTTCACTTTTCTTCACAAGTACTCGTAATATACCCCTCAGAGAGATCTTTAATCATGCATTTATATAAGTGGACCACTCCACCCCATCCCAAATAGAGACTGCCTTAGGATGAGCTTTACAAATTTTACAAAGTGGTGCACATCGATCATAGTCAGCATGGGGTAGCCCAAATTCAATTCTTGGTTCTGCAATATAGAACTCTTTGACTTACACACCACCTGTAGGAGACCCCTCCTGCACCATTTCCGGTCCTTTCTTCCTCAGTCATCTCTTGTTGCAGATGTGACCACAGTAAATAGCTCTGCATGACTGTGACCTACTGCCCCAGTCACCACCTGGCACGCCACACTGTGCTTCAGTGTCACAAACTTCTTGTTCCAGAATATCTTTTGGCATCACTGTGAGAACTTGCTTGGTGTCCACGCATGCACACTCTGAGATTGTGAGGTCTTCATGCCATGCAGGATGAAACTTGGATGAATAGGAAATGAGAACCAGAGGACAGACAAATCCTGCTCCTTTCTGTTCTCCAAATGAAAGCCTTGAGATGATTTTATGCAGTTTCATTGGGACTGTGTAACGCTGTGAACAGCTCAAATTATATCCTTGACCCTTACACCATGAAATTATACATCCAAGTAAAGTAATAGCAAACACGTCATTCAGTTTAAGTTCTACTTAGTAGGTAACCTATGCAAAGACAGTATCAGAAATGGTCCTAGAAAGCAGATCCTCAGGATAAGAGTTTGTACCTGAATTAGTAACAAGCAAAAGAACAATGAGGTTGTCTGTGAAGGAGGTGTGTGGTGATACAGCCGGCATTCGATGCCATCACAACTAGGGTGGCTTTTCCCTGTGCTTACACAGGGTGGTATAAGGAGGAAAGTGAACCATTGTGATGCCCATTTACTGTGCACTTGGCCAGTATGGGAGAAATAAATATAAAGATGGCAGGCTGGCTTCAGTTAACTTACTGAAAGCCTCAGAAATGAAAAACGTTAGGCTAGAAGCAGCAAAATTCAACTAAATGAGAAAGCCATAAGAATTGTTTTAAGTTTTTATTTAAATTCCAGTTAGTTAACATACAGTGTAATATTAGTTTCAGGTGTACAATTTAGTGATTCGACACTTCCATACAACACCCGGTGCTCATCCCAGCAAGTGCCCTCCTTAATCCCCATCACCTATTTCACCCATCCCCCACCCACCTCCCCTCTGGTGACCAGCAGTTTGTTCTCTTGAGTTAAGAGTCTGTTTCTAGGTTTGCCTCTCTTTTTTTTTTTTTTTTTCTTTTCCTATGTTCATCTGTTTTGTTTCTTAAATTCCACATATGAGTGAAATCTTATGGTATTTTTCTTTCTCTGACTGACTCACTTCACCAGCATAATATCTTCTAGCTCCATCCATGTCATTGCAAATGGCAAGATTTCATTCTTTTTTATGAAAGCCATAATATTCTTTAAGGTAACTTTTAGCAGATACTCATCTTCTATAGTCATGGAGAAGTCTGTGCTGAAAATCAGGCCCAGCTTCAGAATATAAGTGTACTTGACACGTAAAGTTTTGGCAGATCTCTTATGTCAAAGTCAGGCTACCTTGGAAAAGAAATAAGACTCAAACCTGGAATAGGCATATGGATGACAATCCCAAGACTCTTAAATTCCAAGTGTCCCTTGAACAACTCAAGAGTATTCAAAATATGCACATTTAAATCAGGGTAATGAAGGACTGTATTCTTTGAGGGATTAAGGTCTATATATCCCTAATAGGAAGTAACCCTGGCCAGGCAAATTACCGACCAAGATTTAGGGTAATCTAGAACCTGTGGTGGAGGCAAATGGAGATGACAGATATTAATTACAGCCTGTAACCAGCTGAAATGTTGAGGAATGTAGCTTGCTGAAAGTTTTTTGGTTATTGCATATGGCTACTACCTTTGAAAAGACGCTGTGGTTAATTAAACTTTTACTTTCACTCTTGTAAAATAATTGTGAACCTCTTATTCTCATTAAAATGGTATCCAGATATTGTACCATGGGAGCCTACTATAATAAAGGAAACATGCAGGTCCTAGTGGTACAGGGGCTAAACTGCATCAGACACCTCAAATACAGCATTTCATATATACTTTGCCTTACCTGTCTTGTGACAGCTACCCCAGTTATCTTGTTTTGCCCTAGCTAGTCCTTTCTGGACACAGGGCAACCTGGCTGCACCTGACTTTTTGCCAGTTCAGCGTGAGTCTCACCTAATTTCCTAGATCTCACCCTTGATGCTGTTACAGGAACTCCTAGGTATCCACTCCTATATTTCCTTGGAGGGTAGAGGAGTTAATGGCAAGACGATATGTCTTTTACCAATGGAGAAGCAGAGCCAGTGGATAAATCCTTCTCCCTTTCTTTCCCAGGATCAGTGTCCCTGAGATGTATTTTACCATGGTACCTGCCTGTGGTTGGGACAATTGCTCACTTACAGTGGCATCCATTTTGATAAAGTGATCTTATATTGGGCCACCCTCCTCTTGTCCTTTAGTCTCCTGGTTATTCCTTATGTTCTCTGGGATTCTGACTACTGAGATGACAGCACCAGAGATGTTTGCCTCAGATTCCACTTTCTGAGAAACTCAGGTCAAGATATAATTTAATAAATACAATTAAATACATTACCTTAAATTAGCAAATAATACTAGTGTGTAGAGAAGATATTAAATCCAAATTTGTCTAATTTTTTTTATAATTAAGTTTTTGTAAGCAACTCTGCTGTTTCTGATTTCCTAATATGCTGCTCCCTTCTCTGAAGACTAATTTGAAAATAATTGTCAAACAACCCTTTGTTGCAATAACTGTACTAGCAAAAAATGTATCCAAAGGATTTACTCTAAGGAGCATACAAACCATTTTATAATTGTGATTCTTATCTCATTATGTATGATAGGAGGCAAACATCAGAAACAGATGTATAGAGTCAAGATAAATAATTTAAATAAATTATGATACACAGAAAGGATGAGATGTTATATAATAATTGAAATTCACTATCTGGGAGTATATGTAATTATCTGTAATATGTTCCCAGGAGAAAGTTTGTTAAAACTTGGATATAGTGTGTGACTTTCATTTTAGAAATATACCAAAATATTAATAATAGGTACTTATGATTTTTGTACAATATTTTATTGTTTCAGAAATGCTTTTTTATGTGTTTCCATTTTGTATGGTAAAATCATTACTTCTAAATCAGATAAGTAAATTCCTTATTACCATAAATCATCTGATCCTTATATTTGTGTGACATTTTATCTTTGAATACTTCAGTATTTTTTATAATAAATGATTATCTCTTTACATATTTCACATTAAATAAATGTCCATGACCTTCATTAACCAAGTGGTCGCCAAATATTTTTTTTTTCTTATCAAGTAATTCAAAACAGACTGAATCATAGAGCTCCAAAAACATTGGTATATAGTTTAACCAACATTTCCCAGAATCCATAATGGAAAACAAGTGGCATATTATAAGCCTACAACAACAAGTTGGCATATTCTAGAAATATGTATGCAAAGATTATTAAAATATAAGGAATAATATCAAGACATTGGTTTTACATTTACTTTTCATATATCTATCTGTCTATCTAATCTTCCACATGGCTAGTAGGAGACAACTTTGTAGGAAATTAGATATAGTGTTGTTCAGGGACAAAATAGAAAAAGGGAGGTACGTTTTTGATTTGCTGAAATCACATGTATAAACCATGCAAACTAGATTTAAAAAGGTTACTCACTTAATTGCCGTATCTTCCACACCAAGATTATGGTAGGGAGGTTGCTTTAGCACATACCTTAGTTTCTACTTTGTAGGGAACTATCTACATGCCTTCAATTACCAAGGGTAAAGTCCAGTGATAGAGATTAAGGTCAGTTTGCAGAAATTATAATGATTGCATTCAACTGTGTTTGCTAGCATCTTTCTAGCTTTTTCTCAGCCAATAAGAAAACCACAATTAATAGCTGCCTAGACCTTTGACACATTATTTTTAGAAATGTCATGGTCAATAGCAACCAAACCCAGATAGAACATTTCTTGATGCTTCCTGAAGCTCAGGCAATAGGAGAGTTAACTGACAATGGATCTGAAAACCAATATTACGTGCTTAAAACAGTTAATACAGAAATATGTATCTTTTGTGTAAAGATCTTAAAAAGACAAGCCAACTGAAGAAGTTACCACATTTGGCATTGATTGACATTTCAATACTACCTACTAGATTAGCAGAACCTTAACCCCTGCTATCTTTTCTCACGGACTTTTGAAGTTCAGACGCCTGACCAAGTATACACTTTAAGATTGGCATCATTAAAAAAAAAAAAAATGTATCCCTGGGTAATATATTATCAAAACAGAAGAGTGAAAGCTCTAACCTTAGTTTCCTAAGTAGGATCACAGATTACAATATAATATTCTAACCAATCTGATTAGGTTTAGTGTTTTTGTTTTTAAGATTTTATTTATTTATTTGAGAGAGAGAGGGGGAGAGAGAGCACAAGTGAGGTGAGGGGCAGAGGGAGAAGCAGACACCCCGCTGAGCAGGGAGCCCAGTGGAAGGCTTGATCCCAGGACTCCAGGATCATGACCTGAGCTAAAGGTAGATGCTTAACTGACTGAGCTACCCAGGCGCCCTGAATAGGTTTAGTTTAGTTAAGAGAGCCATAGTTTGGTTGTAGAGAATTGAGGGTTTTTTTTCGTTTTTTTAACCCACTAAAAGAAAAAAAAAAAAATTCACATATATTTCTGAAATGGGGCTATATTTCTGAAATGGGTGCAACACTTTATTTGGAATGTCTATGATTAGAACAATCAGTCACAAATCCCCAGCAATTGTAAGTAATAGTATTAATAATAACAAGCTCCCAGAATTAAGCTAAGTGATTTTCAATATTTAAGACTATTAACAATCTTGTTAAAAATGTTGGCTCTGTAAATCTAGAGTAGGGCCTAGGAAACTATCTTTTAATCAGGAAAACAAGTAATTCTTTTTATATAAGTAGCTTAAAGATATCGTAAAGAAAATTAGACCTAAGTTATTTTTTTGTGTATGGTTCCCAATTTACTATGATTATATTTTTCTTAACCAGATTGAAAATATTAATCTCTATTTGCATTCACAGGTTACTTTTAGCATAATGTTTGGAGAGGTGTGTAACGCTATATGGCTATTTATTATTATAACTCATCATCTATGTATTATACTTATAATTACCCAAAGTGCATGTACATATAATGGTATTTTTCTAAAGTAGAGCTGATAGCGACTCTGCCAGGTTCATAAGGCAGAGGCCAACCTCACTTTTCATATAAAAATAAAAGTATAGGAACCTTAAATAATATACTTATAACTTCACTTACTTTTTACTACAGGGAACTATATTGTTAAAACAAAACCAGCTTATGTTACTGTGGTTTTATGTCTTCAATTATTAGATTCACACAAATCTTGGTTATTTGTGTGAGGGTGGGTGCTATATCCCTAACACCTAGAATTATGCCTGGTAACAACAAAAAATAAAAAGAAAGAATAAAAGTAAGAAAACAGAATTTAAAGGAAAGAAGTGTATCTATATGTGTAATGATAAAAGCAAAATTTTCCCCCCAAAGGAGAAAGATATTCAGTGTACCTCATGTGTTTAAGTATAGTTATATCTTCTTATCCAAAAGTATTTTCCTATACTTAAACACCCTCAGATACCTATTTATTTTCCATTATAATCCATTATGAAGCACTTTTCTTACCCTACAGTGAATTTGAATTAAAGTGCCATATGCTGTTCTGAAGAGCTTGTTTCTAGAAAGTATTTGCTACAATTATGGGCACCCTTTTCAATTTGTGTTGCCACTCCTATAGTAGAACTGGAGGCAAACCACGTAAATGTGATTGTATGTGTTCATGTATGTATGTGTGTGTGTTTTATTGACCTATATCTGTACCTTTGTATATGATTAATATTTTACCTATATCAAAGACGTGTTTCTAAAGTCATCAACTTATTTTGTTCAAATGATTAATCAAATAAAATGAAATAGAAATGTAGATATATTTTAATAATCATGTTCATAATTTTAGAACATTAATTCTAACTCTTTATGTGTAAAAGAACAGCATAAAAATATACGTTTGAAGACATGTAAAATTTGAATTCACTATCCATCTTCTGCAATAACAAACTGGATTCTGTAGGAATTTTTCAAACATTCCTTGGTGTGCGTGCGTAAGTGTGTGTGTAAATTAATTTTCCCATTTGATTTTAAACAGGGAATATTGTGTTGTCATTCATTTGCTATTACACAGTCCCAAATCACCCTGAGTTATTTTTTTCTATCCTGAAAAATTTTAGCAGATGTTCCTTCATAGTAAGAGGAGTTATATTAACATTGTTATGCTTAAAAGCTATTTATGAGCCAAACTGTGGAAAGAGCCAAGATGTCCATCGACAGATGAATGGATAAAGAAGAGGTGGTATATATATACAATGGAATATTATGCAGCCATCAGAAGGAATGAAATCTTGCCATTTGCAATGATGTGGATGGAACTGGAGGGTATTATGCTGAGTGAAATAAGTCAATCAGAGAAAGACATGTATCATATGACCTCACTGATATGAGGAATTCTTAATCTCAGGAAACAAACTGAGGGTTGCTGGAGTGGTGGGGGGTGGGAGGGATGGGGGTGCTGGGTGATAGACGTTGGGGAGGGTATGTGCTATGGTGAGTGCTGTGAATTGTGCAAGACTGTTGAATCACAGATCTATACCTCTGAAACAAATAATACATTATATGTTGAAAAAAAAAAAAAGAAGAAGAAGATAGCAGGAGGGGAAGA
>NW_022589720.1:15025565-15039429 GCF_004348235.1 Phoca vitulina | reverse complement strand
AAAGAAAGAAAGAAAGAAAGAAAGAAAGAAAGAAAGAAAGAAAGAAAGAAAGAAAGAAACCTAAAAAAAAAAAAAAACTATTTATGAGTCTTGGAAAACATTTATTTAGGGTAAGAAGAATGGCTTTTGGGATTTCATCTTATTGAATTTATATATTTTTTTAATCCACATAATCCAAATGTTTCAACTTCATGATTCAAAGCTTTTAAAACAACTCCTATGAGTGTTTTGTCTCAGAGTATAAATATTTTTGTAGAGCAGATATTAAATGTGCAGTACAGTTGAATAAATGTTTTATCTGGAGACTGTGTGTACCTGTAAATACATTTCTAGTCATGGGCTGAATTAAAGTAATTTGGAGTGGGCAGGGGAAAAGAGAAGAATTATACAGACTTGTACTACAGAAGGGTGGTCCATTGAATTAATTCCTATGCCCTCTTCAAATCCACAGGCTGTCCTCCCAACACTTATTCAGTAGCTAAGGAATTAGGTACTGCCTTACCTCAATATTTGAATGATCCTCTCTTCTCCAGAAACACAGGGGGACTTTTCCTTATTAGGAGTAATCAGAGCTGTCAATCCCAAAGTCTTGTGACTTAAACAAGAAGAGAACTGTTATTTTTAAGTGAAAGGATATTTCTTACATGCATCCCTGAAAGAGAGTTTCCAACTCGTTACCAGACTGACATGACCCCGCTCCTTGGTGAGTTACCCATAGAGGCTACAACACGTGACGTTTTTGCACAAATAATCTTTATTTGCAGCAAATAAGGAGATGACAGGGAATAATTTCCAAAGTCATGACTCCCTGAGCAAGGTGAGTGGGTTCTTTTAATTTAGGGTTTAGGATGAATATTTAGAAAGGGGAACTTTGTCATCGCATGTAAAGGTGGGCGTAAGTTTATGCAGGCATATTTAGAAAACACACCTGTAGTGCACCCTGTGCATCCTCTGTTACGTTAGTAAAGCTTGTGGTCCTCTTAGGGCAGAGACTTTAACATTATAATGAAGCAGAGGTAACTTCAGACACATCTTGGTTCATGTATGCAAATGTTGAGTTGGTGACTGGGCTGGAGCTGGTTTAGGCTGGCTTAGGCTGGCCAGTTCTTGGTCTGCCAGTAGATAGCCTGGGGCTAATCTGTGGCCTAAAACCATTTGGACTGAGGAATGTAGGGCCTTGCTAGTTACAGGCTAGAACCACATCAGTTGACCTTCAATCAGTTGACCTTCACTCCTGCAGAGACTGCTAGTGTATTTGTTAGTGGGGCCTAAAAAGAGACAAGAGCTGTTTAGGGAGAAATAGTTCTCTAAAAAACAAGCTTTACATTTTCTGTAGTTTTACCCTTATTAATTCTGTCGGGCATGGTTTCAGTGCCTCAACTCTAATAGTATCTTTTTGTGTACTTTTTATTGCTTCTAATAAAGTAGAAATTTGCTGGTACTAAAGAGCCATGGCTATATAGTCAATAGATTATTCTTCCAATGGCTAACAATTAAAGAGCTAGTGGTAAAATGAGATTTGTAAAAATATGAAATAGAAGGTAAATTCCTGTATTGCCTGCTGTCTTTTATTGTGAAGTTAAACACTGATTTAAAATATGGCGAAGTATGGGGTGCCTGGCTGACTCAGTGGATGGAGCATGCAACTCGATCTCAGGGTTTTAAGTTCAAGTCCCACACTGGGTGTAGAGATTACTTAAAAATAAAATCTTAAAAATATTCAAGTTAAAAAAAATAAGAGGTAGAAGGGTGTTTTGTCCCTCCTCTGTGTCTCCCTCTGACAGCTACTAAAGTAAAATTAATATAAAACACAGTTAAAAATAACATAGACATTTCAATTAACTAATGGGAAATATGGAATGAAAATGATATTATTTAATATTTTTCTATCCCAAGCTAGATGGACTATACCATATATATTTAAGACAAGAACAGGGAAGGGGATAGTCACCAAGAAGAAAATGTATGAAAAATGTTCAGAAGAACTATTATTTTGATAAACTAAAACTATTAAGGCAAACAGTTCTTAATTTTTTCCCAAATTGTAAAAAGCTTCAAAAATGAGCAAAAGTTTATTCAATGTCCTGTCTACTGTACTCTTTTAAATTATCTCTGCTTTTCACTGTCTTTAGAAATGCAAATCATGACCAGTGGTATTCAGTGGGTTATTGCCCTATGAATACTAACACATTTTGTATTAATTTGTAAATTTATTTATTTTTATTTTTTTTAAGATTTTATTTATCCAGGGGCGCCTGGGTGGCTCAGTCGTTAAGCGTCTGCCTTCAGCTCAGGTCATGATCTCAGGGTCCTGGGATCGAGCCCCGCATCGGGCTCCCTGCTCCGCAGGAGGCCTGCTTCTCCCTCTCCCACTCCCCCTGCTTGTGTTCCCTCTCTCGCTGTGTCTCTCTCTGTCAAATAAATAAATAAAATCTTAAAAAAAAAAAAAAAAAAAAAAAAAAAGATTTTATTTATCTGAGAGAGAGAAAGAGCAAGGGGCGGGGGCGGGAGTTGTGCCGAGGGAGAAGTAGACTCCCCACTGAGCATGGAGCCCCACTGCAGGTCCTCAAGGACCCTAAGATCATGATCTGAGTCAAAGGCAGACACTTAGCTGACTGAGCCACCCAGGTGCCCCCATAAATTTATTTTAATGCCACTAATGGGGTGTGTGTATGTGTGTGTGTGTTTTGAAATTGCCTTTGAACCAATTGTAATATCTTCCTGGTTCCTTCATTCATAAGTTAAATAAAATATTTGACATTTATTCAACTTCTATAAAAATTATTATTTTACTTTTTATCTTTAACAAATATCATAGACCACATAGACATTGTAAAGTAATCTTTATTATGATAAAACCACAAAAAGATATGACAAATGATCTGGAAGAGTATAGGAAAGAAATTAAATAATACCAAAAAAACTGTAGTGATATAAACTGCAGTGGAAGCCCACAGAATTGAACCAATAACACTGAAGTCAGAGTCAGTGACATGGAGAATACCTTGAGAAAGTAATGATGCAGAAAAGGAGGAAAGCATTAAATAGAATAAATGAGATATTTGGAGTGGAAAAATTTTTAATAAATAGAGATATCACTGAATTTTAGAATGGAATTAAGTAAATAGGCCAACAATATTTAAAGAATATTAATAATAAAGAGGAAGTTTTCTGCTGTTCAGAGACAGAAATCACATCTCTTGTGTGAGGAAAAAAATCAGAGTGACCTGAGTTTTCACTGGGGAAAAAAAAAAAAAAAAAGCAGCAAAAGACAATAAAAGAGAAGTTAAGAGAGTGATGTAAAATATAGAGAAATTATTAAATTTCAGAAGAAAATGATAACAGTTTCCCCAATGAAAGTAATGATTTGAGGATATAAGTGCAGATGTCAATGGAGTCAGCCCAGGACAGAGGAGCTAAGATAATTAAAGTAACTCCCTGACAGATGACTGGATATGCCAACCAAGATCTTCGTGGTATCAATATCTGTGCAGAAGAAAGCAGACTTAAACAAATGGGCCACATATACACCTGTGGCTAGGAAACAGGCCACGTATACACCCCCAAAAGAACTAAGAGGTACTCACAGGAAAGTGTGGGGTGATCAATTTAAGATCAGCAGCTGATAGGGTGAAGGCCTTTGCATACTAAAATCCATGGAAGTGGGTGAAGGAAACTTGGGGATATAGTAAATATGACAACTAGCAGGACTTTTCAAGACAGGACTGAAGACAAAAGACAGAAAATCAAGTTCAACCTAAGCAGGACAAGGACCATAAGGGCAAAAGAAATGGAACTTTCAAATAAAAGAGGATAGAAAGAGAAGAGGACCTCTCACAGTGCATTGAGCTGTCCCTTTGAGTATTGATGAGCCCAACAGAGGCAGCTCTAGCATTGTGGAATTGAAAGTCTATCCTTACCCGCACCACTTCCTCCTGCTACAACATATTTCTTCTAAAATTTGGGAACATCAAGTCCCTGTGAAATAAACAACAGAAAAGGATTGCATTTAAATCCCATAAAGATTTTCTTTTGTTAGAGAAATGTAATTAAAACAAAATCTCTCCCCAACCCCCAAACCTCTCCAAGGGTAAAAGAGAAAGAAAATAATTTCATTATTGAAGAAACATTAAGCCAGGATGTGAAGCACATCCGGGCAATCTGCTCAGAGAAGGCAAGGCAGAAGGAAACCTCACCCTTTTATATCGTCAAACAGCTGCAACCCATTACACACATGTCCTCAAGATGAACAATAACTAATCCTAAAGTAAGAGGACTTGACAGCAAATTTTGCCACCCATAGGTCCTCTTGGATTTTGGGTAATCTGGGTTGACCATCTGCATTAAGTAATTGGCCTTATGCAAGGGAAAAAATACAAACAAAATGCAGTACTGTAAGTTGGAGCAAGGCTCCCACAGAAATCAGGAACTGAGAGATAGGGTCTCTATCTCCCTTGATGATTACGTATCAAAGAGATGATTCTAAGTTCTTGAAGAAGACATTCCTGTGTTCTAAAGCTGGGAAGAGGTTTATTTAGCTTTTAAAAGGTTTGCATACATTTCAAAGACACAGAGAAAATGATCAAAGAAAAAAGAGGAGGGGAGTATCTTCCCTTTATTCACCTGGGAGAATGAAGTGTCTTTTTCTGTTGTTGTTTGTTTGTTTTCTTAGAGCTTTCTACCTCCTACTCAATTTTTAAATCCAAACAGCAATCACCTACATGTAGAGAATCAATGATAAATGGGTGTCATCTAGGATTTTTTTTTTAAATAACTACATTTTCCAAAACATACAAACAAAAATGATGAACGTAATGTCACTGTTTTACATTTTTACAATACTTTTCAATGCCTGGCTTAACAGAAAATTGCTGCATTGTCATGCAGAAGAATTTGAAGAAAAATACATGTATTGTATATGCTATATATTAGAATGGGGTGGCATGTTTGTCTGGCCTTGGATTTTGGCAAATGTCAGGTTGGGGACCCAGGCTTCAGTGCCAGAAGCCCAAACTGCTGCTCCTTGTGGCTCCTGGAAGGCTAGATTGAAGCCCATGCAGGTGTGGTTTACCCCCACGTTCTGGTCTCAGTGTTCCCTACCCTACACAGTCTTTAGGCCTACCCTCGGAATCAAGTCTGGGGCTCCCAGGTGAGTCACCACAGGACTGTGACTCTGGGAGGAGGGATGGGGAGGCACGGTGTCCAAAGCATTGGGATTCACGTGTGGTGTGAGCCAGACTCTTTACAGGCAAGTCTTGGGAGGAGGGGCCTTCAGAAGCAGAGGCAACCAGGTATTTCTCATCCCAGGACTCTCCTGTTAGCCTAACAGAGTTCCTAAGAGCCCATGAGATTGGGCTTCCACTGGGAAGAGGAAAAATAAAAGCTGTATATTATATAATATATATGATATAATACTATATAATGGATAGTGAAGGTGGTTCTCTTGATTACAAAAACAAAACAAAACAAAAACAACACACGGACAAGTTATTTAAGCCAGAATAGGTGTTGTATCCAGGATAGGACCATGAGAAAATAGGGTAGATGTGTGGGTTCGTGAATGGGAGGAAATAAGGAGAAAAATTGTTTTCTTCTAGGTATTTGAGTGTCTGGAATGCTCCTCTAATTTTGTTCAAATGCAAAGAATTTAAAACTAATCACAATGTACTACACTGTGCTAGATTGTTTTCCCAGGGTACCGATAAATGTAAGTGTTTAGCCGATAATCAGAATGGCAGTTCACATCCAAAGACTCTTCTGCTGTTCACAGCCAAGAAGATAGGGGGATACATGAAGTGGAAAGAAACTGGCATTGACCTTAATATACACTTGGAGGTTTCCAAATAGATCCAGGATCACATCAGATTGGGGGCAATGATTAACTGTAGAATTTCTTGATTTGGCTTCCAGGTGGTTCTCCAGTGGATGAGGGGGAGAGTCTTCCTAGGAGCAAATCTCCCAACCGATTGATTTTTTCCAAGTTTCTTTCTGCCATTATTCTATCTTCCTTATGAAATCTCAATGATCAATAACATATATTTCTGTTTTCTCTTCAGTATGTTATAATGAATAGGTCTTGAAACAGACCACTACTAAACACATTTTAAAGACTAATATTCAATTTTTACATCAGAGACTGTGTATCTGTGTGGGTATGCAGTTGTGTGCAGAAATACAATTTTTACACTTTGACATAAAAACACAACAATTTATATACCTCTAGAGAGGAAGATGACATCACTTTAAAGAAAATAATGAAAGCAAGTGTCTTAAAATTTTCAAGATGGGACATATAATTACCATTGTCATCCACTAGAAATATTATTGATAGATATAATTTGTTTACTTTGGAAACTGGGCAGTGGTTATAGAATTTAATGTAGGGGAAAATATTTCAGAAACAGACAAGAGGCATTAAATATTACAGTGTTTAACAGTGAAGTACTCAATATCCTAACTATATAGTGATTAACACTTCCAAAAATCATCATTGCAAAGTGACATTTCTCATTACATGTTGGCTTCCGTGTATGTGTATTTCACAGAATATAATATACTGATTATCCTAGTTAGACTACTCTCAAATTATATTTAGTTTTATATCTTTATTTAGCCAACATTTAATAAAATGTTTTAATTTACACAGTTAATTTGAAAATATCACTCCACTCAAAATAAAAAAAAAAAAAAAGCCATATAAAAAAATAGAAACTATGTTTGATCCTATCATGTAGATACAACCATTGTTAATAGTCTGCTATTTTCCCTTTGGGTAAAGTTTACATGCAGTGCCAACTGCATTTTATGAGAATTGACTTATGCCAATTTTTATTAGTATATTATAAAGTCTCAATCACCTCTCTAGGCACAAAATTCAAAATAATGTGAATCCCCGCAAATTAAAATTTCGTTAAAATTAATTAATTTTGAAGTTGTCAGCCTCAACAAATTGCAAAATTTTTTAGATGTTGCCATGTTACACCACTACTTAAGCTGAAATAGAGAAACACCCGGCTTTGTAGGACAAACCTTGAATTAGGGAAGGTTTGAATTGAGCCAAGTATTCAGACTTGCATTTCTCACAAACATGCCACATTCCTGAGTATATTTCCATTTCTTTGCTTACATGTATAGACTATGAGGTTCCCAGTGGAACCTCAGTCAAATCTCCCTGAAGATCTCCTGAGACTTACCAAGTATTTATTTTTTTAAAAAATTTTATAGTGCATAAGAAGGTATACTTTAAAACTATGACTATTATCCAACTTACATCAAAAATGATTATAGATATTTTAACAAGGTAGTAGATATCATAAAGTATTTAACACAATATCTGTGAAGACTCACTTTTTTCTAGAAATGCTACTTCCTTGTTTTTACTATTTATATTGCAGAATACAGGGTGATGTGTCCATTGAACTTGCCTCAAGTGATGTAATAGAGTTGTGATTTTGGATGGCTTTGTGATCCACAGTTTACAGTCTCATTGGAGGTAATAAATAGTCTCAAAACACCATTTACAAAAACTACCTGTTAGTGAGCAAAGAGCTTGGCTATTGGTCCTAGTAAACCTGTTAGAAAAAGAAAAAAAAAAAAAAAAAAGGCAGCTATGCTTTGTTGCACTGAATTGCTTTGACATGTGAACAAATCCTATCATTAACTGATGGATGAAAAAAGTATAATGTCAACATGTCACTTGACATTTTCATAGCAAAGGAAAAAAGAAAGAAAATATACACAAAAATCCTCCAGTGGAGTTTGTTTTCTGATATCTGAAGTAATGTTCATGTTATTATGCTTTAAATTATGTACACATATCTCTTATGCTTTAAAGAAGCATATTCAAAGTGTATTCCAGCTTAAGGAAGTAAGTCTTACTGCAATTTGACAAGGTGCTGATCTGTTCCATCATCTGTTTTTTTCACTTTACACGATGGCATGAGCGTTTTCTTCTGTGACAACCTGATTTTTGTAACAACACCACTACTACTATGGCTGGCTCCTACCTCTGTCATCACCCTTCTCCCTCAGTTCAGGATAAAGACACTGAGGTACAGGGGATATACAATGTGTCAAGGTAACATATCTAGTAAGTAGTGAACCCCAAGATTTCAGTTCATGTGAGAACTCTCAGTCATAATTACTAACAGTGTCTCACTAATGACTCCTAAAATTCTCCTATAAAGATGTACCATAATTCATTTGAATGGATATTTAGATATTTTTTCAAATTAACCTTTTGTAAATAATAATATAATATATAATTATACATAATATATCATATATATACATAGCACATAGCCTTTCTTTTGTTTCCCTTTTTTTAAGTGAAACCAAGTTAATGCAGATTTATATTCCAGGATGATAAGCTTTATCTCTATAATAATGTTTATGTATTTTACTTAATATATGGTTTCTTTTAAAGTGATAAATTCTCACCCCATGCTGAATGCTATTTTTGATGAAATATGTGCAAATGGTTTATTTTATATACTTGTGAAAATAACACTGATTGCAGACTAAGCACTTTAAATATGATAAGCATCTTACTGCAAAAACAGGAGATGTGGAGTCAAAATACTTCACAAAGTAAACATAAGAGCTGGAAATTAAATAGGTAGAAAATTCATATTCTTTTTATACACGTTAGATTTTTGAGCCCACATTGGTCTTAAGCATTTTGACAAAGTACAACATAAAGGATGATTAAAACTCTCCACAGTGTAGGTATAGAGGGTACATACCTCAATCTCATAGAAGCCATCTATAAAAAACCTTCAGTGAATATCATTCTCAATGGGGAAAAACAGAGCTTTTCCTCTGATGTCAGGAACACAGCAGGGATGTCCACTATTACCACTGCTATTCAACATAGTACTAAAAGCCCTAGCCTCAGCAATCAGACAAAAACAACAAAAAAAATAAAAGGCATCTGAATCGGCAAAGAAGTCACACTCTCACTCTTTGTAGATGACACGATACTTTATGTGGAAAACCCAATAGACTCCACCCCAAAACTGCTAGAACTCATACAGGAATTCAGTAAATTGGCAGAATATAAAATCAATGCACAGAAATCAGTTGCATTTCTATACACCAACAAGATCGAAGAAAGAGAAATTAAGGAGTCGATCCCATTTACAATTGCACCCCAAACCTAAGATACCTAGGAATAAATCTAACCAAAGAGGCAAAGAATCTGTACTGAGAAAACCATAGAATACTCATGAAAGAAATTGAGGAAGACACAAAGAAATGGAAAAACGTTCCATGCTCATGGATTAGAAGAACAAATATTGTGAAAATGTCAACGCTACCTGGAGCAATCTACACATTCACTGCAATCTCTATCAAAATACCATCAACTTTTTTCACAGAACTGGAACAAATAATCCTAAAATTTGTATGGAACCAGAAAAGACCCCGAATAGCCAAAGGAGTGTTGAAAAAGAAAACCAAAGCTGGTGGAATCACAATTCCAGACTTTGAGCTCCATTAGAAAGCTGTAATCATCAAGACAGTATGGTACTGGCACAAAAACAGACACATAGATCTTTGTGTCTTAACAAAACACACCTTTGATGTTGTTTTTTGATGTGTTAAAAAAATTTATTATTAAGAATAAGTTTTAAACAATGGCTTTATTATGTCTGTACCCTCATTATTCAAAAGACAAAATGATATAAAAATGTACAAAGATGTAGACAATTTTATTAAGAATAAAAATGTATAACTGTAAGTTTATAGATTTTAGTAATAATGTAACTTTTTTGTCTACACACACACAGAGACACACAGATACACACACGCACAGCCAGGTATAATTTGTACTCTCTAACCTTTTTGAATATTTTTCATCATTCTCCTATTCATTCATTTTGTGCATGTTTCTATTTCTTGCCTCCATCTTATTTTTTTCTGTTCCAATTCTAATCTCTCCAATTTCTGCACATATTTTTTAATTTTTGTATGAATTTTTGAAGTTTCTCTGAATTCTTTCAGAACAGATGGAGTATAAATCGAAGTTTAACTCTGATGGAGGAGTTGTCAATCACTGTCTCCATTCTGAAAGTCTCAAGACTAATTCTGTTGCATCAATTAAGGTGCAGGTGGAGGTATGAGTTACCCATCACCCTTCCATTAGGTTTGCAGGATACAACTCCCTCTTACTTGATAATAAGGGGACCCTGGGGTATTGTGTGAGGAAGCAAGTATCCCAATGGTGAGAAAAATGGTAGGACAGGAGGTATCATGAACACTATGTATTCAGATAATGAGCTGCTGATGCTTAGAAAGAAAGCACAGCTAGCCCAGTCCTTGAATTTTGGCAGTGTCTTTTTCTTGTGGGAATAAGATTTGGGAGATTTATGTGTGCTGACTCGGCCATCGCTTTGCTCCTGGGCTATCAAATACCAGACTCTACATGATTATTTGCCATCCTTTCTTCTTGTGACAACATCTTGCTTCTCCCAATATTTAAACCCTAGAAGTTAGCAAGAAGAAATATATATACATTCATATTTCTACAGAAGTAAATAATGGGGGGGGGGGAAGGATATATAAGTCACTATAGCAATACAGTCTGAATGTACCGTATTTTACAGAGCTGTCATTTGTCACTATAAAACAATCATCTTCTAATCCCACCTCACATTAATTTCTCATACAAACTTCAATATTGGGGATTTCAAGAGATATATGGATATTTTCATTTGGGAACTCAAAGAATGAGACATTATTTTCTATACAATAATGTTTTTTTTTTCTTGTTCATGTACCGTATGAGCTCTGTATACCTTAGAAAGATGTCGTTCCCCTGTGCCTTGCCCAAACACAATCCCATTCCCTTTGTGATGAACCAAAACAAATTACAATATTCCATAAATCCTTTAATCATTATTTCCTCTGGGACCAAAATAAAGGGTGCTGGCTGGATACGTGTCTTTTTTTTTTTTTAAGATTTTATTTATTTATTTGACAGAGAGAGACACAGTGAGAGAGGGAACACAAGCAGGGGGAGTGGGAGAGGGAGAAGCAGACTCCCGCCAAGCAGGGAGCCCGATGTGGGGCTCGATCCCAGGACCCTGGGATCATGACCTGAGCCGAAGGCAGATGCTTAACGACTGAGCCACCCAGGCGCCCTGGATACGTGTCTTTTAAGAGATGTAAACACTAGGGGCGCCTGGGTGGCTCAGTCGTTAAGCGTCTGCCTTCGGCTCAGGTCACGATCCCAGAGTCCTGGGATCGAGTCCCACATCGGGCTCCCTGCTCCGCGGGAAGCCTGCTTCTCCCTCTGCCGCTCCCTGCCACTCTGCCTGCTTGTGATTCCTCTCTCTCTCTCTGTGTCAAATAAATAAATAAAATCTTTAAAAAAAAAAAAAAAAAAAAAGAGATGTAAACACTATAAAAATACTATTTCATATGCTCAGTGGAATTGACTTGAGTGATCATAGTAAACCAGAAACCTGAAAGAACCTCAAAGTTATAATTAAAAAATACATTTGCAAATTCTATTAAGTTAATTTGTTCTCATGGTTGTGTCATTGATCACATTATCAGAACCTTATCTATCAAAGGACAAGGCAAGGTCACCAACTGCAAAGACTACCAACACAAACATTTGTCTGCATATGAAAACTTTCCAGTATAGATTATGTGCAAACAATGGATTTCAGTGGAATTCCCACAGAGCTGCCCTGTGGCAATCATGGGTCAAATGCAAGCCCAAAACAGATCCCATGCTGTAATAACAGGATGGCACAGATCTTTAGTTAATGTTGGCTTTCATCCTGCCCCCAGGTTCCCATATGGATGTATGTGGAGGCAAAGCTGTCAGTTATATTCATGTTAATGAGAAATCCGAGATGAAACACACACTAACTTTTTTCCTTTGCTTCTCTATATCACAACTGAAAAAGCAAATTCTATCACTAAACAGAGAACTTATGAACTAACAATGAAAGTGATGAAAAATAATCAGCTTATAATTTTACATAGGGCATTATAAAATGTATTAAACAGGTATTACTCTTGTTTTTTAAAGAATGTTACATTTAAAATGCAAAAATGTAACAGAGTTTTAGTTCTTTACATGAAAAATGTTAAAATCTCTGGGGCGCCTGGGTGGCTCAGTCGTTAAGCGTCTGCCTTCGGCTCAGGTCATGATCCCAGGGTCCTGGGATCGAACCCCACATCGGGCTCCCAGCTCTGCGGGAAGCCTGCTTCTCCCTCTCCCATTCCCCATGCTGTGTTCCCTCTCTCGCTGTGTCTTTCTCTGTCACATAAATAAACAAAAAATCTTTAAAAAAAAAAAAAAAAAAAAAAGAAAAATGTTAAAATCTCTCTTCCCTAACCCATTTATGGGACATGAGATTTGACAAATTTTTTACTAGAATGTTACATAACGACGATATTCTAGCTTCCCATAACAATTACACAAAACCTGGTTTTAGCATTATGGTCTTTGTTTAAATGTTACGAGTCTTGTGACAATTGTCTGTAGGCGCATCTTGACACGGTACTTTTGAAGACACTATGAGTTGTGTTGTTTCGGGTCCCTATATGAACATCTCACTCAGACTTTATTACTCCATGAAAACGCTGTCTTTCCCTAAAGGTTTGGTAAGCATCTTTTTATAGGATAATTAGACTCCTGAAACTCAGCATGTTTATGTTCTTGCTTTCCCTGTCACGGAACCTAGCACAAAGATCTCTGTTCATTTCCAGTTCCTCCTCTCGGGCTAGGTTCTTTGGAAGAGTTATTTTCTTCTCACTCCATAGCTTTTTTTTAAATCATCATTGGATTTTTGCCTCAATTGCTCTATGATTTTATTATAATTGTACCTTCTGTTACATGCTTCCTCAAACAGTTTGACTGTATGCTCACTCTTTGCTGGTATTATCTCATTTATTTATTTATTTTTTATTATGTTATGTTAGTCACCATACATTACATCATTAGTCTTTGATGTAGTGTTCCATGATTCATTGTTTGTGTATAACACTCAGTGCTCCATTCAGTATGTGCCCTCTTTAATACCCATCACCAGGCTAACCCATCCTCCCACCCCCCTCCCCTCTAGAACTCTCAGTTTGTTTCTCAGATTCCATAGTCTCTCATGGTTCGTCTCCCCCTCCGATACCCCCCCTTCCTTTTTTCCCTTCCTGCTATCTTTTTCTTCTTTCTTTTTTTTTTTTTTAACATGTAATGTATTATTTGTTTCAGAGGTACAGGTCTGTGCTTCAACAGTCTTACACAATTCACAGTGCTCACCATAGCACATATCCTCCCAAAATCTATAAAGAACTTATCAAACTCAACACGCAAAGAACAAATGACCCAATCAAGAAATGGGCAGAAGACATGAACAGACATTTTTCCAAAGAAGACATCCAAATGGCCAACAGACACATGAAAAAGTGCTCAACATCACTCGGCATCAGGGAAATCCAAATCAAAACCTCAATGAGATACCACCTGACACCAGCCAGAATGGCTAAAATTAACAAGTCAGGAAACAACAGATGTTGGTGGGGATGTGGAGAAAGGGGAACCCTCCTACACTATTGGTGGGAATGCAAGCTGGTGCAGCCACTCTGGAAAACAGTATGGAGGTTCCTCAAAAAGTTGAAAATAGAGCTACCATATGACCCAGGAATTGCACTACTGGGTGTTTACCCCAAAGATACAAATGTAGGGATCCGAAGGGGTACATGCACCCCAATGTTTATAGCAGCAATGGCCACAATAGCCAAACTATGGAAAGAGCCAAGATGTCCATCGACAGATGAATGGATAAAGAAGATGTGGTATGTATACACACACACACACACACACACACACACACACACACACACACACACA
>NW_022589720.1:14899876-15025555 GCF_004348235.1 Phoca vitulina | reverse complement strand
ACACACACACACACACACACACACACACACACACACACACACACACACACAATGGAATATTATGCAGCCATCAAAAGGAATGAAATCTTGCCATTTGCAATGACATGGATGGAACTGGAGGGTATTATGCTGAGTGAAATAAGTCAATCAGAGAAGGACATGTATCATATGATCTCACTGATTTGAGGAATTCTTAATCTCAGGAAACAAACTGAGGGTTGCTGGAGTGGTGGGGGTGGGAGGGATCGGGGGGTGGTGTGATAAACATTGGGGAGGGTATTATCTCATTTAATCCACAAAGCATTGCTTTGCTACAACTATTATTATTCAGGTATTTATATTATATACATTTTAGAGGAAATTGGTGGTAGCAAAGTTAAGTAATTTGTCTGGGATTGCATGGCTAATGTTGCTTAGGTCTCTGGCTGGATTCAAAAGCTGTGACCCTAGATAGTGCTCAAACTCTACTGGAAGTCAGGAAAATAGCATACATTCTGTTGTAAAGGAGAAACCTGCTCATTTTCTCCCTCCCTCTTCCCCTTCCTTTCCTTTATCTCTTTCTTTTTTACCTTTCTTGTTCTTTCATGTTTCCTCCTTTCTTTCAAGAAATCTTATTGAACCAACATTCATATTATGTGTCATCACCGTAAGTCCTGGAGGAAGAGTAGATGACAGAGAATGAACTAGGAGACTGGGTGTTTCCACAAAAGAGAAAGGCCTATTTCACCCTATTCATCCTCATCTTCAAATAGGAAAGTTAAAACTTAATACACATCCTCTTATAATTTCTTTAATTTTGCATTTCTAAAGTATGGCAAACAGCTTTTCTGTTTTACCTTTGAGGGCATTTTGGTATTTATGAAACAGTTTTAGAAGATCTAGGTAAAGAAATCAAAGATCTAACCTTGCAGTGAAAACATTTCCCATGTGGACATGTCTAACTTACAACATAGCAGCCAGTGAATTACATGGTGGCTAGAATTTTTGGTTGTCATATGACCCTTGCCATTCTTATCTTTTTACCCCAAGCCTAGACTGTAAAATGTTCAAGTGTCATGAAGGCTTATTGAGTAACAGGAGAGCTATAGGTTTAATGTTCCATTTGTGGCCTATTCCTTCTGCAAAATTCTGACAAATGTGGCTAAAGGACCTTGCCCTACATTAATATCTCTGGTTGAAAATGCACTGTCATCTTGTGATTATGCATAAGCTCTTGGTTGCTGTTTTCTCTCCCTCTCATTTTCTTTGTTACTTACTTTGTTTCAGAAAGCATTATTTTTGAAAATTGTTCCTTCAGAATTTCATTTAGCTACTGACAGCTCATCTCTAATTTTTAGATTCCTTCTTAGTAGTGATAATGTGTCTTCCTGGATATTAATGAGAATATTCCTTTGAGTGTCATTTCACAATTTAAAAATTAGTGGCCTGCTGCACATGCCTAATCTCTTCATTCAAAACATTGACTCAATGTTGTGTATTTTTTGGCTCTCTCCAGCCTTTGGCACACTATTTTGTATTTTTAACATGGGATTTTTATCCCCTTGAAATTGTACATAACTGACAAAAATGATATCCAAATACATTTATATTTTTTACAATATATCTGATAAAAATCTATGATTACTTATATATGTATCATTAAAGTGATCTATTTTATTGAACTCTGTGTAAGGGTCATAATAGTTACAGTAATAAATATTTATTGAGTTTTTATAATTTTTATAAAGTTTTAAGTGTTTGTGTTTATTAACTCGCGTGTTAAGCCTGCGGTGTAGGTCTTACACCTGGTTACATTTTACTGATGAGGATTGAGTCAGAAAGAGATTAAATAGAGAGCAAGTCCCAAGTTGGTAAGTCAGAGACCTGGTTCTAATAGGCTCCACCTCACTGCTACACTATGCTGGGTCTTAAGGCACTGAGTTATCCTACTCCAAGACATACGCTTACTCTACACAGTGTGTTGCCACACGGAGTGAAGTCAGTCACTAGCTTAAACTAACTTTTGAAAATTCCATGTTGCAAATGATTTAAGGAAAGAAAAGAACACCACTATTCTCATTTCAGAAATGTTAAGTGCTCAGTTTGCTTCCAGATAGCAGATACATAGGATCATATGTAAACATGACTACATAGAATACTTGCTTAGTTAGATCTTCCTTTGTAATTCTGTAAGATTTTTGCATTGAATCTTTCTTTTTTCTTTAACGTTAATGATTTTTTACCTCAGGAAAGGCTTGACGAGATTAAAATAGATATATGGCTCCACAGAGGAAGTTTCTATAGTAACAGAAAATACATAGAAGAGAGAAGCACCAAAATGTAACATTCAATTCACACTGAAAGATGCATTTATTCTATTTATAAATCTAATACCATGTTGGATTCAATGTTAATTCCCAGCTTCAACAGTCTCTAGTTAATTTGTCTTAAAAGCCGATATATTGTTGGTTCTTGAACGATAACTGATGTGAATACATTTTCATTTTCTACCATGAAAGGGAAATGTGGAAAACTAAAAGAAACAATGTTGAGACATGCATTTACATTCTTCATAAGGCTCTCTTAACACCCCTGCTGAGCCATCTATCCTCCCCACCCCTCATCCCCTACTTCCCCTCACTCATACATCAAGCTCAGAAGGAGTCTACTTTAAAGAAAAAAAAAAAAAAAAAAAGGAGTCTACCTTCCCTTCTGCCCTTAAGCACTCTGCCTATGAGGACATTTAAGCTCATTTACCACATTTCTGACCAGATATGCAAGATTCTTTTCCTTGCAGAGCACTTACACATCCTAGTTTGACCCAATCTTACACTCCTTTTTTTCCTCAAATAATCCTTCTATTTTCTGGAACTTAAAATCTGTCATAACTACAATTATTAAAGTGATCTCCATCTGTTTTATAAATCCCCCTTTAACTTTTGCTTTAATTAGAACCTAGTTATGCCCTAAGAGCAAAAATTCCCTTTTTTTGAAGTCTTAGCTGGTGTGTGTGTGTGTGTGTGTGTGTGTGTTCATTCTCCATGTGGCTGAAGATGGCATAGGTAAATTCCTTACAATGCATTGCTACTTCTTGGATATTTTTCGTCTTCAAGAACACCACTCTCTTTGAGACTATACTTGAAACTATGTATGGACTACCTCTCTTTGCTGTACTAATTAACAATCTTTCCAGGGATTTCTTCATTTTATAAAATATTTTCTCTCTTGATTTACTGTCTTTATCTTTATTTCTCCTGCACACTTGGATTACAATTAGGAATGCCTCCATAATTGGTCCAACATGTGATCTTATATACGTAATACTCTCCTCTGAATTTGTTCTCTTGATCTTCCACATCTCAGTTAAGGACCTTATCATTTATCTAGTGAGATCACAATCTGGGAGCCTTCCCTGACTCTTCCTTTACTTACACCTCATTACTTACTCATCAGCAAGTCCTGTAATAGGTAGACATGTAGACGCTTTTAGCCCATTTTAAGCAGTTTGTATTTTATTCTGAATATGATTATAATCCACTGGAAATTTTTGAATAGGGAAAAGGATTTGACTTGTTAATCCATAGAGAATTGACTGAAGTGGAACCCTCATGGAAGCAGGAAAAATTCAGGGAGGTTATTTCAATATCAAAGTGAAGTAAGATATTAATACAGATTTGGGTAGATTTCAGTAAAATAGGTGAGAACTGGATGCCCTTCCAGATGTCCATTCCAATCTGGCCATCTGGGTTCTCATGACAATCCTCAAATACAAGGAGCTCACTCTTTCTTTAGGGCTTGCCAGTTTGTTGTTCTCTTGCCTTTGAGATATTCCCTAGTTCTTTTGCAGGGCATCAAGGCACTTCATACAGTCTGTTCAAACATCTCCTCAGAGAAGCCATCTTAATACACCTTTAAATACTCCCCATCTGTCACAGTCTGTTTCACAACCTGATTTTACTTTATCCCACATATATGATATATGTAACATATACATATAAAATACATCAATCATATACATGTGTGTATACACACCCTTATATATTATTAATATTATTATGTAATGTATTTATTTCTTTCATGCCATTTACAATCAAATGACTCATAAACTCTGGACTTCTGATTGTCTTTTCAATCACGAATCTTTAGCACCTACAACATTGACTAAATAAATGGAAGGTTTGTCAAATTTAGAGCTTGGAGAAAAGGGTAGAATATATTCAAGTGGGTGTAATTTATACCAATTTATTTTTATTTTTATTTTTTTTAAAGATTTTATTTATTTATTTGACAGAGAGAGACACAGCGAGAGAGGGAACACAAGCAGGGGGAGTGGGGGAGGGAGAAGCAGGCTTCCCGCGGAGCAGGGAGCCCGATGTGGAGCTCGATCCCAGGACCCTGGGACCATGACCTGAGCTGAAGGCAGACGTTTAATGACTGAGCCACCCAGGCGCCCCCCAATTTATTTTTTTATAGGTAAAAAAGCATAGACCTGGAGAAAAATAACCAAAATATTTAAGACTATCACCAAGTCATTTCATAGTGAGGCCTAAAATAAATTTTCAGTTCCAAATCTATACTACTTTACAACGCATTAAGCAGATGGACATTTTATATATGTTTCAATGGGAAGACAATTGGCCATGAAATGAGATGCATCTGTCTCAAAACTCTGTAACCATCTTTTATTTCAACTATGAGATCTTGGGAAAATCATTTAAATATTTTGAGTTTTAGTTCTTCAATCTGTTAAATGACAGTAACAGAATTTCCCTTGCAAATTGGTGGCAGGATTTACCAACTTTCTATGGGAAGTGCCTAATAGTGGACACATGTCACAACAAACTTAAGCGATAGTTTTACGGTGGTGTTGGTGGGGCTGATGGAGTTGCTCTTGATTATCACTGCTACTTTGAGCCCAATTTGAAATGGTCAAATGTTTTTATTTACAGTAGCCCCTCCTCCCCCCCGATCCACAATTTCATCTTCCTTGGTTTTTGTTACCCACAGTCAACTGTGGTCGAGAAGCAGATAATCGTTTCCAATGTACTGCAGAAGGCCAGTTGTGGCCTAACACTACATCGCAATGCCTACGTCATTCACCTCACTTCATCACATCACGTAGATATTTTATCATCTTGCATTATCACAAAAAGAAGAAAGGTGAGTAATAAGATATTGTGAGAGAGAAAGAGAGAGACCACATTCACATAGCTTTTATTACAATATATGGTTATAATCATTCTATTTTACTATTAGTTATTGTTGTTGATCTCTTACTGTGCCTAATTTACAAATTAAACTTTATCACAGGCATGTATGCATAGGAGATAACATAGCATATGTAGGTTTCACTACTGTCCACGGTTTTCAGGCGTCCACTGGGGGTCTTAGAATACATCCCTTGTGGATGAAGGGGACAAGTGTAGTTAGCTCTCTAATAATGGACCATACTTCTCAGCATGGCTATCTTGTAAAATTGTGCCGGGAATGAATGACATATTACTCATAGAAAAAGCAGTTTTATTATGAATAAAATATGTTTCTATTTATAAAAAAACAAGATTGTATCTTTGCTTCTAAGTCAAATAATCCTTCTGTCAAGAATTTAATCAAATCATATTCATCCCTTTTCATTTGAATTTTATGCTATGGATTTATTCAATCATATTAATATCTAGTCTATTATTATCTAATTCTGACTTTTTTCACTAACAAATAAATTGCTTAAGAGTATATATACTTATATATATATATATATATATATATATATATATATATATATATATCTGTATATATGTTTTTTTTTCACAATTTCAGATGTGGAATTTAATTTAAATTCATCTCAGATTATTTTTCCTGGAAGTATCTCCTGTACAATATATTTAGGGCATTTGTTTTAGCCTTCGTGGTGCAGAGCTCTCCCCACACAACCCCAGCTGTCAGAAAGCAGCCATGTCATTGTGTGTGAGTGTTGTCTGACAGCCTAATGGATAAATGACATAATTAAACAATTTTATTATATTAAAGATTTGTGACTAAAGTGTTTTAGGGTTATTTTATTCCCTATAGTAAATGATATATTTTAGAAACTTGGAGTTGATGTTCCTTGTTTAACCTGTCAATTTTAGTTCCGAAATCTACAGTGGTCAGAAGCCAACACCATAAGCATAGCTCTTTACATATTTTGTACGTTTTTTCTTGAATTAATAACTTCCGGGATTTGATCACACACTCGTGCCTAACTTAAAAATATTGATTACGGATATTGGATTTCTCATTAAAGATATCCTTAAGAGGGAGTCAAGTTAAATATAGCCTGTGATTGACATTCTTCATTAAAAACTCCTCTATTTCTTTTTATTCTCTGGAACTACATAGCTTTCTTCTCCTTCAAACCTCACAACTAACTCTTCTGATTGGCTTTCTCTTCCTCTTCCTTAAAGATTCAGTGTTCTTTTCTTATGTTCTTTATTATCTGCATTCCCTCCCGCCTCCAGAAATTATATTTGGGCTTGAATGTTTAATAGTCACCTCTCTGTGGGTGAAAAATTGTACAATAATAGGAAGACTAGGTTTTACTTCCATCTCAAAATATTTTCCAGTGCTCCATATATGAATAACTCTTGTTGAGAAGGGATGAAGTCCAAAGAAAATTTCAGGGAGCAAAACAATTACCACCACAGCATAAGAAAAATTACCCTAAGCATTCCTGTCCACTGGTAAAGTAGTACTGCTGGTAAATTCAGGAAGCAGATGCTTTTGTTATCTGTTATCAATGTGTGTGCATTCCTTTAGTAAACTCTCTCTTCTGAGGACACAAACATATGTATGTATATGTGCATATATACATATACTATCATGCATGTATTCATTATCTATTAAATACACATTCATACTCATACTGCATTTCATTAAATTTAGGATGCCATTGATTTTAAGTTGTGCCATTGTTTTATTTATCATTATAAGTATCAATGTATAATATTAATAAATATTTATTATCAATTATAACATTAAATTATAATATGAATACATAATAATATACTACATTATGTAATATGGCATATATACACACTACATATATTATATGTACATATATGTAATATATATACATATTTATATACATATTATATATAAATACTAAACTATGTATGTTAGTGTAGATAATTCTACATATATAAACACTATATACATATATACTATCAATATATATAAATACTATATATTCTATTTCCACAGACAGTTGGGAATTCTACAAGCACTGGACATTTTTCTGGCTGGAGGTTTTTTGTTTTGTTTTGTTTCGTTTTGTTTTTTTAACAGGAGCTTGGGAAGATGGGATGATGGAATTAGGTAACAGATAAAAGAGCTATGTAGCAAGTCAAAGTATATACTATTTCGTGGAAAGATGGAATTCTATGCAGTGTATTGGGGAGGAGGATGGAGGGAGAAGCTGATGTCTTTCAGCAAGATACTGGAAAAATTAAAGGATGTCACAATACATGTAAAGTCAGAAAGAGAGAGAAATAGTACAGACAGATTTAGACCTTGAAATAATTACTTAGGTTATGGTAAAACGACACTGGATGGATATTATATTCATTTTCTATTGCTGATGTAGCCAATTCTCACAAATTTATTGGCTGAAAGCAACACAAATTAATTATTTCACGGTTCTGATGTTCAGAAATTCCAGGTGAATCCAGGTGGGCTCAACTAGTACCTCTGCTCAGGGTCTCTCAAGATTAAAATCAAGGAATCGTCTGGCCTAGAGTTTATCTGGTAGCTCTGAAGAAGCTACTTTCACGAAAATTCGGGTTGTTGGCAGAATTCAATTCCAAGCAGTCGTAGGACTGAGGTCCTGTTCCTTTGCTGGCTGTCCACTGGGAGTTGTTCTCAGCCATTTGCATTACCTCATTTATGGTCTCCATCTTCTTAGTCAGCAACAGCAGTCACTCCCCTCCTGCCTTATCATTCTCACCTCCTGCAGGAGAAAGTTCTCTGCTTTTAAGGATCATGAAATTAGATTGGGCCCAAGGGAACTGTCCCTATCTTTTAAGTTCCATAAACCTAATGGCAATCTTCAAAGTACCCCCTACATATTTGGAAGGACCATTCTGCCTATCATGTGTATATACATCATGCCAAAATTGTAGAACCAGAATTTACTGAAAAATGCTAGTCTAGCTTGACGTTAACACAATGAATTTGAGTGCTTTATTTCTTCTCATCACTCTGTCATTTGAGTCCCCTCCTCATTCCCTAATGCTAATATAACTGAAATTATAATTTTCTGTCTTCTACACTTCATTTTGCTCTCAGGAAGACTGGAGGTAGCATCTTGTAGAATATGAATCATGTTTGCATATTTGCCTGAAGGGAAACCATGCCCTCAACCCACACTCTATTTACATAACTATTAGAGTTCTGCACTTTGGGGATGTTTGTCATTAAATAGCACTAGTGCATTGATAGAATATATCAGCACCTTTGCATTTTTGTTTGGTAAGTTCTTACACACTTGTGGAGCTAAATGAAAAATATATTTTTAAAAATTTGGCATATGTTTATTCATTTTTGAACAAATACTTATATACAGCACCTGTCATGGTTTCTACCCTGCTCTAGCTATAGAAGGTTCAGCAGTTAGATAGATAATGTGTCTGGTCATTTGGAATTTACATTTTAGATATCAATTTTTGATAGATTAAAGTGGTGAGGGAGAACAAAAAGGTTTTTTTTTTTTTTTTTTTACTTCTTAAAAATCAAATGTTTGATGTACCAGCTAATAAGTAAAATTAGTTTTAGAAGCACTGCTTTTTTAAAAGTGCAATTAAAGAAAAAAATTGGCAGTTTTCCCTCCACTAGCATTTCAGAGGCTACTGACTTATTGCTTGAGGCTACAAGTAGCAATTTAATGATGCTGAAGGTATTTTGTTGTGGCAATTAAATTATATCAGTCTAATTGGTGTCTATTTAATATTTTCACCCAGGGTTTTACATACTGGTGGAGGAGCCTAGGTCATGAGCCATAGTATAATATCACAGGTAAGTCTTTAAAGAAGAACAATGTTGGATGGCACATGCTACCATATATCAAGCTTTATAATTCAACAATAATTTTAAGAATTTGCATTGGTATAAGGGTAAAGAGATTTTTTATTTTTATTTATTTTTTTTTATTTTTTAAGATTTTATTTATTTATCTGAGAGAGACAGCACAAGCAGGGAGGGAGGGGGAGGGAAAAGCAGACTCCCCTGCTTAGCAGGGAGCCTGCCTGATGCAGGGCTTGATCCCAGGACCCTGGGATGATGAACTGAGCTGAAGGCAGATGCTTAATCGACTGAGCCACCCAGGCGCGCCAGATTTTTAAAAATCAGAACTATTAGTCCACAAATAGACCCATACTTATGTGAGCCCTTGATTTATTAAAAAAAAAATAATAAAAAGATGGCACTGCATGACAGTGGTAAAGGATAGTCTCATCAATAAGTTGTTTGGGTTCATCCATACCTATATGAAAGGAGAGAGATACTTTACCTCACATCACACATGCAAACAAACAACAATAAATTCAGTAGACTATGGGACAAAATATGAAATATAAAACAGTAAATTATAGATATTTGAAGATAACATACATTTCATGACCATAAGACTGGCAAAGACACCAAAAGGAAGAGATTGATAAATTAAAGATTAAAGATAAGAACTTCTGTTCATGAAATTACACTACTAAGGGAATAAAAAAAAATCCCCAGGGTGGAAAAATATTTTTGGAATAAGTATTGCCAACAAAATACTACTATCCAGATCATATTGAAAATATATGCAGAATGTCTTCAAATAAATTAGAAAATAGAAAAGTAAATGGTCAAAAGGATGGAAATGGCAGTTTACAAAATAAGAATAGCTAAAATGTCAATGAATGTATGAGAAGAAAAATGAAACTTGACATGACGTGTCACTACGCAATCACTGGAACATGAACACATGGAGTATGTGGGGTAGTGGGGTTGGGGCTGAAAATACCAAGGGTCGGTGAGGAAATGGAGCAATTAGAACTAACGAACATTACTGGTGTAAGAAGTCAATAGTTCGACAACTCCACTCTAATGAACATGTGTATAGGCTGTGACTCAGAAATTTCACTCTGGATATAATAGCAATGCACACAAACACAGACCACCCAGACCAATAGGTGTGTACAGGGATACTCATAAAAGCAGTATTTGTATCATCCCCCATCTGGAAAAACATATTTATCATAAGTACACTTGATAAATACATTTTGGAATATCCATTCAATGTAATACTAAATAGATTTTAAGTGGACTAACTAATCCAACTATGGCATGAATAAATCTTGTGAAAGATCTTGATACACAATAATAAATATTGTATGATCTAATTTATATAAAGTTTAACAACAGGCAAAACTAAGGCATGGTGGCTATCCCAAAGGAGAATTTGTGGCAGGCTACATAAGGGCTGCTTTGGAGTTCTGGAATGTTCTATTTCTTTATAAGGGCAGAGGTTACATAGGTGTGCTTACTCTCCATTTAGAAATTGTTACTGTATACTAATTTGTGTAAACAATGGTATATATGATTTGTTACTTTATATGTGCTTATGTCTGTGTGCCTATATTCATGCTTTAGTTCAAATTAAAGCAAACAAAAATGTACAGATTTTGGGCTTGTATGAGCCAATTAAATTTTCAATCCCTAACCACTTACACATTATTATAACATTGGAGAAGTTACTTTAACCTCTCTGAGCTTGTTTCCTCATGTGTGGAATCAGGAATATATTACTTAACTAAAATACCTGTGAATAATGAAATTACTAACATCTTTACATCTTCTCATCTTTTCTTGTGTATTATGTGCAGAATTCCATCTAACACTCATGATGATACCATGAGGAAAGAGCTAACATAGCCTCTACTTTAGGCATGAAGACATGTAGGCTTCAAAGTAATTGATTATCTTGCTTACAAGTCTTACAGCGAGCAAGTGAAAAAGCCACGATCTTTTTTTCCTATACTGTTTATCATACACCTAAATCTCATATTAAATGGTGCATGCTTTTGTATTACCAAAGTGATCAGGAATCTTTGGGTGGCAGGTAGTGGAATAATAGCTCAAATTGGCATGGGCAAATGGTGGAGATTTTATAGCTAGTAACGAAATTTGCAAAATAAGCAAGTGCCTACCTGGGATCTAGCAATGCCTGGAATAAAACAATATCCCACTAATATGTATCTCACTGCTTGCTGTTAATCCACAGAGAAGAATTCTAAGCACATTGGTTTGGGTCCTAGACCCACAGCATGGTAGTATTATGACTAGCAGTCTCTAGTGAGACAATAGGGGGGAGAAACAGCTCCTTAAATGTATACGTGTGTGTTCCCTGAATTGTATTTGTATATTGGGGATGCGTTCTGGGAATATAAATCATACATGCCCACCACAAGCACTAGCATGGAAAGAGTCAAGAAGTGTCAGTTTTTACCATTATTTGCATCATGTTCAGAAGAAGATATCCTTATCTTTATCTTCTAAGCCTTTTTCATATTTTATTTAATATTTCATATGTCTTTTCTTCCATCGTATTCTGTCACTTCTCTACAAATGCTGTGGATACGATTTTTATTTCTGGAATTCCCAGAATTTAAGGGTCTTTTAGACATTTTCTTTGTGGTCATCTGTCTTCAATTGAAGAATACAGAGAAGATATAGATGGGAAATTATACGTCTTAGGAGGTAAAATTGTGATCCTTCCCCCACAGACTCCATTTTATCCAAGATGAGTGAAAGTGACACTCACCTGGTAGTAAGGACACTAAATAGGGCTCATCCCTGATAACATTTTTATAAAAGATCTATGGCTTTCTCACTCTCTTTGTCATTGAAATGAGTTTCAAACTGCTGACAGTAGGGCTAAATCAGGAATGGAAGTCAGATTGATCATATAATTGCTTTTATATAGAGCTCCTTGGTATGTCTCTGTTTGAATATGAATCTCAAATTCAAAATCCAAAGACAAATACTCTTTTGCTTATTCATTATCAGAGATTAGGCATGTGGGTTTAGCTAATCTACAGCTATCTCTAATGTCCTAATGGCCTAAGGAAATTAATGACTTCCTAAATAAGTCAGAACAGTAGGGGGATGTGTTAAAATAATTGTTCTCATCCTTGGCTGAGCAGTAGAAATGCATTGGCAGCTCCTAGAAATATGATGCTAGTCTTCATAACAGACCAATTAAAACATAATCTCTGAGTGCATGTCCTGGAAATAGCATTTTCTAAATTGCTCCCTAAGTGATTGAAAATTTCCCCAAATATTACCTAAATCTTAAGAGAAATAGGATATCTAGTTATAAACCACTGCATTAATGCCAGGAAGAATTGAGCTTAATAAATACTACTTTTTTTCCCCTCTGTTTACTCTAACATAATTTGGAAATATTTTTATTTTATAGCTTGAATTTTTAAGCAGAGAGGAGAAATGGCTTGGATTTCCCTCCTCTTCAGTTCATGACACTAATGAATCTGAGCACAAATGCTGAGTCAAACCTCTGTCTTTTCATCATTTGTCTCAGCTGAGTAGAGAGAAAATGGACACCAGTTAGGGAAAGGAAGAAAAAAATTCCAAAATGCTGAACTTGCTTCTGTTAAAAGTAGAACCAATTACTGGCTTTCCTACACACATAAATGGTAGCTGATGCTCAAGCAAGTTTCAAATTACAGGCACGAGCTGGTCTTACACGTAAGTCTTAATCACCTGTGGCGGTGTCATTCCCAGGTCAATGCTTTGTCAGCAATCACTTATTTATTTTTTCTGAAGAGCCTGAGACTATCATTTACAATATGCCTATAATTGAGAAAATAATAGAAGAGACAAGAAAGGAGAAATTCATGGTTTATCTTTGGATCATAAATCTTAGTGTTTTAAAAATACTGGTTTTTCCTATTTAATCTTAAAAGCATTCATTGATTCCTTGAATTTTCCTTTAGAATGCAACTCCATGAGAATGAGAGCCCAGTCTCTGTTCACTACTGTATCCAGTCCAGATGTGGTGCTTAGTACTTGCCGGGACTGAATGACACTTTAAGATGGTGTGATTTTGTTGTTTGACTATCTAAGATTTACCTAGGGACTAACAACTACAGAATAATTCATTAAGTTTATTTGTTAGACTAATTCAGCCTCGAATAAATAATAGATATTCTGTAAGAACATCAATAAATAACTGGGGTAAATAATGGAAGAAAACTGACAGCTGTAGGTCATGAGGAAAAGTTATAAATGTTAGGAATAAATTTAGGTGCAGAAACCATATTTTTTTATATTAAACACTCAATTAAGGATCTATTAAGAGAAATGTACAAATGGAAGAATGGACCTTACTCTTGCTTAAGAAATCTCAAGGTTTTAAAGGTGTTTTAAAATAATGTATAATTTCAAATCCAGCCATTCAAAATACCAGACCCCCCCTACCACATTTATATTTATATTTTATTTAGGAGTTTATATACTTATTTTGTCTGACAGAATGTACTGGGAAGGAATAAATAGGGAGGGGGTTACTTTTTATCGTTTGGCTGGCTGATTAACTCAATTTTCCTTTTAAATGCTTTTAAAAATGTCTAAGTATACATTTTATTTTTTTTTTTTAAAGATTTTATTTATTTATTTGACAGAGAGAGAGACACAGCGAGAGAGGGAACACAAGCAAGGAGAGTGGGAGAGGGAGAAGCAGGGTTCCTGCAGAGCAGGGAGCCCGATGCGGGGCTCGATCCCAGGACCCCGGGATCATGACCTGAGCTGAAGGCAGACGCACAACTGACTGAGCCACCCAGATGCCCCTGTAAGTATACATTTAAAAAAAAATTAAAACATAGTATGACATATAAGTCCAATGTATACTTTTATAAACATCCAGTTGCATCAAAAATACCAGACAGTAGCATATGATTTTCTAATTATAATGAATATGTAATTTAATATTTTTTTTTTCACTTTAATACCTCCTCATGGTAATTTAATTATGAGAAACTGGCTATTTATCTCTAATTAACAAGGCACATTTAAATTGATTTAAAGATAAAAATGGATGATATTAACGTTCACCAAGTTCATGCTTTATACCTGCGTTCAGATCCAGATAACATATGAGAAATCTTTCAGGGTAGCCGTTTGTCTGAGCTTTTAACTGGCCTTGAATTATCTTGCACAGATTGCCAGGTTGTTAAGCAGATAACTGTTTCCTTGACCTTTAAAATCTTTGTTTTTCTTCTCATAATTACCTGTGGTTTATAATGGACCAAATTCTCCATTTTCTATAACTAGCTTTTCTATTTCCATCATGTGTTTGTTCTAAAATATTACTTAAACAAGGAGAAAGAGCACACATATTTATAAGTAAATTTCAATAAAATGCATTTTCTATTGGGTAGGGAATTTTAGAGTGGAATAACTTTTCAGAATTAAAAAACATATCCATTCCCTAGCACAGTGTGTGGCTGGGACAGACACCTTTCCTCTTCCAATTTCCTTAAACTAAAATTTATACCTCCCATAGATGTGATAAGAAGGGAGAATAAGAGGGGTCATAGTGAGAATAAATACCTTATTTTTTATTATTATTATTATTTATTTATTTGACAGAGAGAGACACAGCGAGAGAGGGAACACAAGCAGGGGGAGTGGGAGAGGGAGAAGCAGGTTTCCCGTGGAGCAGGGAGCCTGATGTGGGGCTCGATCCCAGGACCCTGGGATCATGACCCGAGCCGAAGGCAAACGCCAACGACTGAGCCACCCAGGCACCCCATAAATACCTTATTTTTAATAATGAAGACAAAGGACTTTTTATAAAGGATCTACGATTTGATCTGGTTGTATAAAGGATTGTTTTGAACACTTATCTAGGCAGTGTGTCCACGTGTGTCCTAACATTTCATGGAACGCCTGTGTTTGCTCACTGATTGTGCAATGCTCAGTGACCATGTCAAGCAAAGTCCGAGAAATAGATTGGTATTTCATGTCAATTAGGTATTCCTTGTCTACAAGTTGATAGAAGTGTTTGAAATTTCACTCTAATGGGTTAACTTTTGCAGATTCTTGGGTGATATCTAAGCAAAGCAGAAGGTGACAACAACTATGACTTTGAGGGATTTGGGAAATTTTCTGTCATGAAGAATCTAAACTAATAAAATCTCTCAGTAATGTCTCCCAATCCTAGGTCCACCATTTCATATGACACTGTTGAAGCAAGCCGTTTCACAGTTTGAGACTATGAGAATCATAAGGTCTACATGAGTCACTTGGCAGCTTGAAAGGACACTGTGGATAGGATCTACCTCACTAAAGTCCGTGGGGAATGCAGGGGAACAATGCAAAATAAACCCATTAGAACATTGGAAATACACCTGGCAGAGCATGCCTCGGAATACCCTTTGACTCTTATTTGTGCAGTCCCAGGCCAGACTTATTCTTTACTCATCTTTACATTCTGCACCTTGCCATCTCCTCATGCTAGTGCTCACATCATCTGTTCCTGGTCTGTTCTATGGTGGAGACTGGTCCCTATCTCTCCCAATCCATATACACCTTTTCTGCTCTGAATCCTGGCTCATAACCCAATTATCTGTGTTCTTTCCTTTCAGGTAGCATCCAAAATACAGCAGACTAATTGCCTCTTTCTCAAGTCATATGATATAATTGTTTTCTCAAAATTTGATAAGCCAAAACAGTTAGTATTAAGATTTTTACATTTTGCAAGATATCAAATTATCCCTTTCAACCTTATCTTTAACAAAATACATATAAATACTTACCACCATTTTTTAAAAGATTTTATTTATTTGACAGAGAGAGAGAGAGAAAGAGCACAAGCAGGGGGAGCAGTAGGAAGAGGGAAAGGGAGAATCAGACTCCCACTGAGCAAGGAGCCCAATGTGGGGCTCAATCCCAGGACCCTGGGATCATGACCTGACCTGAAGGAGGACAAAAGCCACCCAGGCGCCCCATCACCATTTATTTAGCTGCACGCTTCCATATAACTTAATTTTTTAGAAATGGACATTTTGTGGTAAACATCACAAACACAGTATTTTATCCTGAATGATGTTGGATTGCTTAAGTAGATCCATTTAAATGTACTCACCTTAGGGCGCCTGGGTGGCTCAGTTGGTTAAGCATCCAACTCTTGATTTTGGCTCAGGTCATGACCTCAGGATCATGAGATCTAACCCGAGTCAGGCTCTGTGCTCATCCAGAGTGTGCTTGAGATTCTCTCTCTCCTTCTCCCTCTGCTGCTTCCCATGCTTTGGCGCTCTATCTCTTTCTCTCTCTTCTCTAAATAAATAAATAAAATTGCGGGGCACCTGGGTGGCTCAGTCAGTTAAGTGTATGTCTTCATCTCAGCTCATGATCTCAGGGTGCTGGGATCGAGCCCCACAGCAGGCTCCCTGCTCAGCGGGAAGTCTGCTTCTCCCTCTCCCTGCCCCTCCCCCTGTTTATTCACGTTCTCTCTCTCTCAAATAAATAAAATACTTATTTATTTATTTATTAAGATTTTATTTATTTATTTGACAGAGAGAGACACAGCGAGAGAGGGAACACAAGCAGGGGGAAGGGGAGAGGGAGAAGCAGGCTTCCCGTGGAGCCCCATGCGGGGCTCGATCCCAGGACCCTGGGATCACGACCTGAGCCAAAGACAGACGCTTAATGACTGACCACCCAGGCACCACCAAATAAAATCTTTAAAAATAAATAAATAAATGCACTCACCTTCTCAATAAGTAATATCACAGGGTGGTGAGGGTCAGAACTTGGAGTCTGTCTGGGTTTATATACCAGTTCTGCCTCTTAGTAGCCAGATGACTTTTGGCAAATTATTTAACATTTCTGCTTTCAGTTCCCCATCTGTAAAATGTGGAGTCTAACAGAGGCTACTTCATATAGTTCATGTGATGATAGCATTGGCGTAAGTAAAGCCCTCGGGGTGATACCAACACAAAGAAGGTGCTGTGTTTACAGTAACCATATCCGTTATTCAAATTTCTTTTTGTTTAATGCCTACTATAGATCTACATTATCTCTTCTGATACCACAATCTATCAGATAAATTGGGATTTTCTGATTCACAGACATTCAAGCCCAGAGATATTAAGAGATATTAAATGGTGAACTCCAAAGTCTGCCTTTTGTCTTCCCATTTATATTTATAAATTTGTTTAGTTTTGAAATAGTTTTCAAGTCTTCAGTAAACTGTATTTTCCTGCTTTATTAAGTCCATTGCTGAAAGCTTTCAACTTTCTAAGAGTTAGTATTTAACTTGCTGGTGAAACCAGATTGTCTTGCACACTTCATGCTGGAAATGCAAAGGTACTTTTTTTTTTTTTCCTAAAGCAAGTTAATCCTTATTTTGATCTCAGTTTCTTCAATTGTATAATGAATTACTTTGAATGGATGATTCTTAGATCCTTTCTAAGCCTAATTATTTGTGCTGATATAACCTATATTTGTATGTGTCCTCCCCTATGGTCTTTGGTTAAGCTCCACCTGCGGTTTGGGTGGACTCATATCATATCAGTAATCATAGCATATCAATGTGTGATAATTGGAAAAACATTTCCACTGGACATTATAAGCATTATTTATGTTAGCCTTGATCTAAATGAGGTTTAATCTTTTATATAGATACTAACATATATATCAATACATATACAGGATGGTTTTTAAAAAGCTATTTTATTAAATATACATTCTTGGAATTTGCAGAGAAAAAAGGTAAAATTATTATCATTACATTCATTCTCAATATATGCTTTTTAACTCACTACAGAGTTGTTTACTCATCACTGAATTATAATTACCTCATCCAAAATAGTGTAGTATACTATAATGCTATTATGTTATAATATGGACTTTTAAGTCATTTACCTCTTATACATTTATAATGTGATCTCTCTCATCTAGTTGCATGGTTTTAACAACATCTATGTGGTAATGGTTCCTAAATCAAGAAAAGTATGAATATATATGTATATTTTCTCTATCACATACTCTTCTCTGGCTTATATGTCCTAATGCCTAAATAATATGTCACTTGGATGTATCAGAGTGTCCAAACATTACAGCCAAAATTTTGATTCCACCTCAAAACCTGTTTTTTAACATTATTTCCCATTTAAATAGTAGCACCATCTTTAGCTCAGGTAAAAATTAATGGTTTTTGTTTCCTTCTCCCCCCTTCTCATATGCAAATGATCAGAAATTTCTCACCTCTCTCTTTCTCTCTCTTTTTTTTTTTTTTTAACAAAACCTACCCTATTTTTTTTAAATTCTGTTTTTTTTTGGGGGGGTTAATCATTTTTTTAATTTAAATTAATTAACATAGTGTATTATTAGTTTCAGAGGTAGAGTTCAGTGATTCATCAGTTTATATAATACCCAGTGCTCATTACATCACATGCCCTTCTTAATATCCATCACCCAGAAATCTCTTTTCTCATGGTCCAACAACATCTGACCCCATCTTGCTACCTCTACTGCTGTTATACTGGCTCAAGCCACTATCTCACACTGGGACCATGGCAATAGCCTTTTACCAGAACTTCCAGATTCCTCCTTTGCCCATCTCCAGTTCCAAGTTCTCTATAGAACAGCCAACTCAACTTACTGAAATTGGGAGTTCTTTGCACCAAGCGTGCCAAATTTCCCCTTTAAAATTAGAATGAATTTGGGGCGCCTGGGTGGCTCAGTCGTTAAGCATCTGCCTTCGGCTCAGGTCATGATCCCAGGGTCCTGGGATCGAGTCCCACATCAGGCTCCATGCTCGGCAAGAAGCCTGCTTCTCCCTTTCCCACTCCCCCTGCTTGTGTTCCTGCTCTCGCTATCTTTCTCTCTGTCAAATAAATAAATAAAATCTTTAAAAAAAAAAAATTAGAATGAATTTGAAATGTCTTACCATAACCTGCCAATGAAATCACCTAGGATATAGTCTCTCCTTCTTCCACAACCTTGTCCTCCATCGCTCACCATCATCCAATCATCCTTCAATGCTTAATATGACAAGAAAGTTCGCACCTCTGAGTCACAGGCATTACCCATTTTTCTAGCATGCAACACTTTGCCTCTGTGTCTCCTCACGGTTACTTCTCATCACATATTCTTTTAAATGCTCCCCTTCCTAAACCCAGTTTTATTTATGTCCAAGATTTCTCACAATGTGAAGTTCACTTAATTTATCTCTTTGTTTACTTGGGTGTTTTATATCTTCTGCTAGAGAAGGAAAGTTCACTAAGATCAGTGATTATCTTTGTCTCAACTTTAGCACTTTATCTCCAGCATCCAGATTAGTGTCTCACAGAAAACAAGCACTCAAGATATATTTATTTAATAAATAAACCACTAGCCTTTTATTTCTGTAAATTTATAAGCTATTATTCGGTTTCTTTTTCCAGATAACTGTCCTAAGAGTACTTTGAATTTCTAGGTGATTTGGGCCATTTTCTAAATTATTGTGTTCATATGGAATCAAAATTCTGTTATTCTAATATGATGGTTGCACTAATATTATGATGTATATATTTATGATAGATTTTATTTTTATCTCATCACTCAAACATTTGTAATAGTGCCATTATAAAAAAATTAATAGGTGATATTTATCTTCTAATTATGATCATTTTGTCTATGGGAAGAACATTCTAAACACTAATACACACCTAGATTTGTTATGTTGTACACAATTATTCTTCTTTTAAGATGAATTTTATTATATGCAGTAAAGTTAGAGAAAATGAAATCTATTTATACCAGAAGATTTCTCATTAACTTAGCCTTTTGACTTTAGAAATAATAACAATATAATAAAACTACAAATTTTATAATAGTCCCTAAAAAATAAAAGTTGGCTTTTCTCCTCCATAAAAAGAGGAAAATGAAAAAAAAAAATTAGTTGTAACATTATTTTGCATGTTTCATGAAAGCCACCATTAAACATTGGGAATTAAATGGCTTAGACAAATGTTTTTGGCAAATACATACATACATATCAGGACAATGCCTTATTTGGATCTGAAAGACTAGGATCCATTTCTATATCAACCAGCTTCTAACCATGTTGAGTTCATGCAAATCTACTTAGCTTTTCATTGGTTAAATTGTAACAACACAACCTGTAAAGCTCTAGAGAGGATGAATCATGGGCATAACACATGTGACACTCTGCCTATCGCAGATATTTAGTAAAGACCCAATTTGTATTATCTATTATCATTAGTTTATTTTTGCTGGAGGCATCGTCTGTCATTGGATGTATGCTATTGGTTGCACAAAGATCTCATTAGATTCTCATATACAAATGATCAGAAATCTCTTCTCAAAGTCCAACAGCACTGACCCCATCTCACTCCGTCTACTGCTGTTATGCTGGCTCAAGCCACTATCTCATACTGGGACCATGGCAAATGTTACCTTAAATAAAGTTCAGATCAAAGGCAAGCTTTATGGAACCAATGCCAATCATCACTATGCAGTACATATGACACATGGACATAAACGACACTGGGCAACCGGTTTGTTAGCAATGAACAACTAAAGAAAACAAAATGACAACCTAAGGTACTTCAATTCTCAACTGAAGTCAGAATCTGAAACCCTGCAACAATCCTGCTTTAGAGAATTTCTGGTTGTTATCCCTTTACTGAAGCAAGTGAATACAGTTCCTGATACTTGATGTGCAACTTGAGAACACAGGAAGCAATTAAACATAGGTCACAGTACTCCTTTGCTCTGTGACTTAAGTTGATATCACTCTCCGTGTTTTACTAAGGAGAGAGATGGATTATCTCACCTGAACATCACAGAATCCACTTTATAAATGATATTGTGCTTACAGGACCTGATAGGCAAAAAATACGAGGTACTCCAGCTACCTTCCTTGAATATATGCTTCCCCTCCACCCCCCGAATAAATGGGCCTGTTACCAAGTTGGAAACTGACTTGTCAAGCCAAAGTAAAAAAATCGCTCCTACACTCTGTGCTGATTCTCCTACCAAAAAGAAAGAACGATTATTTGAGGGCCTCACTGATTTTTAGGGGAATGTTTGCAATGTTTGGTTGTACTGCTCTGACCTATTTAAGGCTTTGAATAGGTCCCAGAGTAAGAAAAAATTTATTTAACTGGTCTAGGGTGCAATTCAAAGAAATTTTTCACTTGGCCCTTATGACCAATTTGATCCAGTTCTACTCAAATTGTGTGTGGCAAAATGCCAGGCAGTATGCAGCGTAGAGTCTGTAGTGAGCTATGATAGAATATGCACAGGTCAAGTGCCTGGGTTTTTGGAGAAAAACCATACCCTCTTTGGTAAAAACAACAACACCCTATTCTTATAAGAAACTGCTTCTGGCTTGTCCTTTGGCTCGGATAGATAATAAGCACCTGACCACCAGAAAACAAAAATTCATGCAACCTTATCTTTCTACTGGGAATTGGGTTTTAGCTAACACACAAAGTCATGTGTTAAGTATATCTAACAGAATTCTATCACTTTGTAGTTGTTAGTCATCCTGTGTCTCCAATCATCTCAACGTTGAGGGGACTCAAGAACAAAGTGCCATGGTCCCAGGAATAGAGGTGTCAGACATGATACTGAGGTACCGAGCCTTCTCCAGGCACTTCCTGAGGTGTTGATTGGTCTTTCAGTATACCAGTCAGTAGCCAGTAAGGAAAACACAATCTACTCTAGGTATTTTAAACAGACATGGATTAAATATAGGTGCTGGGAGCCAAAATACTCAGTTGATTTCTATGGTTTGCAAAGAGGAAACTTGAGTGGTAAATGTGTATTTTAGGGATATTTAGTGTCTATTAGATACAGGTACCATTGGCATACATTTGTTTCATCTTGTATACATTTTTTTAATTTGTGATTCAGTAGTGTTTTTTTTTTTTTTAAAGATTTTATTTATTTATTTGACAGAGAGAGGCACAGTGAGAGAGGGAACACAAGCAGGGGGAGTGGGAGAGGGAGAAGCAGGCTTCCCGCGGAGCAGGGAGCCCAATGCGGGGCTCCATCCCAGGACCCTGAGATCATGACCTGAGCCAAAGGCAGTCGCTTAACCAACTGAGCCACCCAGGCGCCCCTGTGATTCAGTCAATAGTTTTGAATATGTACAGAATATATTTCAGGATCTGTGCTGAATTGTATAAATTCAGAAGTGAACATGATAGACACAGATCCTCACTCAATGAAACTTAACTGTATGCCTTTCTGTCAGTTGTATTAATAGCAGTAGTACTAGCAGCTGTTCTCATTGTCATAAATTCAGAGTAGGTTTGAGGAAGTAGCTACTATTTCGGTTCCAGACATGGTGAAAACGCAGAACTTTTGAGACAGCACGATGTGGAGTCCTGAGCCTCTTAGTATGAAGCTTAGCAAAGCTGGACTAAAAATACAGATTTGAGGTTATAGACTTCTCACTCATGTTTGATGGCCTGATTTGGGATCAGAGCAACCAGGGAAAATATAGAATGACTTTCTCTCACTGAATGAAAGCAGGGGGCGGACTGAGTCTTACAGAACACTAACATGGTATGGGAAGCAATTGTGGAAAAGTCAGGACATAACCAGGGAAAGGGGTGTCTAACTCATATTTCAAAAGCATATCAGAATTTTAATCTCCTGGAAAACATTTCTGATCCATCATATACCAAAAATTTGATTTGACTCAATCTGTACTAGTATATAAATATCTCTGATGGGGAGATGGTATAATATAATGATTAGAACATGAGTTCTGGAATTAGATTGTTAGCCTTACCATTAACTCTGTGATATTGAGCAGCACATTTTGCTCTTCATATCAGCTTCCTCGTCTGTGACATGGGAATGTTAGAATGCCTACATAGTAGTTTCTTTATAACAGTTACAGTTAATATGCAAAACATGCTAAAGGTCATTTTGATTCCAAGTAGATTCTCAGCATGTGTTAGTCATTAATTTTGCACTTTTACCTACAGGCATTGGCTATAAATATCTACCTTTATATTCATCTTCTCTAGTGTAGTGACTTATGTATGGTACTTGTTCAATAAATCCTTGTGGAATTAGGTGATTTATAATTTTAAAGTTTATTTCACCATGCCATTTAAGATTCATGGAGCTAACATTTGGAAGAAGTCATCATGGAAAAGCACCACTAGCTAAATTACCAGGAAAGTGGATTTACAATAGATCATTATGAATCCAAAATAAAGAGGAGCTCTATATCCCACATCATCACCTCTAACTACAGATTTGATTTCTACATCAAACAGCCACAAACTTCCATTTGTTCCTGAGTTGTTGACTGACTATAGGCAGAATTTCTTGAGAATGTTTTACCTTTATTCCTGGTAAGTACCATACTGTACTTTGCGCTTACATGTTTTCAGCCTAGCCAACAGAATTTATATCTGTTACATTTATGTCTGTTACCTTGTCAAATTAAGTTGTTCCTTATGGCTATGAAGATCATGGGGTATACTAATTCTGTCAGAATATCTTTGAAATAAAAAATAACCTCATAAGAATTAAGGCTCTTTATCAGGTTTACTTTCTTGACTGCTTTGCTAAGAAACATTTCTGAGATCATAATTTATTTTCAATATCCCAATATATATGGTAATACAACTGTTACTGATAGGAGGCCTGAAGTCATAATCTTTTTTTTAAAAAGAAGCTAGTATTCTCCATGTAAAATTTTAAATCAATATTGTGTTACATAATTATATAATTTTTATTTCCTCTCCCACATCTTTTGTCTACCCTTGTCCATTTTTATCAATGCCCAATGCCCTGTAGACTGACTTCTATAGACTATATTACCCAGATACCTGTCTCTAGCTTCCAATTGGATTGGGCCAATAGAAGGTGGTGGCAGGAGATTGGAGGGAGAGAGAAAGAGAGAATGAGAGAGAGAGAGGAAGAGAGAGGGAACAAATTAGGTATTAGGTGTTAAGGGAGAAAACAGTATTAATCTCCCATGCTTGCTCCTATCAGACCATTATATTCATACTGACTATGTTCATCCATCTCCATCTATGGCCAGAGATTCCAGAGCATCCCTTGCTCCTTTAGACCCGGTTGTATTAATGGTTTCCTCAGGTATTTCCACAGGTATTTCACCATCTTCTTGTTGGCCTATAATTCTATAAGTGGTCCCTTTAAAAACTGTCTTAAGTTACAATTTTTCTGCCAATTATCTGATTGCTACAACCACCAATTTATGTATGTGTATATATATGTATGAAGATATTTCTGTTGAGGATCCTGGTATCCTGAATTTAAGCAATATATTATGTGTCCTGTGAAAATGTCTTTATATAGCATTACATTTTTGGAAAGGAAAAAAGAACTATTATGTAAATTATATTTTACATAATATCCCATTTTTAGACAGTTTAATAGAAACAAGTTTGTTATTTGTATTTTACATAAGGTCTCATATGGTGTGGTGACATACTTTGATTACCAAATCATTTTTTTTGGACTCTCTAATCAGTAGACTTTAGAATCTTTGCTAAAGACATTTTCCTACAAAAGAAATATAATCTATATGGATGCATAATTTAGGAAAAGAGAGTTAATATTTTCACAAAACTCAAGGGAAACAGGAAAAGTAGAAGTGGACGAAGATAATAAAAGAAAAAAAAATTAACTTCCACCAAGAAAAACGATAGCTGAGTTGGTTTAGAATGACATCATATTTCACAGCTGAATCATTGGCATGGGAATATGAGATAGGTCACGACAACTCCTCATTACTCATTCAAATTCATATGACTTAAAAGTAGGCTCACACTTCTAATTGGTGTGGAATAAAGTTCTCTGCACAATTGCTAATTTATTTTTATTCTAAGATTTACTCTTGGGTTTTTCTACTTTTATACTTTTAATAGAAATAAGGAGATGAAATTCACAGAACTTGTTTTATTAACCAAAAGTGGCGTATTCTACTTACAGGGAACTGAAATGATCTTCTTCACAGTTATATACAAATTTTTTTTCTCAATTCTACCATTAATTAATTGTATACTTTTCAAGAATATGAGGTAATGAGTAGATAAATATGCTGTAAAAATATATACATTTATTAATATAAACATATTAATCTGTTTCAATATTCCCCTTTCATTTTTAAAATGTGAGAGAGATGGGGAGGGCAGAGGGAAACAGAGAGGGAGGGAGAGAGAAAAAACTTAAGAAATATTTTATTGAACCAACTTTAACCTCTAAAATAGACTTAAAGAGATTAAATTATTGTTAAAATCAGTAGTATGACTTGTATTACACATAAACTGTGGGTCCTTTCTAGTATCCTGAGTACCCTTCAAATGGGATTTTCTCAAAAATTTAAAAAGGGAGGGATATATAAATTTCATCTTTCATTCAATTTCCTGAAATTTTAGCCACATAAATTTTCTAGTTGATGTCTCTTTCAATAGATGGGAATAACCCTTTCAATACAACATAGAGTGAGGGAGATAATTGAAAAAACACAACATATCTGAAAATATTTACCTTGCAATTAGATCTTGATAAAAATGCATGAGGGAAAAAATGCCTAATTTTTTTTATGTCAAAGGTATTATGGTGATACTCTAGCAACAGTATGTGAAACCCTAAATTAAGTTTAAATACATGTAGAATGGGATTAAGAGTATAGAGACTGGCTATAGGATAGCATCATTTACTTTGCAGAGATGTTTGAACTTAATAATTAGATCCACTTCATTTACCACTGTATATCATGCAAAGATTGACCAGATTTTTTGAGAATTTTTAAATTAATTTTTTATGAAGAGGGTACAAATAAAATCATATAGGATGGCTAATGTTATTATGCAAAGAAATTATGCTTTTTTATTGTATGGGCCTAATGAAATATTTGTTTTTAAAGTAATTTAATATTACATGATAGAACATAACAAAACAAAAAAATGCTGCAATAAAAAATAGACTAAGAAAAATTCTCATAACAAAAATTTCTAGTAACATTTATTTGCATGAAAATATATTCATTTGTTATGAAAACCATATCATTACATTAAAACATGTTTTTATATTTTTTAACAATTTTATAACATGTTTTTAAGTCTTGAGCTGCATGGCATGTAATTACATTTATTGAAACCATTATATACACTACGATTTATAGATGTGCAAGATACTGGCACAAGAAACCTCACTTTCTATAAAACTATCTTCGTGTATAAAAGAACCATCCATTGTATTCTTTTTAAGTTTTTCATCATCTGCAAATAGCTTTAAAATAGAAAGATTCCTAGCAATTAACTTTCTTGTACTCCAGAAACAAGCAGTCTAGGAGTTAATTTATTCTAAATGACACGCTGGGCTTGTTCAGTGGAAATTACTACTGATATAATTCGCCATGTGTAATTATTTTATTAGCATGGAATAATGGGGAAAGGCAGGGGCAAGCATTCTTTAAAAAACAATTTAAACAATACAGGTTTCTGTATTTATTCTTGGTATTGAAAGAGCTAACCTTTTCAAATACTTTAAAATCCCACCACGGGAGAGAGAGAGAGATTTCCACAAAGAGAAGTTCCAATTTTGACTGGCTGTGGACCAGCTCAAAATAATAGTTTAAGCCAAGAGCAACATGAACTCAGCATAAAATATTATGAAAATATGATATATTGGCTCCTTCAGTTTTTTCTCTTTTTTCTTTCCAAATTTTTATTAAAATATCATTTAGTTAACATGCAGTGTGAATTTAGTTTCATGTGTTGCATTTAATGATTCAACACTTAACAACACCCGCTGTTGGCTCCTTTCAATATCAAGTGATCATAACAAATCCTCAAATCTACCTGCAGCTCCCTTACCTGTTAAGTCTTGAATCTTTCCAGAGTTCTGGAGGGTTGAAATTTCCTCCTGTGAATTTCTCCCTATGTATATTTAATTTATGATTCACTCTTTCAGCACCTTCAATCTGATAAAAATTTGTATTAATATTTAAATCTCATCTACTGGACCCAATCATTCTTTTTTTTTTTTTTTTTTTTTTGTCTTAGTAAGTATGTGATTGTTTTCATTTTCATTTGGGTTGGTTATCTGGGACTTAGAAGGAATAAGCAATTGTGTTCAGTCTTCCCTTTTTAACTCAAAGGCCAAAAATATACTATAAAATATGTAAATTAAATTCTAGTTAAATAAAACAGTTCAAATAATTGAAAGTTATTTTAATAATAATTTATTATTTGCTACTGAAAAAATGACCTCTTCAATTTTCCCCCATATTTCAACCTGAGTGCATATGTGTTTAGTGAAGTAGAAATTATATAATCATATAATTTTTCTTTACAATCCCTCCCAACTGTAACACCAAACTTTATCATTAAGTTAAGATACTGGTCAATAAAAAGACCTTAAAATGAAACCATTTGCTCTAAAATGATTGCCATCTGAGCAGCACTAGAATTAAACACCTCAGATCTTTCCTATAGACTTAAATCTAATAAAAGACATTGACACCTTAAATAACCATCACCTGCACTTTTCCAGTCTTGGTACAAATCCTACATATCATATATGACTTTTAAGATTTTATTTACTTATCTGAGAGAGACAGAGACAGCGAGAGAGGGAACACAAGCAGGGGGAATGGGAGAGGGAAAAGCAGGCTTCCCGCTGAGCAGGGAACCCGATGTGGGGCTCTGTCCCAGGACCCTGTGATCATGACCTGAGCCAAAGGCAGATGCTTAACAACTGAGCCACCCAGGCGCCCCTCATATATGACTTCAAACAGAATAATTAAAAAAAAAAAAACAAAACTTAGCCTTCTCCAATATTTCATTTCTAAAAATCAGTTTCTATTCCTTAGAAAATAAAAAAAAAAGTTCAAAAATTTACCTTATATATTAGATATAGCTATTAAATTGCAACAATAAAAATTTAAAAGCCATATATTTGGTAAAATATTTGCCCTGTGTTAGGCTAGAACAACTATATAAATAAGATTCATTGCTAGATCATATATCTACCAGATAAATCCTAGAGGTTGAATTTTTTTATCTCAGTAGTTTAGAACTATAGCATTTTTTTATGTTGAAATTACAAATGTAGAAAGAAGAAATCTTCTTTTAATTTGGAGTAAATCAAAGATAAATTGGTTAAAGCATATGGACTTTGAAAATTCTCATTGCCTTGAACAATTTTATCCTTTGAGGGAGACATTTGGCCCAATCCACCCTAAGTGGTTCTCTTTCACTCTTCCTCAAACCAAGCCATCCTATTATAAAATTCAAATGTGTATTTATGTCTCTAATTATTAGTCTTAACTGACTTACTAAGGATTTTTCCATTTGTCTCCATGGGATCTATTGGTAAGTACATGTTACCACTATGGTAAGAATAATAATTTATTAATAAAATTTTACAGCTATCTAGAATTCTAATCTCTAAAGCATTTTGAATAAGCTGTATTCTTATATTAATAAGGTCACATCTTCTATTAGTCAATCAATAACCAGTTGATTAGTTGGCTAGTGTTGTGAGGTTAAACATTTTACTCAAACTACATTCAGATACTGGAGAACATGTAACTTATTCTTCATAATTGATCTAATATCTTGTATAGTCACCATCACCAGAACAAAAAGAGAAGAAAACATTAAGTTAGTACAAATCACTAATAGTAATTTTGAAAAGTATTTGCTTGGTTAACTTATTGGCTCTCTATTCCAATTATACTATGCAAGATAATGTGTAACACATATGAGGTTGAATGTAGCTATGTGATCTTGTGACACAGAAGATAGGGTCTTCAGAAGCAAAGGATATGTCCTTGCTCATTCTGGTCTCAGATGATGAATAAATAATTACTCGGTGTTTAGAACTGTGGCTGCTAATCATGACTGTGTCCTTGTAGATCTCTGGGTTTGTTGGACTTCTTCTCCCTGTTGCTCTGTGACTTTACCATATTACCTGTGATCTTGAAGTCCTTACTCATCAAGTCCTCTTCATTCTGACCCTGAATCCTCTTGCTAGATACTGGAACTTTTGGCAGTTGACCATCTCATTGTGGTCATATATCAGAATCTTTGTTTCTCTTCTTACTGAACTCAGGCCATAGGCCAGTCATATTCATATACTCTCACCAATAGCTATTTATAGCTATTAAACTACAATAATAATCATTTATTATTGGTCACAGGGAGTTTTGCTAAAGTCTCCCAGCCTCCTTCCAGAGACCCATGGAGCCACACTCTTAACCATAATGTTTTCATTCCATTCCATTCATATCTTAAGATTCTAAGGTGTCTCTTGACCCTACAACTACCTTCCACTGAATAGAAGGAACAAGGAGCTTGGCATCTGGTATATTTTATTTCTTTCTTTTTCTGCCTATAACCCATGAAGAATGGAAGAGGTAGCTTGTCTTCCTTTTTCTTCATGCCTAGTAGAAAATTCTCATCTACAACAGTGCATAGAATATCAGGTTTTTAGGGTTTTTCTTATACTAAAATGGGTAACAGAATTGATAGTTACAAAGAAGAAACAAACATTCTGCTTGTTTGTTTGTTTGTTTTCTCAACAATGTCTGGATATTATGTCTTCTTTATCACTAAGGAGGTCAAGAATGCAAGCTTCTTTCTGAGCTGTGGAAAGGAGAAGGGACAGGGCAGGAAAGCTGCAAGAAAACATGGCTTAAGTAGAATATTAATATGCAAACATTTAATATTTGCAAAACTGCAGTTTCCTTGCATTTCTTCCCTTAGCAGTTCCTTTATTCACTCAATGGCTATTTTGCAGAGTTTACTGTTGTCAAAGCATCCTGCTGGGCTTTGTGGAACATACAAGTTGAATAAGATCTAGTTCACCTTCTCGAAGAGCTTACATTTTTTTTTTTCATTTAAATTCGATTAGCCAACATATGGAACATCATTAGTTTCTGTTGTAGAGTTCAATAATTCATCAGTTGTGTATAACACCCAGTAGAGCTGATGAGGGAACAGAAGGCAAGCTGAGGACAAAGCAGAAGCTGATACCCCACAACCACACACCCGTCCGACATTCCTCAGGCACTTCTGGCTGCCCTAAATCTAAGGAAAGGAAAAACAACTTATAGAGATCACAGTCCTGCAAAACATGAGTCTCTCTCAGTTTACAAATGTCTTAGCGATCTACAAGAGCAAAGCATTTCTATCAATAACCTAGCTTCCAGACGAAATGTAGATATAATTAAATGTCCTTATAATCTGCCGCCCATTGACAGATACTTGAAGCCAGCAGAGTATAATGTTCCTCCAGGAAGTTCCCAACTATCTTCTTGTTAATGCTTTGCTAGTGGGAAAAACAACCTTAACTTGACAATGGCAAGGTCTAGGTATCCTGTGAGTCTTTAACATATGAAAATCCTTTTGAAAACCTTCCTTTTCCTTACCTCTCCCAACTCCCAGTATATAATCAGCCACCCCTCACAATCGCGGTGCAGCAACTCTTTTTGCCCATGGGTCCTGTCCCAGTGCTTTAATAAACCACCATTTTGAACCAAAGATGTCTCAAGAATTCTTTCTTGGTCGTCGGCTCTAGACTCCAACCCACTGAACCTCACCTATATTCCAAAACCCTATCAGAGCTTACATTTTAGAATAAATATACAATCTAGAAAATGCATACAAATTTTCTTCTCAGAAGAAAACTAAATACAAAAATTTGTTTTTCATCAACTCTATATGATCATATATTCTATGAATTTCTTTTTATATTCTTATTATAATCAAATTTGTGAATTATCACTTCTGTAACTCCTCGATGACAAAAGTGATATGCTAATAAACCTCATTTTGCACATATTTTTCTAAAAAGAGAAATTAACTTTAGAGTCATTAATTAGAACAGTGATCTGTGTGTGTGGAGAGAGAGAGAGAGAGAGAAAGAAAGAGAGTTGTTTCATTGCTTTTTTTTTTTTCTTCCCAAATGTGGCAGTGAACTTCAGACACCCCCTTAGGTATCAATTAGTACTTGGCAATATTTATCTATGTTTCTAATTCTACTTGACTCAGTTTTACTTAGTTATATTCAAATGAGGACCAGTAAAGAGCCCCATGGGCAGAAATTCTTTGAAATGCTGAAAAGACAGTTTCTTATTACACACAGCAGTGGAAGCTTAGATAAATTAATGTAGGATAGTGCTGATGAATTAAACTTGGTTATGGTTTTGTCTGAAAATGTTCATTCAGTTTTTCAAATACTTGAAGAAATAACATAGTCAATATGACATTTTCAATATTCTAGTACCTTAATTGAAAGGAATTAACTAAGTACATTTTAATATGTATGTGTTTCTAATTACTTTTAAAAGCTCATATGGATTGTCTATATGACATTTTTTTCCAGAGGGGTATAGAAGCTTCAAGAACTTATCTAATTTGATTACAAATGAAGATATTACATTCAATATACACTATAGAATTTCTAAGAGAACCATCTTGTATATTTTACTTTCTTCAATAAAAACCTAGTGGAGGGGGCAGTCTATGATGGCTGAGTGGGAAGATCATAAACTCATCTCCTCCCACTTTAATGTTGGATTCTGTGATGTTCTTAAGCTTCTTATTGATCATCTTCTACCACTTCCTTATTACACAAACACATTCTTTACTTAGAAACAATGATATATACAGGAGGCCATAATGTGCGGAAAATAGAATTAATGTAAGCCACTGTTACAAATACACATGCTGAAGGAGCCACAGATTGAATTTCAGCTGAATACCCCAAGAAGGAAATAAGGTTTTGTTTTAAACACAAGAGGAGACAGTTAAACTGACAGCTTCAGCATCTTTCTCTACCATGGATATGAATACTAGGTTCCTGCCTCTTACCCGCATTTAGGAAAGGGCTATTTTGTTTTAGCCTAAGTTGGGAAATGGTAAGCTCTTGAAGAGGGGTGAATTGGCATGTATTCTCTCTTTGAAGAATAGTCTTTTTATTATTATACACAGCCGCGCGAGTTGGAAAGAAAAGGAAAAAGAAAAGCACTATTTGGATTAGCAGTAGTCAAGCAGAAATAGGAAAAAAAAATCCCTCAGTAAATCTAAATATGAATACTCTGAGTTTATGATTATTTACCAACTTTTGTTTGCAAAAAATAACATGTATCTGTACAAATTATGCTAAATGTTGGATCCAGGAAAAGTGCACAGCAGAGAGGTAATAATAAAGCTCCCATTTTTTTTTTTAAAGATTTTATTTATTTATTTGACAGAGAGAGACACAGCGAGAGAGGGAACACAAGCAGGGGGAGTGGGAGAGAGAGAAGCAGGCTTCCCGCTGAGCAGGGAGCCCGACGCGGGGCTCGATCCCAGCACCCTGTGATCATGACCTGAGCCAAAAGCAGACACTTAATGACTGAGCCACCCAGGTGCCCCATAAAGCTCCCATTTTGAGTCCTTACAGTATCACATTAATAAATATTGATTAAGTTATACATGAATGCACATATATAAATTAGCTATATGTAGGTCAAAAGATAAGATATTTAAGCGTTCTAAATTAATTAAGGTATGCAAGATAAAAATTAAATTATTTGTGACAAGTAATTGCTGATGTCAACATATTTAATGTCTTAGAAAGGTTTGGAAATATGTTTGATGTAGCCTGAAATGCAATTTACCCCTTTCTCTCCCAGGGTATTACACAGAAGTAACAAGGAAAATAGAAAGAGGGAAAAGAGGAAACAGAATTTTAAGAAAACCTAGATTCAAACATGTATTATGGCTTCTGGAATCAATTGAGATTTGTGAGAAACAATAAAGATAAATACTCTTTAGGAGAAATAGTCATATGTTTACATGTATTTTGCATGCTGTAACTAGCAAATATATACAGATCTATATAGATGCTTAACATGGGTCTATAAGCTTTTTATATACCAGGGTATTTAATCCTTGTATCCTCTCTATGAGATAGGTGGCATCTTGCACATAGGGAAATTGAGGCATAGAGACATTAAGGAACTGGATTAAAACCATATAGTTCAATGGTAAGCAGGGAAAGCAGGATTCAAGCTCTAACAGCTTCACTCTAGAGGCTACACTTGCAACCACTGAACAGATTGTCTTTCCTAAGGTTGATGTCAAAGGTTATCCAAATACTAAATTTAATGATTTTAGTAGCAAAAATTAGCAAAAGCATAAATATTATTCCTAGACAATTTGTTTTAATCAATCATGCCACACTGATTCAATGGGAAACTGTGAAATAAAATGAGGTAGATCGACATGTACTGATGAGGACTAACCCACAAAGTATATAGTTAAATAGAAAAGCAAGATTCATAACATCGTGGGGTAGCATGTTTTGGGGCAAAAAACACATCTGTGTGTGTGTGTGTGCGTGTGTGTATACATATATACATATATACATATATATATATATATATATTTTTTTTTTAATGTGAGAGATCACCAGAATAGTTTAGAAAGGACTCATATCCATGACAGCCTCTGAAGAGGGAAACTACTTATCTATATATAAGAGATTGGAAATACTGTGAACTTTCAAAAAAGAATTTTAATTCTGCACATGATCAAGTATTAGACCAAATCTTTTTATTGTTTTTAATTAATAGATGTTATTTTTAAAGCAGGTTTCAGTACATGGAAACAAGGCTCCACATTAAAGAACAAATAGACTTTAATTCTCACAAAAGAAAGCCCAAGTATATGTGATGAATTCTATCAAATATTGTAATAAGAACTAATACCAGTTCATCATGAATGCTTCAAAAAATATATGTGAGGGAACATTCCCAACTCATTCTGTGAGGCCAATATTATCAAGATATCAAAACTATGCACAGCCTTGTAAATATACTAAAATCACTGAATTTAACATTTAAAAGAATGAATTTTATGATAGGTAAATCATATATCAATTTTTAAAAATGAGATCAATTAGAAGCAACCATAATATGGGAAGTAAAATAAAATTTAAAAAATCTTCATGCTCAAATATGGCTTTAACAAAGGAAGAAATTAGTAAATAGCCCCAATATTGACAGATAAGATAAATATTTTAATTAAAAAGTACTATAGCATATTGATAAAGATTTAAATATTTATTGAGAAATATATAAAGAAATAATAGAAAACTACATCTATAAAAATCAATTGCTTAAGCAATAACATCAAGTATTAAGAATCAATAAGTACTAGAGATGGAAAAAAATCTAAAAACTTCCCACAGAGGAAAATCCAAGCCCAGATAGCTTTCCTGATAAGTTCTGCCATATATTTAAAGAAGAATCAATACCAATTCTTCACAAATTCTTCCAAAATACAGAAGAGGAGGGGGACATTTCCCAACTCTTACTATGTGGCCAGTATTATCCTAACAGCAAAACTAGATAAAGATATCATAAGAAAAGAAAACTAGTTCTTAACAAATAGCTAACTGAATCCAGCCACATATAGAAAGGTTTATAGATCATGATAGTAGGATTTATTCCTTGAATGCAAGCCTGCTTCAACATTTGAAAAATCAATGGAATCCACCATATCAATTAACTAAAGAAGAAAAATCACATGATTGTGTCAGTTGTTGCAGAAAAAATTATTTGACAAAATTCAATGCCCACTGATCCTAAAAAATCCAGCATGCTAGAAATCTAGGGGGATTACTTCAAATTAGTAAAGACCATCTACACCAAAACTTGAAGCTAACATCACGCTTAATGTTGAACGACTGAATACTCCCCCCCACTAAGATTGGGAACAAGACACGCATGTCCACTCTCACTATTTATTTTCAAAATAGTACTAGAAGTTTTTAGCTTGCAGCAATAATGCCAAAAAAGGAAATAAAAAGCATACAGTTTGGAAAGGAAGAAATTAACCTGTTCTTATTTGCAGATGACATGATTGTCTATGCCTAAAAAAAGAGGTCTCTAAATAATAAATGGGTTCAGAAGAGAATTTTTTTTTCAAGCTGCCACCATGTCGACCCATCCTTGAACATCTACACCTGTGTATTTTACTTTCCCTCCTGATACTATGATAAATGTGCCTCCTCCTCTCGAGGGCCAACCTATTTCTTGCACACCAAGTCTCATGTCCTGCCGCAGTTATGAGGGGCATCACCAGGTTGTTCTGTATTTTAAGTATGTTCCTTTCTACTGATTCATTCACCTCAGCATAAAATCATGACATTTTGGTCTTCAAATAGCCTCTCTTGTCTCTACTACCTCTCCAGGCACCAGTCCATTTTTTGGCTTCCTTTAACATGCAGACACCTCAAAAAGTTATTTATATTTACTGTTTCCAACTCTTCTCCTGTTTTCTCTAAAAATCTCTTAATTGCAATATTTTGCCTCTAGCATGCTAACAAATATAATGGTCACGAATGCCAATACTGTGAAGCCCTGTAACCATTAAGTCTCAACATTTTTGTCTAACTAGCAGTATTTCTCGAGTTGATGATTTCATTTGCCTTGAAGAATTTTCTACATTTGGTTTCCTGGATATTACATTTTCATGATATTTTTAATCACTGGTCTCTATTGTTCTCTCTTTTGCTGGTTCTTCCTCATCTTTCCACTCACTTAATTCTAGAGTCCACAAAATTCAGACATCGAACTATTTTCTTTCTTTCATCTTCTTCTTTTTTTTTTTTTTTGGTCCACATTTATTGCTTAGTGATTTCATCTCATTCCCTAGCATTAAACACTATGCACACACTGGACTCTGCCTTTATTAGTATTGGTTCCCCAAAAAGAGATCTTGAGAAAAGGATTCAAGTACAAGTAGTTTATTTAGGGAACAATCCTGGTGGTGGTAGGGGGTGGGGGACATTAGGCAAATAGAGAAGTTAGTTAGGAAACTAATGGAGGCAAATAAACTTGTCATTAAACAAGTTTTCCGTGGAAATAAAAATCCCATTGGGGAAACCATGAGAATCAGAGAAGCGCATATGCCTAGGTTGTCCCACTGGAAGGGTGAGAGAACAAAGGAGGACTTATTCACTCTGATCTGTCAGTCCTTGATTGAGAGCTCCTCCAAGAGGATGTTAGTTCCTCCACAGTTTTGACCAGTTTGGGCTTCTGCCTCCACCTGTCAAAGAACCTAAGGCAAAAAAAATCATAGCTGCCAACAGTTGGAAACTGTGTGAGTTTGCAAGTATATGAAAAATGTAATCTCTACTAAGATTTCTAAGGCATCTCAACAGTATGTTCATCGTGGATTTCCTGATCTCATATATGCCCCACATTTATTTCTCCTGCAATTCCCCCATTTCATGAAATGGTAATTCCAACCTTGCAATTGCTCAGGACAAAAAGATCGGAGTCACTCCTGAGTCTTCTCATTTTCTCACACTACCTTTCCCAACCCCATCCAATCTGTCCACACATCCTGAGGGCTTCTCTTCCTCTGTCTCTCCCTTTCTCTTCTCTCTCAATCTCTCACCTTTCCTTGGCTACCCCCCAATCGGAGCTAGCATATGGTGACAATCTTCTAACTCATTTGTTTCGTTCTGCTATAGTTTCCTGTATGCATCCAAAATGATTCTAAAAACTAAAACCCATAGTGTAATTCCTCTGCTCAAACCTTCTAGTAGCATTCCGTATCACTCATAATAAAAACCAGTATCTGCAAAATGCCTACAAAAACCTCAATAGATGTGTCCCCAGGGTAAACTCCCTAAACTCATCTACCACTTACCTATTTGCTTGTTCCAATCCAGCCACACTGATCTCTATGCTTTGCCTTGGACAGGAGAGCACAATCCCTTTTGGTACCTTTGCATGTGTCAATCTCTCCTCAGAATATTCTCACCCCCATCCACCAGCTCCTTCACCTCCTACCTATTTGATTATAATACTTTCCCCAAAAAACACTTAAAAATTTTAAATCTTCCCCAGTTCCCAATTCCCTTTCCTGTATTTTATTCTCTTAAGCACTTACCACTGAATATAATATTATATAATATTTAAATTAAATACTTTATGTCCTTCTTCATCTTAGAATAAATGTTGCAGGCAAGTAGTCCTTTTTTCTGTTTTATTCATATATTTATTCTCCAAACCTAGAACAGTTTTTAGTGCTAGTGGGTCCTCAAATAAATATTCATTTTGGGAATGAATTCACTGAATTGTATATTTATTTGAAGATTAACTGGAAGACTCTTGAAAAACAAATAATTTTATTTCATCCACCAGAAGAAAATGCTTTATATTCAAAGGTGTTTATAGAACACACAATAATCTTAACCCAAAAAGCATATGAAAACAAAAACACCTCTGCAATTCATTTCAAATTCAAAACAATTTTGCATCTTATTATAACTCTTTTATATTAGTGTGTCTGGTTTCCTTACACTTTCCATTACTATTATTGTGGTTTTATAAGCAGAGATTATACCTAGAGTGAATTCACAACACATAAAAAAAGTAGGCAGTAAAGGAAATCAAATGAGGGAAATTTCATTCACTGTTATCATCTGATCCTGACTAGGAAAGAATTATAAGTTATGTTTAGTGATAGTAGAAAAGATATTTAATATATTTGCTTAATAGAAATATTAATCATTATATTACATTTCCTTAAAAATTTCTCTCAGAAGTAAATGTGCCTTTCCCCCCCTCCGTTTTGTCTGGATTGTGTTGGATAGCTCTGTGTAGTGGAAAGCAAAAAAAGCAAAATATATATGCCGATTGATCTCTTTGGGTGAATATCTTTTTAAAGTAACATGCCTTTAGAAGAGCAAATATATACTCACACCAATGGCACTTTAACATTAAGTTAGGATATTACTATCTCCTACCTTACTCACTGAGAGTGGTAAGTACCAACTGGGCCAATGTACATAAAGGGACATTGCAAAAAACAAACGTTTCTAGAGATAAAACCAATTACTAAAATTAGACACCACATGATCTCTAGTTTTTGATTTTTTTTTAGCATGCTCTTTATTGTTTTTAGTTTATTTCAAAGAGTGTATTCTTCATGCAATGCCCCGTATAAAGCTGTACATGAGGCCGTGGTCAATATTAATTCTTAGTTTACTATATGAATGATTAAAAATAGTCTTGACTTCAACAAACATTAAACAAAAATGTCATCATGGGAAGAGCAAGCCATCTGAAATGTGATTTTTTTTTTTATTGAAGGACAAAAATGTAACAAATATAAATGTAAAAAATATTATAATGCCAGGCCACTCTATTGTAAAAAAGAGTCGCTATCTTGTTTGTGACCTAGTATAAAACTTATAGTGATGGATACTTTTAATTATTTTATTGTATTTTCTGATTATGTCTTAAAAAGTCATTGAGTAGTTTCTCAATTAATGCTCTATTAAAACTAAGCTAATTTTTATATTAAAACAAGGAAGTTCACAGTGAGTCTATCATCTAAGTAAAACTCAGTATCTTTGAAATGTTACAGATTTACATATTATTATTATAAAAATTAAGATATAAAAATTTTATGACTATGAATATTTTCTTTTTATTTATTTTACATGACACATAAAAGATTCTATTAATTTTTTTTTTTTTTTTTAAGATTTTATTTATTTATTTGACAGAGAGAGACACAGCGAGAGAGGGAACACAAACAGGGGGAGTGGGAGAGGGAGAAGCAGGCTTCCTGCTGAGCAGGAAACCCCATGCAGGGCTCTGTCCCAGGACCCTGGGATCATGACCTGAGCCGAAGGCAGACGCTTAACTGACTGAGCCACTCAGGTACCCCTATTAATTTCTATTATTTATTCCACTTAAAGCAAATAATTTGAGATATAAAAAACACAATACAAAACTTTTCTATTGGTTGTTTTTTTAGTATACATTCCCAGATGAAGCAGGTTGCCTGTGAAGGATGGTTGTTTTTTAACATTTTTGGTTGTTTTTCATTTGTTTTTGGTTTTTTATTTGTTTTTTGTTGTTGTTGTTTTTGTTATTTTAGTATTTAGTTTTGGGTTGTTATTTTAGTTTTGAGTTGTTATTTTAGTATTACATTCCCAGATGAAGCAGGTTGACTGTGAAGTATGGCCTATAATGAACAGTATTTAGGCTTCCAAAGTCATCATCATCAAGAAATATTTCATTTATGATGACTGAGGCAGGAACATCATGAGGAATAAGGCATGTAATTACATAAAATGGTTTCAGACACTGTTTCTATTCAAGAAATAATATCAGAAACAGACTTTGTTCATTATCAATGATATGATGAAGGGAGGGAAAAACAGGGCAACTACCCCAAATGGATCAATTTCTGTCGTTCGAAAATATTTCCTGAGCACTTTCCTATTAGACTCACTACTACACTTCTCCTCTTCAACGTATTACTCTGCTAGGCAATGTTCATTGGGTGGATTTGTCAGAGCATGATGTCAGACAAATATTTCCATCCTGACATGGTCCATATCTTTCAATGTAGAAACAGAAATTGGATCATAATCTTGAAGATTTCCCTCATATATGAGACTAGCAGACTGTATTGGTCACCCTGCAAAAGCAGGGAACCCATCACCACAAAATTTTAATGATATCACACCTAAATTAAGAGGGTATGAAGAGATTTATTACTCACGTAATGAAGCTTTCTGAGGAGAGTAGGACAGGTCCCCAAGCAGTCCAAAAATAGCTTGGCAGAACAGGGAGGGGTGACTTGCTTAGGGTTTTATGGTTTTTAACAGATGAGACTAGAGTAAGGATTCCCTTCCATGGATCATGACTTTTGTGGTTTGAGCTTCTTATACCAGCACCAAAAGAAGCACCCAGTCTTTCTTATCTGCTTGTTCAGATGTGGGGCAGAAGGGAAACAGGAGTGATAGGGCTTAGAAACTTCAGTCAAACATCAATAATAGAGTCAATTTATTAAATTTAACCCCCGATATTTAAAAGAAAACTGAAATATGTCATGTTTCATTTAATTTAATTTGAACTTGCTTAATTAAGCCATTATGGTGCACTATGAGGCCTGTAGCCTGATGCTGGTAAAAGAGAACAAAGTTCCATTGACTCCTTATTTAAGAGCCCAGCATTTTGTATTTTGAGAATTTAAATAAGTGTCTTGGTAACTGTCAATAATGCCTAGAACTCCAAAAGGCATAAGTAATATCTTGAAGAGGACTTGTGTAGGTGTGTTAGAATGTGTAGAGACTTGTATGACCTCGATTCATATTTTGAGTAGCTGTAAGGCAAGAGACTTTTGGAGTTCTGTACCTCGGAGGTAGCAATCTTGAATAAGGAATTATTGTTGCTGCCATTAGACAGACCACCTAGCCAGACCATTGGCAATGGTTGAAGAATATGTAAAAATTTGCAAATGGATTGTGCTTTTTGTTTTGTTCTGTTTTGCATGGACATTTGGGGCTAAGATAACTGCCTAAAATCTGAGGAATTTTGCTGACCATTGGTTCTTATTTATCGGGGACATCTGATCTGGTTAAGGCAAGAAAACCAACAGCTCTTCAACAGACTCCATCACATGTGATTTTGGTGCTGCTGTCCACTAAGTATACAGATTCCTTTTGCTGTTGATTTAGTTGATCTCAAAGGACTACCAAAGAGTTTGGGAGAGGACTTACATCCACAAGTACCATATGGTAGGAGATATCCTGCTCTTCTGGAAGCAGCATGGGAAGAGGGCTCAGGTTTGGCTCTATCCTCTTGTTACAATTTACATGTTAACAAAGAGGACGTGATGAATGCATCAGCTTGCAGGGTTCTGATTTCAAGTCCCAAAATATAAAGGGAAGTTAATATGGAAGTTCAAAGTCTCAAGGCCTGGGGAAATCTCTGTTCTAGGAGGATAAAATATGAGTGTCCTTGTCATTCTCACAGCATATAGCATGGGACAGTGTTTTGACTAGAAGTTCTTGAACAACTTATAGCCATCATGGATAGTCAAGAAACTCCTGAGGGTATGAGTGGAGTTTGCCAACTCTGTGTCATGAAGAAGTCTCTGGGATACTAATGGAAGTGACAAAAAAAGCCTAAAAGATGTTGGATTAGTTTAATATCATAAGTGCTGAGTGGGTCAATAGTTGTTTCTTAACAATGTCTTGACAAAGCTGCTGAAGAGCTAGGAGTTTTTTGTATTTCTTAATTTATAGCTTGAAGAAGACCTACATAATACATAATATTATTCTGATTCTTCAGGTAAGAAATCTAAGTTATACTTGCATGCTTTTGGTTTTTCAGGTCCAGCACTCTCTCATAGGCAATAAGGCTCTTCCTGAGCCTATGATTTCAGCCTCTAAATTATGCCATGTGGAAAATCTTTGATAGATGGGGAAGAAGTGATGAATTCATAAACAGGGCAACACAATATTGTATAGATTTTAGTAATGTACACAATTTAGTACAATATAATTCAGTAATATTAGTGGACTTGATTAATAAAACTTTATATTCACTTGTCTGAAGTCCACTTGCCTTATTAGAGTTATATATGATTTTGATTAATATATATTCCTAAATCTTTATGGGTTAGTTGCCCTCTTGACATATAGATATTTTTAAAGATTAATATAATATGCTTTTGTTTCAAGCAGCTTGGGGTAACCTAAAAATCTTATCTCCCTCTGTCGTTTCATCCAATTTCATCAGAAAATCCTATTAGCACTACTTTTTTTGTTTCTATTATCACTACTTTTTAAAATATGTTCAAATGGCTTTAAATAAATAACTACAAAAGCTAAACATGAATAAAGTATTATATAAATTCATTGAAGAACTGAAAGTTGAAACTGATTTGCTTATTTGTCATGTAAGGAAACATACACTAACAAAGAAATTCACTGAGTGGACCACTAAGGGAGAAAAGCCAAGGATTTTATAGGTAGGAAGATGAGGTTCATGATCTGTTAATTAGGGTTGAGAAGTTTGTAGTCTGGATGAGGTGGAAAATGTACCTGTCTGCACCTGGTTGGTTCAAACGAATCCCGTTGTTCATTGGCCAGGGAAGACTATTTGCATTGGTCCATTGAGGATCTGGTGAATGGGCTAAGTAAAAGTACCCAGTCATTGCTCAGCCTCATCTGGTAGGTTACTCAAAGTTCAACATTATTTAACAGTTTGAGTACACTAAGACAACATTCAGTTCTGTTGCTCCCTAGACAACTGCTACTGTACATGGACATTAATCTTGTTATAAATCTGAATTTCTCACTAATTACTCTGCTGTTGCCCTATATAAGATATCATCATTATCACCTGGATAATTACAATAGCCCCCTAACTGGTTTCCCAGCTTTTGTCTTTGTTCCCTTACAAAAGTGATCACTGAGAAATGTAAGTCAGATCTTGTCACTTTTCTGTTCAAAAACCCAGATTTAACTACTCATTTCAGTTGTAGTAAAAGCTGAATATCTTACAATGGTTTATAATACTCCAAAGTTTCTATACCACCACCCTATGTATCTGAATTACATTCTAATATTCCCCCATCACTTACTTGTCCCCATGCACATCTTTTTTACCCCTATAATACTGCCACTCTAAGGCTTTGAACTAGCTGCTCCCACTGCTTGGAACTTATCCCCTAGATATTTACTGGCTTACCCCTTGACCTTGCCAAGTCCTTGCTTAGGTATTATCTTCTCTAAGGGGGCTAACTTGGCCACCCCACATAAATTTGCAAATTATTCACTGTGTACTCAATTTTTTTTTCTTAAGAAACTCATAATAGTTATCACCTTCTAATATACTATATAATTTACTTATTACATCTACTTACTATGCATTATACATTTCTTATCTCCCCACAAAGGAACTTAAACTACACAAGTATAGACATATGCTTTCTGTTCAAAAATATTTCTCAAGCATACAAGTGATTAACAGATGTTTCAGCAAGCTCTCATAATTTAGCAAAACAGCATAGATGAGGTCATATTATAAGTCCCCAAATTTAAATAATTTAAATTATATTCTCTGACAATAAGCAATAAAACTGAAAGTTAAAAACAGAATATCAAAGCGAACTTCCCCAGATGCAAATTTATTAAATAAAACAAGTCTTACTTAAATGAATAAGAAAAATAAATTAGTAATATAAACTTAATATGTATGTTAACCTCTTTTTCCCTTTGAGATACTTCTTTTTGTTGTTGTTCTGTTTTTATATTTAAAATTTGTGGTTACTTTTTTGTGAGTAAACTTAACTATATCCAGTTTCATTTTTTTTCCAGATATTCTGATATGTTTGATTCACTTTTAACTTGATCCAAATGTTGCTTAACAAATTTTTAAAACTTTTTGCTGGAATATTTTTTTTAATATTTCAGCTATTAATTTCTACAAGTAGTGTACCATGATTAAATAATCTCTACTGTTTCTGCTTTTGATAAATATTAAGTCTTTTGTGGCTTGATACCTAGCTATTTTTGAAATAGATATTCTAATGGTCACTTGAGAAGAAATAGTGACTTCTGCATGGTAGAACTATGGAGTGGGTAATGGAACAACATGTGCTAGTTGTATTTAATGCATCTTATTTGGTATGTTTGAAAAAATGCTAATTTGGTAATCAAATGACTAATTTTTAATTACAAATTTTAAATTAAAATCCAAATTAAATTAGATTGAGTTAAAAATTATCCATATTAATTATAAAAACTAAGTCATTAATAGGAACAAAACCCCAAGTTTGTTGAACATTTTTTGTTGTTGTTTAGCATTATAAAAACCAATGCCTGTGATTTATGGAAATATGAATAAAAGGTATTAAACTTAGCCTTTGAAACCTAGGACCTTTATGCATATCAAAGAAAGTTACCATAATCTCTTCATATTTTTTTATTTATACAAATATGTTTAATAAGGGGATTAAAGCTTTTTATATATAGTTTTAGAGTAATATGAGAAAATTTTTCTTTAACTCATTGTTATTTTGTTCCCCAACTGTAATAAATTTAAAAATTCATAGCATGGGGGCTCCTGGGTGGCTCAGTTATTAAACATCTGCCTTTGGCTCAGGTGATGATCTAGGATCCTGGGGTGAGCCCCGCGTTGGGCTCCCTGTTCAGCGGGAAGCCTGCTTCTCCCTCTTTCTCTGTCTTCTGCTCCCCCAGCTTGTGCTTGCTCTCTCTCTAATAAATAAATAAAATCTTTAAAAAAATTAAAAAAAAATTCACAGCATGAAAATAATATGTATAGTTAATAAGAAAGCGTATGAGCAAGAAAGTCTCTAGAAATCAAATTCAAGTCTTGGGGCTCCTGGGTGGCTCGGTCAGTTAAGCATCTGTGCCTTTGGCTCAGGTCATGATCAGGATCCCTGCTCAGCAGGGTGTCTGTTTCTCCCTCTCCCTCTGCCTCTCCCCCCCAACTCATGCTCTCTCTCTCTCTGTCTCTATCTCTCATACAAATAAATAATATCTTAAAAAAAGGAAATAAAATTCAAGTCTTAATTGTTCAATAGAAACTGACACTATAAATATAAAATTATGTTTTAAATGGTGTGTGTGTGTGTGTATGGTCCTATATTGCATTGTATGCATTATCAGCAACATGAACAATTGACAACTGTAATTTGTTTCATCTCTTCTTAAAATTAAATGATCACCATATATTACAATAAATTATCACCACATAGTGATTTGCAATGGCACCATTGAAAAATACTTTGTTAGAATAATTATATTTTCCTCAAAATTAGCCCACAGCTTGATCAGGTCTATATTACTTGTATTTTTCTAGAGCTAAAATACACTCTCTCTTTCTCCCAGATGTGTAGTGGAATATATTTCTGCTTTGTTACTTCTGGTACCATCACTGAAGAGGCATAGGAAATAGTTATTATCCACCCAGGAGATAAACAAAATTCTTGCTAGAAAAATATTGATTTACTTAAGTGAATGAGCTAGACCTGAGCACTAAGGGGTCAGCGTTGGAAAAATCAATTAAATGATTATGTACAAATGAAAGAATTGATATAATAATAAAAATAGTATTTACTGAGCAATTTCCACACATTTTCCTAAACTGTTATGTGCAATATTTCATAACCGATGGGTGGATTTGAATTACATTCTGTCTGAAACTTAGCGTATGCAATTAAACTAAGATATTACCTTTTATTTGTCTAGGAGCCCAAATTGTCAAGTAGTTCACTTTTCAAAGAAAGACTGCCCTGAATTTCAGTTTCCATTTATAATTTGAATGATCATTAAATGTAACTAGATTGAGTGAATAAGAGAATCAATAAAAAGAGGATCCCTTCTTATATGAGCTTTTTGTTCAGAATTAAATTCATGAAGAAAAATCACTGATAATTGAAATTCTCATTGAATATGAGCAAGCCATATTAAAATAAACTAAAAAGTCTAATCCATCTAGCTTTTCTCTAGTGTTTAAATAGCTTGTTGTATGCACGTATATGTGTGTGTGTGTGTGAGTGTGTATATTTTTGCTTGAGAAATAGATGAAGTTATTGTCTTGTTTTGGGTAGCCTTACTGAATTGGAGAAACAATAACTAAGGCAAAAGAATCAATTATCATACTCATGATGTTTTTTTCTGGTTATTACATATCCCCAGGGCTAAGATCAGCTGAAGAAACTACTGACTCTTGAGTCTGAGGTCATGTTTACTTTCATACAACTCTCATTACGATCGCATACAAACTCTCATTAAAGGGTGCAGTGAGTGGAAGTATTTGCATATTATTTTATTTCATAATATGTTTGGCCTTTTCTCCTCCATAATTCCAGGATGACATTTTCATCAATTAAAAATATGTTGAGAGGGGCGCCTGGGTGGCTCAGTTGGTTAAGTGACTGCCTTCGGCTCAGGTCATGATCCTGGAGTCCCAGGATCGAGTCCCGCATCGGGCTCCCTGCTGAGCAGGGAGTCTGCTTCTCCCTCTGACCCTCACCCCTCTCATGTGCTCTCTCTCTCTCTCATTCTCTCTCTCAAATAAATAAATAAAATCTTTAAAAAAAAAAAAAATATGTTGAGAATACTATCAGGATTTACAAAACAATGTAGTCTGTTAACATTTGGCCTTCAGGTGTATGTGATACCTGTTACTATAATACACTCTTAAGTGTGTAGGGACTTAATCTATTTAATAGAAATCAATCTGTGATTTGGGAAGGTGGGAAAATAAAGGAGAGGATTAGTTCATCAATGACAGAATCTGAAGGGAAATTACACCAAGGGACACAGTAATAAGTGAGTGTCCCAGTACTAGAACACTGAATTTGTGTTGGGAAAGAATTCTGAATTTAGTGAGTTCTCATGGGAGAATTTTGGAAGGGGCCAATAGATTGGGAGATTTAGCTATTAACAGTATTATTAGAAAAGATGGCAGGTGGAGAAAAGGATAATAAATCCTGGTTGGTTAGTTTCAAGATTTCTAAGAACTTCCCAGATAATAATCATCCATTTAGTTATGGAAAAATATGCAAACAAATATTTCTTGAGGCACGACACAAGGGTCATGCAATATTCAATCGAGCTACTAACTTCAGCCAAGATTCAATTGAATGCAAATTTGCCTCCATCTGTCATTAAGGGTGATTAGCAAAGATGTTGTGCAGAATGTCATGATGTAGTTGTACGCTTAGGTGCTTCCGTTCATAGAGCCAGAATGAAGTCTGCATTCTAGACATTCTCGCCAATGGGCCAGACATGGGGATAAGACTACTTTGGCCTTTCAGACCAGAACAACCACTAAGGGGATAAATTAGGGAGCCTGGAGATTGCAAGTAAAATGACATTCCCTCCCTTACTAATTGTCTTTGAAAATGGGCTGTTTGGATGAGTACTTTGTTCTGGACAGTGTCTAGACACATCCCTCTTCACTAAAAATCAAGTATGTAAAGGAGATACTGTCATTTAGCTGCCTCCTTTCCAGTTTCCTTTATTTATGAAAATAGGCCAAAAATGCTAAAAGAAAGAAAAGACAGCAAACTTGACAATGTACACAATAAACTGTCACATACTGTTAATAACCACTCTCCCTGACTCATCCCCAGGCTTATTTATCTGTCAAGTCACACATTCGTCTGTAAAGGAATATCTTCTATGTAAGACAGGAGTCACATTTCCCAAGTTTTATACATTTCCTTACTAAGATGTGATCACAGTATTCATATCAGTTGGCACTTTGCCTTGTCTCCCCCTAAATTTATCATAGGATTTTTTAGATTAATAAATATAAGCTGCCTTGTTTTATTCCATTGGCTGCCTAACATTCAATTGTGTGGATATGATTTGATTTATGAAATTATTCCTCTTCTGAATAACACATAAGCTTTTTGCACAGATTAGCTATTATAAAAATACTGCATTGGCTCTATTTATACATATATCTCATGCTCTGTTCTACACAAAATAAATATTTCTAAGGGGAACTGTTGAACACTAAGAAATACACGTTTAATATTTAATGAATAATAGTAAGTTATTTTTCAAAGTTGTGATTAAATTATACTCTCATCAGCAATGAGAGATACTTCCAATCATTTCCCTAATGTCTTTCCAAAAGTATGTTCTAAGTACTTTTTTGAATTTGCCAGTATTTTCACTTAAAAGCTTTCTCTATGTATTTACATTCTAATGTTTAAGATAGTTGAGAATAATTTCAAATATTTATTGACCATATGTATATCTTCTTTGACAAATTGCCTCCTGTTTTATTTTTGCTTGTTCTTGATAGTTCAGGCACAGTATGCAAGGGATTGTCATTAGAAATTACTTTGCTTCTAAACCAGAAAACATTCTCTTAACTATAGAGAACAAACTGATGGTTATGAGAGGAGTGGGGTGGGGATGGATGGGTTAAATGGGTGATGGGTAATAAGGAGGGCACTTGTAATAAGCACTGGGTGTTGTATGTAAGTGTTGAATCACTAAATTCTACTCCTGAAACTAATATTACACTGTATGTTAACTAACTGGGACTTAAATAAAATCTTGGAGAAAAAACAAAAACTAAAAGGTAATTGAAATTACTCTAAAAAAAAAAAAAGAAAGAAATGTACTTTGCTTCTGAATTAAAGGGAAAGAATTCAAAAATGGATGGATTGATTTGGACATTCAGTAGAAATACTGACTGTAACTCCAGGTCCATAATCTACATTAACATTTTGGTTTCTCATGGTACCGTACACTCAACCTTCAACCAAATGTTAGTAAATTTGCAAAGAATAATAGGCTAGAGAATTAAGCAGGGGTCAAACCAGCTAGTACTTTGTAAAGCACTTTAAATCATACTAAGGACTTTAGTTACATTATGTGGAATATCAAAATATATTCAGAAGAGATATATCATGAGTAGGTGACTAATTTTAAAAATTCATATGTAAAAAATAAACAGATTGTATATGATTTAGAAGGAAAATATACTTGCCAGTGAGAAAATTTTACCTATGCAAATAAATTAGGCAGGTGACTTGGAGTCTGCTAGAGGGAATGGAGATCAAGGGAATTGGACTGGGTTTGGACAAACTGAGAAAAATTGATCAGCAGAGTTTGTATATGGGATGGGAGGAAGAAAAAGAATTAGGAGTGATACCTCGCTTTATGGTTATGTAAGGGTATTATTTACTAAACAAGACAAGTTCAGTAGAGCATATAAAACAAGTTAAATGGGTAGACATTTGGATAGGTTAATGTGAGCTATATCTAAATCCTATTTTAGTATTCTGTAGGGAAATGATTAAATATATCAATACAGATTATTTCTTAACTTCACAGAATCACTAATGGTGAATTCATTGTAAGTCATAAGATGTAAGACAATCTAATTAATTAGGTATATTTATAGATTAAATTACATTGCTGACCCTGACTTCAAAAATGACAAGCATTTTCCATTAAACAAATTATATTTTAAATATATATATCTATCCATACATATATATATTTATAATGCCACTGTCCAAATTATTTTATCAGATATTTTAATATGGAGGACACAAAAGTGAAAGCTTACAGAATTCCAAGTAAATAATTATCTTTACAAAAGTTTTACATTTTTTCTGAAGTCTTTTGTTCCTTGGATTTTTTCTTTTTTTTCTTTTGCAGTTCAAGTGACTATATTTACTTTGTTAAAACAATTATCTTTCAACAAAGATGTTAGGGATATAATCAAAGTGATTTTCTTCTGTAATTTTATTGAGTATAAAAAATGTTTACATTACCATTTAGTCACCAAAAAATATTGCAATAGGAAAGGGAACACATAACATGTCTGCATACCTGGAAAAATAATGGCAAAGCTTACTAAAATATTTTAAAGGTAAAGAAGTAAAGATAGGAGGAAGAAAAGAAGGAAAGGAAGGGTGGAGGGAACAAAAGAAAGGGATATATATATAGAGAGAGAGAGCAAGTGCAATTGTTCTTTAATATTTCTTTAACAGAACTTTCTTTCTTTCTGATTCCTCTTGAACATCAGCTTTATAACCCAGGGTGCAGTTAAATATTTTAAAAGAATATAAAACAGATCAAAAAGGTTCTTCCTGAAATTAAAATGGAATAGATCAATGAAAAGGATTTCTTCTTGCAAATCCCTTGCTTTATAGTTTATCATTTCATTTTGCTGTACAATTACAGTAGCCTTTGAGAATTTGATGTCATTTATGCCTAGTCTCTCATTTACCCTTGGTTTTTAAATTCTATTAATCCTATTTTATGCTGTGTTCTACCCTACACATTATTTTATTCTCAGCAAATTTTCTATATGTAAAATTATGTATTTGCTTTGTTGTCAGTATCTTTCCATTTCCTTTTCTTTCATGTGTACTGATAAGTTTGGGTTCATATTTATTTAAATAATGAATACCTTTAGTGCTTAAATCACTTATTTGAGATATTAAAAGGATCCGTTTACTTATAATTACTTATGTTGTGTTTGTACTGACTCACCTTTGGAACAATCTTGGACTGAAATGATTAAATGAGCTCACAGGATTTTATTCTCAATGGATTGTCATTTAACTATTGACATTTTAGTTCATATCTTTTTAATATGTCATGGTCTCACTATTTAGTGTGATATGACATGTAGGGCTGCCCTAATATGACCATGGACATTTATCTGGACTGCCTGGACAAGGAACTAGCTGGAAGCACTTCAATTCTCCCAGCAAAAAAAGGGCAACCCCCAAGCTAGTTTCCCACACGACTAGTGACTTGTCCCCATTGTGTGTACCTAAATCCAACTCCCAACAGATTCCTAGGTCCATAGAAAGCAGGGCAGCTGTCACCTAAACTAAAGCTTTAGTTGCTTCATTAGTACATTTGTCCTCCCTGACAAAGTCACTGTCCTTTTGAACTAAATAAAGAAAGGAAAGGAACCAGAGGCTGGGTTTCTTTTTCTGGAATGCAAACCCATGCCTTTGACCATCAGCACACCCTGACCCTGGCTTATGTCTTTCTGATTATAAGGAGAGTCTAAGACCTAAGTCATCTCTATTTTACTACCCCTGATTTGTAAGTTTCTTCACTAAAGCCTTTTTTTCTTAGTCCTTCAATACAGGGGAATCTGACTTGTGAAATACACAGGACCATAGTAATTGGTGTCACCTGAATGATAATTTATGTAAAGTGAGTCATTACTCATCCTGTTAATCTATTATTTTCCCTCCAAGCATCAACACTTCTCTCCATGCTCAGACCTAGCCATTCCCTTTCTTTTTATTTTACTGAGTAAACTGAATTATCAGAAAAGAACCACAATCTTCCATCATCCCATCTGTGCCTGTGAACTTTGCTTTCATTTCTATTGTGAAAACTTTCAGTGACTTCCATCTCCACATAGCAAAATGCCTATGAGTTTCCAATGGCCCGTAGGGCCTATGAGATCTGGCTCCTGTTACCTGGCTCAACAGTCATGGGATAGATATCTACCTTTATTGTGCCCTTTGCTTGGAATATCCTTCATCAGATATCCACATGCTGCACTTTCTCATGTCCTTGAAGCCTTACTCAATGTCACCTTCTCAATGACATATCTGACCCCTTTCTATTGAAAATTATACCCTTCAATCTTTCTCTCTCCATATGTCTTCCTCTCAATTTCTACATAGCACTGAAAAGCCTCCATAAATATATACATTTCCTCTTTCTCTTTCTCTTTCTCTGTCTCTCTCTCTCTGCCTAGTTTTCTGTGTAACTCCAAAGGGATCTGTAATTATCAATTTATCCTTGGTCCTTTTATAGAATATTGCCTAGTACTTAAAAAAGATCCTCAATAAATACTTTTGATTTTAATGTTACTATTTTTTCAACAGAATAATTCAGTGTTTTTTTAGTGAGTGATACAAAATAGCAGTAAGCATAAAGGCTCACACTAAATTTTATAATTGTTCTCATATATTATGATAATTTCATATATTTGATAATGTCACTTATTTTCAAGTTTTTTAAAAATTATTTTATTTATTTATTATTTTTTAAAGATTTATTTATTCATGCGGGGGGAGAGGCAGAGGGAATCTTTAAGCAGACTCCCCACTGAACGCAGAGTCCAATGCAGAGCTCCATCCCACCACTCATGAGATCGTGACCTGAGCCGAAAACCAAAAGTCAGATGCTTAACCTACTGAGCCACCCAGGTACCTACATATTTTCAAGTGTTTAAAAAAATATTAGGACACATGAAAATTTTTATTGAAAAAATATATTTTACAAATACATACAAAATATATTTAACAATAATTTTGTACCCAAATAAAATATTCAAACACACATACAGAACTCACTGATTCTTCATATGCCTAAGCAAATAGGAACCAAGAGACCAACAAAATGTTGTGAAGATATAGTAACTGAGTAATTTATATTTGCCGATACCAGTCTTGTGGGATTTTTCTCTTGTTAATGCAAAGTAAAAATGTAATTCTTAAAAAAAAATATTCAACTATTTAAAATAATTGATCAGTTCACTCATTAATTCAACTAGACTTTGTTGAACACAACTATATCTACTCTGCTAAGGAAAATAGCAGTACAAAACTGAGTAAGACAGAGATACTTTCCTCTGAAACCTTAAAGTCATCAGTTATTTGAAAGACACATTTTTTAAGGAGGAGCTATTACCTGATATAAGTGACCAGGAAGAAGCTTTGCAAGATGGCATTAAACTTAGTTAATTTGACATAGTATGAAGTTAAACTTTCTGCCTTGTAAATTGAGTAAGTGTTAGTTTGTTTGTAAGTGCCCTTGAATTGATTGGATTTGAGAATCTGACTCAACACTAAACATCTACAAGAGATGTCATATGTAGTCTATATGTCACACTTACCGTCTGAAGTATGTCAGCCTGGTGGTTGGAAATTAGCAGTGGCATGAACAACATAGTAACTTCCTGAAAGTAAGTTATCTGGTAGAGCAAAAAAGTCTTTTTTTTTTTTTTTTTTTTTTTTAAGTAATCTCTATGCCTGACATAGGGCTCAGTCTCAAAATCCTGAGATCGAGAGTCACAAGCTCTATGGACTGAGCCAGCCAGACACCCCAAAGGGACTTTAACTTTCTATCTGGATAATCCTTTTAACAAAAAAAGAGATCAATACCCATCTGTCAAATTCACCTAATATTGCAAGGAAATAGGACGAAAATGAAAGGAAATAATTGCAATTATCTTTTTTAATTACAATTATTTTTAATGCAAAGACACAAGGTCTTCAATGTAAAAACAGGAATTTAGCTTTTGCATTGAATTCTACAGCAATTATTTGAACTATTTCACCTAAAATGGTGAAAGAAAATAAATGTGACGATTTTGTGTTTCTAATAGTTTCCTATTGCTGTATAACATTTTTTTTCAACAACTTGGTGGGTTCAGAAAACACCCATTTATTATCTCATAAGTTCTATAGGTCAGGAGTCTGAGCACAGCTTCAGTGTGTCTTCTGTTTAGATCTCATAAGACTGAGATCAAATTACCAGCTTGGTTGTTAGTTCTAACCTGAGGCTAGAGGTCTTTTTCTAAGATCATTCAAGTTAGTGACAGAATTCAGTTATTGCATTTGTAGGACTGGAGTCCTTGTTTTCTTACTATCTATAAGAGGGCCAGGGATGCTATCAGCTCCTAGAGATCAACCCAGAGGTTTTTGTCAGATATTTGTAGGCTCTCAAGGAAAATATTCTAGGGAACAGAAGAGTAAATTCAAAACACCGGAGACAGAAAATGTTTAAGGCCTTAGAGAGGGGAGGAGTGGATGCGGGAGGAGAGGCCTTTGTAGCTAGAGTCAAGTTAGTGAGGGAGAACTCATGGAGATTGATTGACATTGCGAATGAAAATGAGATTGATATTATTATATCAATTAGAGAGGTAAGGTTTTTTGTTTTGTTTTTCCTTCTATGTTAGTAAGTAAGCTGCAGGAATATTTGGGCATCATATATATACAGGTTTGAATCAGGGAAGCAGTTTTATGGAATGAGAAATTTATTATAAAAATCATGTATTGCCTATTTTGTGAACAAGCTGGAAAAGTAGGTCCAGAAAAAGGATTTGGAAAATCGAGGAAAGTCACAAACCAGTTTTTCAGAAGTACCAGGATATACGGGCAAAACCTAAGTTAGGTTAAATCCCTTATTACTGACTTTTTTTAAAGATTTTATTTATTTATTTGACAGAAAGAGACACAGCGAGAGAGGAAACACAAGCAGGTGGAGTGGGAGAGGGAGAAGCAGGCTTCCCGCGGAGCAGAGAGCCTGATGCGGGGCTCGATCCCAGGACCCTGGGATCATGACCTGAGTTTAACCAACTGAGCCACCCAGGCACCCCTATTACTGACATTTAGAGCACAACCAGCATTTGCTTCAAAGAATGTAGACAGGTTGCCATTTTAAATTTACTCATATGATTTTAAAAATAATGCCCTTCTTCTTTACTCAACTGTAGGATTGATATGGGCAGAGGACATAATCATTTTTTTTAAATATATGCCTGAGTCTTAGCACAATATCCAGAATTTACATTGTACACTGAATAAATTAAAATATTTAAAATTTCTAGGCTTCATTTCATGCAATGTAAAATAAAAAATAGTTAAGTCATTTTCTTTTTTAAATTAAGTCTCACTTTTCAGTGTTGATACAAGAATTAAATACAATAAGGATTAAGTAACAACAGTACCTGGCCCATAATAAGTACTGAACATTGTGAAATCAGTGAAGATCTCAGAATGATTACCTTTTAAAACATCCAATCAGGGGGCGCCTGGGTGGCTCATTCGTTAAGCGTCTGCCTTCGGCTCGGGTCACGATCCCTGGATCCTGGGATCGAGCCCCGCATCGGGCTCCTTGCTCTGCGGGAAGCCTGCTTCTCCCTCTCCCACTCCACCTGCTTGTGTTCCCTCTCTCGCTGTCTCTCTCTGTCAAATAAATAAATAAAATCTTTAAAAAAAAAAAAAAAAATCCAGTCAGCATGTATTTAATGAATACCATGTCACCGCATTGTGCTAAACATTGAAAAATGAAATCTTTTAAGATGTCTAAAGCACATAATGTTATTATCACGCAGAGCTGTGAAAATCGCATGGGATTGGATTTACAGACAGAGTTTTAAATTTTCCCTCCCTGACTTCACAGGCATCTGAACTTGGTAAGTTACATCTACTGTCTGAACATCAGTGTTTGTATAAATATTTTTTTTTTAAAGATTTTATTTATTTATTTGACAGAGAGAGACACAGCGAGAGAGGGAACACAAGCAGGGGGAGTGGGAGAGGGAGAAGCAGGCTTCCGCAGAGCAGGGAGCCCGATGTGGGGCTCGATCCCAGGACCCTGAGATCACGACCTGAGCCGAAGGCAAACGCTTAACGGCTGAGCCACCCAGGCGCCCCTGTATAAATATTTTTAAGTGGTGACAATAATCTGTATTTACAAGAGTTGTGAGGATTAAATGACTTAATATTTATAAAGTCCCTTGTCTAAGGAAGACACTCACAAGTATTATTTTTATGTGCTATTGAGGATAAGACGAATCTTCAGTGAAAACAGACTTAATGACATTCAGTACGTTTCATATTTTATGTTTCCTCAGAAGATAATTGGTTACAAGACAATTCAAATTTAATGTCTATACTACCCACACATCATTTTCTAAAGTGCCCCCAAAAAGCCTATTTCTCAAATCCTGCACCCATAGACTGACACTGACTTAGTAGTTTGAAACTAAAATAAAAATAAATCCAAGAACAGTTTTTATATAGGGAGATAGATCTGTTTTATCAACTAAGAAGCAAGTAAACTATAACACATCAAATATTACCACCCCAGGAAGTGGAGTCTGGATATTCCAATTAATTTTAATGGAAAAACTGAATATTTGAAAGATTGCACAAAACTTTATGTGCAAATGATGACATTTCACAACTCATTCATAAATACTTCTAGAAGAGTCCATGTATCATTTGAAAGTATATGTCAGTGCAATCTCATCTAAACCAAATGGCATTTTCAAAAACTTTTATATCTTTATTTAATGGTTTCTTCCAGCCCTGTAAGTATTAATAGATTATCAAATTGAAAGATGTTTGTTCTGACCTTCACATATCTCCATTTCTCTGGTGGTTTAATGTCTCTTACGAAGTACCAGAAGTGCATTAAGTCATTTCTCATTTCTCTATGATTCCATGATGCCAATGTCAAAAGAAAAATGCTGAATCAATTGGGCAAAAACCCAAATAAAAACACACAATAAAATATTTCCTATTTTCGGGGCGCCTGGGTGGCTTGGTTGTTGGGCGTCTGCCTTCGGCTCAGGTCATGGTCCCAGGGTCCTGGGATCGAGCCCCGCATCGGGCTCCCCGCTCGGCGGGAAGCCTGTTTCTCTCTCTCCCACTCCCCCTGATTGTGTTCCCTCTCTCGCTGTGTCTCTATCAAATAAATAAATAAAATCTTTAAAAAAAAAAAAAAATATTTCCTATTTTCCTCTGACACCTTAATTCAAAATCCTACAACAGGAAAACATCTAGATATTTCAAATTTACACTGTTTTCCTGAGAAATTTTGTTTAGTTGATTGTTAGACACTTGGTAGAGAAGATTAAGCTATATATTTGTATACTATTTGTGTATATATATTTTAGAAAATGAAAACAAGACATTAAAAAAAAATGACCGAGGAACAGAGGTTTGGCACATAAGAAAAGATGCATGAGGGATCTTTGAAGTATATGCCACAAAGTTATATTTGTAAAACAAACCACAGCTCATCATCTTGGAGGCATTTTTAATTAAGGAAAACTTGGAGAATGTGCCCCCACAAAATGAGGAAACTATAGAAGAAGAAGTAGACATGTTAAGAGGCTAAAGAAGTTCGGCCCAACAGAGTAGTCATGGGAAGTACTATGAAGCTAAGTTTGCACTCAACCAGGGAGTCAAGAGTTTAGATAAAGTCAGAAAGGGGGAGGGCTATGAGAAGTCTACAAGAGAAAAAAAAAAATAATGTTAAGTAAATTTTTAAAGAAATCAATTAGAACATAATGTGAGACTTAATATAGGAATAGGCTTACAGAAAACTAACAAACTGGAAAAGAAAGATCAAGTATTAACTTCAGCAGCATAAAGAGTGAGAAGAAGAAAAGTCAATAACGGAGTCAAACTCAGCAGTGGACAAATGTTTACATACATGCAGTATGTCAGAGTACATGTGAGTACAAGTCATGGAGCTAGACTGATTGGGGTTGAAACTCAAATCTGCAATTTACAAGCTCTATGACCTTGGACAGATTCTCTGGGCCTCGGCTTCCATATATGTACAATAATAGTAACTTTATCATTAAGTAAGTTCCTAGATATGTTTAGAACAGTGCTTGACACTGTTTTTTCATGCTGATACCTAATGGATTAACTAAATTTATAAAATAACTCATACAAAGAAGATAAAATAAAAGGCATATATCTATAAAAGAAGTTTCAGAATTAGATATTTAATCACTTTGACAAACAGGCAGTGGATTATTCCTTAAAATTTTTGAATTGATAATTTAAAAAATTATCAATATTAAACAAATTTTAAAATAAAAGGGGATATATTGATATTAGGAAGCTTGCCATGGGGCGCCCGGGTGGCTCAGTTTGTTAAGCAGCTGACTTTTGATTTTTCCACTCAAGTCATGATCTCAGGGTCTTGGGATCCAGCTCTGCGATGGGGCTCTGTGCTCAGTGGGGAGTCTGCTTGAGGATTCTCTCCCTCTCTCCCTCTCTCTCTCTCTGCCCCTCCCCTTACTCTCCCTCTAAAATAAATAAATAAATAAATCTTAAAAAAAAAAAAGAAAGTTTGCCACAGACTTTAAAGTTGTGTGTGTGTGTGTGTGTGTTTTTTTTTTTTTTTTAGTTTTTTTTTTGGGGGGGGGGTATATTTTTTTTATTATGTTAATCACCATACATTGCATCATTAGTTTTTGATGTGGTGTTCCCTGATTCATTATTTGCATATAACACCCAATGCTCCATTCTATATGTATCCTCTTTAATACCCATCACCAGGCTAAGCAACAGGCCTAGAAGGTACAGAGGATTGTGTTTTTATTAGAGACCTGTAATTTATCTGATAATTATTAACCTATGTCCATGAGTTATATTTATAAACAATTAAGATATACTTCTGTAAATATATTTTTGAATCATTATTTGTAAAGAATTTTTATGTCAGATTGATTCCCAAACACATAACGAGACTAAAGAGAAAAAAATAGATGAGGAGAAATACTGTATATTTATTCTTGGAATAATTCTCCATGAGATTTCCACACATCTTTTAAAAACATTTGTTCCAGACTATCTTTTCAAGGATACTTTTGTAACAAACAGCCTTGGATAACAGAAGTAGGTTTCTTTCTAGGGCAGAGGACAGATTCATTTTTCTGACTGGGATAACAAAGATAACACATCCCTTCAAGGGTAAAAGTTGGGCAGGTTTCTAGCTACATTCTTACAAAATTGTGTTTTTTTCTGAGTTTGGGATTCTTCAGCTGTGATACAAACCTATTATTTGTACAAAATCCACTGAGGTTTCTCAGTGGGAAAAATTCCTGTGGGAACTGGGAACAGGGCAAAGGTATGCAAATATGAATGGCATGCAGCAGCGGGGCAAGCTATATTGTGAGGAATAAACTATATTGTTTCTGACCCTGAGATCTCCTCTTCTAATAATATCTATGAAACTATGTCAGGCTAACCTGTTAGCTTACTCACAGGGTAAAAATCTCATTCTCTTCACAATTCTTGACTTTTTTTTTTTTTTTAGAAGAGGAAAGATTGATTAAAAGATTAGTTGTATGTATGTAGCTAAAGCAACGAAACCGGTCACTTTGCTTGGGTGACAACAACTTGACTTCATTGGACTTGATTGTTGAAGTGGTTTCAGGCCATCCTGAGTTAGGCACAAACTCTTATTTTAATTCTGATATAGTTCATCCTGTTTGTGATAGGGTGCATGAGATTTAGAGTAGTTTTTAGAGAGCACAGGAATGTTTGGATGGTGCTATTAAAATAAAGAGAAAAGGGGGAAATAGAATATTTTTAAGATTAATTTTAATTTTGTAATCAAATTATCACACATATAGATAATAGTACATAAAGGTGCATAAAAAATTATAAAAAAGAAACTGCATTACTACCACACAGACCATTCCTAACATTCCAGAAGCCCCTAGCTTCTATCTCAGTTAATCCCTTTATTCTCTAAACCAAAGATCAACACTGTTATGATTTCATACATCAAGAGTAGTATGAATGTAAAAAAGAGACTTTTGAGGGGCGCCTGGGTGGCTCCGTCAGTTAAATGTCTAACTCTTGGTTTTGGCTCAGGTCATGATCTCACGGTCATGAGATCTCCCACATGGGGGTCCACACTCATTGGGGAGTCTGCTTGAAATTCTCTCCCTCTTCCTCTGCCCCTCCCCCGCTCCTGCTCTCTCTCTAAAAATAAAACAAATAAATCTTTAAAAAAAGAAAGACTCTCTCTCTCTCTCCCTCTGCCCCTTTTCTGCCCCCCTCTCTCTCTCTAAAAAAAAAAAAAAAAGAGAGAGAGAGAGATAGAGATACTTTTGACCATTCTGGATGTTTTAATCTGACCTATATTCCATTTTATGTAATCACTCTTCAGTAGAAGTTAATCAATTATTAAGCATACCTATTATATTCTTAATTAGAATATTGTGCTTATAAATTCTAGAATATAATTTTGCTTATTACTATTTCTGCAGATTTTCTTAATCTCCTTCTTTCATAACACATAAGACAACGTTTTTTTAAGTCTCTCAGATAAATTCATTATCAAAGTTCATTTTGAGATCAATTCTTTACTCATTCTTTTGTTTTCTTCTTCTGTTATTTTATAATCTCATATCCCTGATTATTTTTGACTGATTAATAATTATAGTAAAATGGAAGAAAAAATTAGCCAAGGATCATGCTTTCTCTAGAGAACATTTAGGATTGCTTTAGGCAGGAGGTAAGAGACTTTAGCAATCCCTGATCACTTCAATCTCAATGTAGCAATTGACATGTTTTGAATCTTGGCTTTAGTTCCCTCAGAAGGCCTTACTATTTCTAATATCTTTATCTTAATGGGTATCACTTGGAGTCCTAATCCGAAAATATATGGTCTTTACTAAGAATCCATTCACTTGGTAATATCTGAACTCCAATTTTTATGTCTCTATATATGACACACTGAAAAGTTCTATTCATTGACTTAATCTCTCAGCTACTTCCTCCTCTCTTTCATCCGTGTTTCCTGGAGCAAGCTACCCAAAATGTTGGACTAATTTCCTTCTTTCAAAATATCTTGATCCCATAATTCATCCCTACTTTTCAAGTTCTAAGAAGATTTGTTCTTCTGTATTCCCTAATCCAACATTACTGGAAATAAAAATTTGAGGTAATTTTTCCATAAAGGACAAGGATGAAAGACAAACAGAATGAAAACTTTGTAACTATGATGTTGCTTTCCTATGACTGCTGTAATAATTTCAATAAACTCTGTGGTGGCAGCAGAAGTGTTCTTCTCATAGTTCTGGAAGCCAGTAGCTTGAAATCAGTTGCAGGACCATGTTTCCTCCCAAAGCTCTAAGGGAGAATTTTTTCTTGTCTCTTCTAGCCTATGGTGGTTCCAGGAGTTCCTTGGCTTGTGGCTGCATAACTCCATTTTCTGCCTCTATCTTCACATGGTCTTTTCCTCTTCCAGTCTGTTATGAGAAAACTTGTCATTGGATATAACACCACCCCAGGATAACACAGGATATATTCATCTCAAGGTCCTTAATTATATCTGCAAAATGCCTTTATCCAAATAAGGTCATAGTCATAGCCTCCAGGCATTTGAATGTGAACGTATCTTTTGAGGGGTCACCATTCAACCCACTATAAATATGGTGAAACTTCATCCAAAACAATCTCAGGGTATAAAATGTTTTGAGGAAGGTGGGGTTTTAGGATTTAAAGTCAAGACATGAAACTTAACCACAGTGTTAAATGAAGGATTTTAATTACATTAATTAAATATAATGAGTTTTTTCTAATAAACTGAAATGTAAAAACAATAAAATGGAAGTTTTCTTCTTTCATTTGGATATCAATCAATATTTAGTTTTCTTTATACATTAAAAAATTCATAAATGTAAACACAGTAAATTACATACATTGCAAAAAGTTATAAAGTGCATAATTCGGGTGGGCCTTGTGTCTGGGCCTGTGGGGGATGGCCCGGTACTGGGGAGGGCTGGAGTGTGGTTTCCCAGGAGCTGGCCTACAGGCTGGAGCCACAGGGGCTGCCTTACATTGAAATGAGCCTACCGCTTGAGCCTAGGGGAGGTGGCCTGTAACCTGGAGCCTCAGAAGCCAGCCTGTAGGTGTGACCTACCAGTGGGGTAGGTGGGGAGCCTGGGACTAAAGGAAACATCCTAGGGGCTCAGGCTGCAGAGGCTGCCCAGACATTAGGGTATACCAGGGGCCCTTGCAACTGGGGTGGGTCAAGAGCCTAGTGTTGCTTGTCAGCTTTGCGCTGGGCCTGTCTGGGAACCTGGGTTTGCAGAAGCCTGCGGGCACAGGAGACATCTAGGACACAAGAGCTGGCCAGTGCTGGGGCGAGCCATGAGCCTGGTATCACCAGAGCTAGATTCTTTAGAGTACCAGGAGCTGGTGTCTCAGGAACTGCCTGGGGCTGTGGGAGTCATCAGGCACCTGGAGCCAGTTTCATGGGAGCCCTACAGTAGTCATTTAAGGCTGGGGGTAGGCCTCGTCCTGGGGTCCATGGTGAAGCCAGATTCTCATTTTACTCTCTTCCTCCCTTGGGGCAGGTGTCTCTCTCTCTCTGTCAGGCTGCCTGGGTTTGGGTAAGGGGTGATGGGGTAATGTGAATCTATTTTCCTACCCTCCTTAATGCGTCTTTTTTTTTATTTCTGTGCTTCACCCAGGTACTACAATCCCTCACCTGGAATAGATCCTGTGAAGCTATTTTCATGTGCCCATGATTGTTCAAATTAATGTTTCTGGGAAAGACAGGCAGTAGAAATCCCTATATTACCATTTTGCTCTACCCTTTTGTTTTAAAATTTCAAAAGCAAAGTAGCATTGCCCCACAATGGACAATGTTCTATCAGTGCTTCCTAAAAATATTTTACTTTTGAGGGAAGAGTCATTTATGAAAAGTCAGCATCCCACTGCCTCACTCCAGGCTTGCTGTTTACCAGTGTTTGACATATGTTAAAAATGAGAACTTAATAGGTTATAATTATGCTCTAGCTGTGTCTGTGAGTAGGAGAGTGGCATATACAAAGTCATACAACTGGCAATTCTCAAACATATGCAAAAACAATTTTGTAAAATAAAATTTGGAAACAAGATTTAGTAAGGAAAATTCACTAAAGCATATCAGTAAGCTGAGGAAAAATACTGAACGGCCAGCTTAATTCAAGACAAATTCTCATGAACTTACATTGCCAAACTTTGTAGACTTATTGAAGATGAACACATACTACTTTGAGGAAAAACTCCATTTAGGAAAAATGTCTTTTTCTCCTCTTCTTAAAAGAACTGACTTCTGCAAATCATGAAGCAAAACATTTCAAGGTTGTTTGCTTTACAGATGTAATCAGAATGCCTCATTCTTGGACATTTTTCTTGTCTTTTGTTTTCTTTTTTCCTTTTTCTTCCCCAAACTTAACACACCTTCAAGTTCTTAATCCACTTCCAAAGTTTCATGACCATGTTTTCTAGGTCAGATCTCTTTCCTGGGTTCTACATTTTCTTTAAATTACATGTTCTATAGCATTTCCAGATACCTAGATGACATAGTTACATCTTACCTCATCCTCCTCTGCTGGACTCTCTTCTTCCAGGGTTTTCTTCTTTGTTTTTTTTTTGTTGTTTTTTTTTTAAGATTAAATAAATTTATTTACTGGACAGAGAGAGAGAGAGAGAGAGAGAGAGAGAACACAAGCAGGGGAACAGCAAGCAGAGGGAGAAGCAGGCTCTCCGCTGAGCAGGGAGCCCGATGTGGGGCTCAATCCCAGGACCCTGGAATCATGACCTGAGCCAAAGGTGGACACCTAACCAACTGAGCCACCCAGGCACCCCCAGAGATTTCTTCTTCTGATTAATGATATCCTCTTCCACTAAGTAACTAAAAAGAATGTGTCATCTAAAGTAGGTTCTTCACCCAGTCACCCCATCCCTCCCACCCCACCCCCCACTCCAGCAACCCTCAGTTTGTTTCCTGAGATTAAGAATTCCTCACATCAGTGAGGTCATGGTGATAGACACTGGGGAGAGTATATGCTCTGGTAAGCACTGTGAATTGTGCAAGACTGTTGAATCTCAGATCTGTACCTCTGAAACAAATAATGCAATATATGTTAAGAAAAAAAAAAGAAGAAGAAGATAGCAGGAGGAGAAGAATGAACGGAGGGAAATCGGAGGAGGAGATGAACCATGGGAGACGATGGACTCTGAAAAACAAACTGAGGGTTCTAGAGGGGAGGGGGGTGGGAGGATGGGTTAGCCTGGTGATGGGTATTAAAGAGGGCACGTTCTGCATGGAGCACTGGGTGTTATGCACAAACAATGAATCATGGAACACTACATCAGAAACTAATGATGTAATGTATGGTGATTAACATAACAATAAAAAATTAAAAGAAAATAAAAATAATAAAGTAGGTTCTTTCCCTTGCCACTGAACCTGAGTCCATGACTAAGGACCCAAGGGGATCTCTTCAGAGTGTGCTCTTGTGCACACTCTCCCTCCCCTTCTCTTCCTCTGCAGCTTCCACATTTCCAGTAATCTCTCCCACAAATCCTAACCTTGTTGACCTCTCTGATCTTCAAATTTGATTTCTTCCACTCAGCATTGCTCTCTGGTTCTGATGGAGAACGTTTACCTGAAATAATCACATCCCGAAACGTTCCAGGCATGAAATGGACACTAGCAACGTTCATCCCTTGTGTTTCCCTCCTCCCAAAAATTATTATCCTTCGCTCCTTGTTATTTCAAACCTGAAAACACTTGTGTGTGTGGTACATGAGTGTGGTTTTCTAGTTGTTCAAGGTTGGATGGTAAAGCTCGTTCTTGTTATTCCATCATAGCCAGAAATGTTTACTACTTAGATATGGACATATAGAGATTTTATTGTTTCTTTTTAGAAAAGCAATAAACATTTTAAAACAAAAATCTGTTCCACTATGATAACAAATTTTATTTATTCATTTCCTTTAGCTCAGTGGCAACTATAAAGAAACAGGAGGAAAAAGTATTAAAAGGACACAGAACATATTGAGGGATCCTGGCCAGGGATTTAAGACTGTTAAGACCCAGCACACGCAATGATCTCTGTTCTCAGATGTCATTGATCTGGTCTTCAGCAGGGTAGGAAGCATCCTAGGATCTCTATGTTAATGGTACTCAACAAGTTTGGCATGCTTTGGAAAGATGGAAGGAATTACTGCCCATCATAGTCTGGTTTGCTAATCCCATCTACTAACTGAGGGGCCTGAATACTCTTGACGTACCTTCTTTTTTCTTGGCTTGCAGTTCTATCAGATTATTTTGAATGTTTAAACTCAATGTTACATAAATTATTATATTACCATATAAATCACATAACATCATATCAATACATTCTAGAACTTTATAATACTTTCCAAAATTTGATAACAATTTTGGGGTATATAAGGGGTTTACTTCCTTTGAGAGTGTTAGTCATATGCTTAACTGCCAAGGGGGTAAATATAATTACACTATTAACTATATTTGAGAAAAACATTTTTACAAGAAAAGACATTTTCTTGGTGGAAAAGATTGTTTAACTTCCTTCAATGCATGACAGCTTTATACTCACTGGCATGTACATGGAGAATGAGGCATCCTTAAGAAAATTTCATTTCACACATTAGAGTATGAAGCAAAGTGCTAGAACTTAACAGGGAAATAGATGCACAATTATAGTTGGAAATTTCAATACCTCATTCTGCGCAGCTGATATTGAAAGTAGACAGATGGTGAGCAAGGATATATATAGAACCTATCAACCTGGTTAACCTCATGGACTTTTATTCAACATTTTGCCTAAGAACAACAGAATATAGGTTTTGCTATAAAACCAAGAAAAAAAGGTTAAACAAGATAGACCATATTATGGGCCATAAAACAATTCCCAGTATTTTTTTAAAAATTAAATTATTCAAAAGTATATTCTTCAAAGAAGATAAATGCAGATTTGAGAATAATAACTGAAATATATCTGAGGAATCAATAAAACACTTCTAAATAACAGATTTCAAAGAATAAATTACAAGGAAAATTAAGTATATTTTGAACAGAATAAAGAAAAATTTTAATGTATACAATTATCTGGAACGCAGCTAGAGCAGAGTGTTGGGGGAATTACAGCACTGAATACTTGTATTAGAAAAGAATGCACGTATCAAATGCTTTAGTTTCTACCTTAAGAAAAAAGAAGAATATTTTTAAATAAATCAGATGGAAAGAAATAATAGCAGACATCAACAATTTTAAACAGAAAAAAATAGAGAATTACCAATATCCAGAATGATATAAGAAACATCACCTTATTTCCTACACATTATAAATGACAATAAGTATATTGTGAACAATTTTATGCCAATATATTTTTTAAATTAAAAAAAATGGAAAAATGCCTTGAAAGACACAAACTACCATACTCCATTTGAGAATAAATAAGTAATGTGTTTCCCTATATCTATTAAATTGAACTCATAATTATTTTTTTCAATAACAAGTGCAACAAGAAAAACTTGATTTAGAGATGGATTCACTAATGATTCTACAAAATTTTTAAGGAAGAAAATGTAAAACTTTATACAAATTGGTTGGAAGATAGAACATGAGGAAAAACCTTACAAATCATTCTGCTATCAAGATTACAACTTTATACAAATTGGTTGGAAAATAGAACATGAGGAAAAACCTTACAAATCATTCTGCTATCAAGATTACACCGACCGTAAAACAAGACTTCACAAGGCAAGTAAACTACTGACCAATATTCCTAATCAACATAGACACAAAATTCCTTAAGAACGTTTTAGAATATAAAATGCAGGGCTACACATCATGACCATGAGTTTATTCAGCTAGTGAATGCAAAGTTGACTCATCAATTGAAAATCAAGCAATGTAATTCACTATTTTACCATAATACATACATTATGCACATAGTAAAAGGACACAATCATCTTAAAGTTGAAGAACAAGCATTCAACAATATTCAACATTCATTCACTAGGAAATCTCTTAGCAAACAATGACTATAAGGAAACTTTTTTTTTTTAACCAGATAAATGGTTATCAACAAAATTCAACACCTAAGACCATACTTGATGGTGATTATTTTACACTCTCTCGTTAAGACTAGAGGAAAAGCTAGGATACTCGATCTCTCCACTTTAGGCTTATCCCGAAGTTCCTATGCTGTGCAGTAAGACAATAAAAAGAAAGAAAGCTCATCCATATTGGAGAGGGAAAATAAAACTCCTGTTATTCACAGAGGACATGAGCATGTATATAGAAAATTTTAAGATTTTTTTTATTTAGTTAATTAGAGAGCATGAGCAGAGGAGGGGCAGAGACAGAGAGAGAATCCCAAGCAGACTCCATGCTGAGTGTGGAGCCCAACGTGGGGCTTAATCTCATGATCTGAGCTGAAATCAAGAGCTGGATGCTTAACTGACTAAGCCACCCACGCACCCGAGAAAATTCTAAGGAAAATATAAAACTTATGAGTTTTAAAAGATCAAGAGATAAAAGATCTATAAACAAAACAAAAAATCAGTTTTATCTTTATATACTAGCATTGAATAATCTATTCAATAAAGTAATAATAAATATTTAAAAATTGGGTTCACAACAGCATCAAAAAGAATAAAATAGGAGTAAATTTAACAAAGAGCAAGCATTATACAATGAAAACTATAAAAATTGATGAAAAAGCACCAAAATATAAATAAATGGAGAGACACTCCATGTGAATGAATTGAAAGACAGTATTATGTTAGTTGTCAAATTAAACTGTAGGTTCAATATAATCCCATCCAAAATCACATCATTGTGTATATGTGTGTGTGTGTACCTGTGTGCACACATGCACGTGTATGTGTGTGTGTGTGTGTAGAAATTGAATGGTGATTTTAAAATTTACATATAATTCAAAGGTCTAGAATAGCCAGAACAATTAGAAAAAGAACAAGTTTGTTCTAGTAGGTATGTCTCAAATTTTCTACCCAGGGCTTAACCAGTCTTGATGGATTTGCATTCCTCTCCCCTTACAAGGTTTTTACTTCTCAAACTTTTTAACACTGATGTTTATTTTATTGAAGTAACAGAAACAATTAGAAGAAAATCTGTATACACTCTCACCATCAGAGATACTAATAAACTTATGTCGTTACCTTTCTTTTTCTTTTCCTATTTCAATGCGTGGACTACCCATATCTAAAGCCACTCCCACTTGTCCACTGGATCCTGTCTCCTCTTCTACTTAAGCAGTGAGACCTTTCCTGATCACCTTATATAAATAAGCAAACTTGCACCATTTCAAATTAAACTCTACATTTTTATAGCATTTTAAACCAAGATAGTGTATATTTAGAATGTTGAGTTACCTATTTTATTAAACTTTATCTTCAATTTACCATTCCATTAAGTGGAAACTTTGTCTTTTTACTGTTATGTCTTCACTGTCTAGACTAGTTCCCAGCATCTGGTAGTCTCTTAATATCCTTTTCAAGGTTATCACTCCATTAATTGTTTGGCTTTTCATTTACATCATTAACATCACCCTCTCCACTAATTATCACCATCTCCATACACCCATGTTACACTATAACTCATTTTAAGCAAAAAATACAGAACAAAACATAACATTAATTCCATATTATAGATATCACCCCATTTCTCAGATCCATTTTTTTTCAGCTGAACTCTCTTAAAATGTTTTTGAATACCCTACAAATTCTATCATCTCAAATACTGAAAACTATTTTGTGTTTCTTTCACTGCTTCTACTTTTGTCCAAGAGATAATATTCTGTTATCTGGATTATTGTAATACATTTTTAACTGGTCTCTGGCTTCCATGCCTGGACACACTGAAATGCTAGATTGATCCTTTTAAAATATAGTAAGTCATTCACTTGCTTGAAATTTTTTGATGTGTTTTCATCTTACTTGTGGTAGAGGCCAAAAACTTCATTAAAGCCTCCTAAAGCCATATGCAATCTATCCCCCCACTGGTTTACTGACTTTTTTCCAATCTTACCTTTTGTGAGATAGCAAACACACAGCATCAGTGTTGGCCCTCAGGTGTGCTAAAATAGCTTGAGCTTCAGGGCTGTCTGTTGTTAAGAAATCCCAGTGCTTTAACCTGTAAAATACATAATTAGCAACATTATTTTCAATAGACCTTGTGTTAAAGGCACCAGAATTTTTGTAAATTAACAGAAATTGGGGATACCCTTGACATTGAGAAATTATTGTTGAACATGTCCTTTAAAAAAAAAAATTCCCAGGGTGCCTGGGTGGCTCAGTCGTTAATCGTCTGCCTTCGGCTCAGGTCATGATCCCAGAGTCCTGGGATCGAGCCCCTCGTCGGGCTCTCTGCTCAGCGGAAAGCCTGCTTCTCCCTCTCCCACTCCCCCTGCTTGTGTTCCCTCTCTCGCTGTGTCTCTGTCAAATAAATAAATAAAATCTTTAAAAAAAAAAAAATTCCATACCTTTAATACCAAAGATTTATTTTAAAGGTCATGGGAGGAAAACTTAAAAATTGAAAAGTGATCAGTTTCTGTAAGTTTTTGAGGGAGATGCAAAATAATTTCTGCTACTTTGGCACTAGTGAGAATAATGTGGTTAGTTGGGTAGGGGTTATTCATTTTAAAAGGTTAATTAAAAACTGCAGTGTTTCTAAAGGAAATTTATTTGCTATATGGGGAGCAGTAAACCACCTTAGCTGATTTGAATTTCAGAATTTGAAAATAAGAAGAGTAAATATGTTATAGGTTCTAAAAATGATAGGCATGGCAACAAGTACCAAAAATTTGGAAGACAAATACAGTTCAAAATAAGGAAAATTTTCTATTAATGGGACCTGTCCAAAGTTGACATGACATCACAAGGAAATGGTTTTATTTTACTGGTTGTATACTAGGAGAGCCTAAATGACTATTTGGCAAAACAAACAAACAAACAAACAAAAACATGCAATTATCAGTTGAGTAGTCAAAATAGAACATCTTTAAGGATAATATCAAACTTGAAGTTATTTTATTCTCAGCATTACAAGTATCTTTAGGCCTAAAGCATTTAGTAATGTGCCCTCATCCTTGCCTTACCATGCAGTCCTTACAAATCATACTGAACAGGTTTCCCTTTGAGATAATAAAACTACTGACTTTTTGAACTATTTAATTAAGTTATACATAGCACAGTTTTAAAACACATAGGCCAAATGAACATCATCAAATAATGTTTAATAAGTAAAATTTAAGTGGAACTAAAATGCAGGTGTTAATTATGCTAGCCTAAAGCAAGGTAAGCAATAACAGTTAATATTTTTAAAGCTTGTAAATATTTAATAACATATTAGAACTGTAAGGGAAGTCCAACTCAAGAGCAATCAAACTTGTTCCATATACATGAACTAAAATTGCTTTATGTAGTAAAAAGGAACTATTTATCCTTACTTGTTGGGTATTGCTTCTCCCTTTTTAATAATTGTTATTAAGCTCAATTATTTCATATACATTCATGAATATATTTCTTGAGAGAGAAATGCTGTGTACATTTCAGTTATGTCAATGATAGTCTCCTACTGTTTGAGCTTTTTTAAGTCCTAAAATCCTAAAGAAATTTACCAACATGAAAAGATTATCTTTTTTCCTTAGCATCTAGCTTTTGGCTGTGGAAGTCAACTTCCTCTTCTCAAATAATTTTATCAAATGAATATTTTAGCATGAATTGCGTCATTTTAATAACAATTTGGATTTAAATGATGATGAATGTTTTGAAGTGAAGTCTAGTATCTCCATTTCACTTCTGAAACTGTCTTGCAGAGAGATTGGGACCATGCCCAGTGGTTTTAATTTTATGGCATCATTAACCAACCATACTGGATTCACACAATCTGATTTCAAATATAGACCAATCATCTATAGCTCTGTGGCCCTAAGTGAATTTCTATATCTAATGAGTTAAGGATCTTTATTTGTAAAACGAAAATAAAAATGGAATGTAATTTTCCCAGCTTATACATCTTGAAATATTATTGAAAATTAAATAAGAGTACAGGTAAAAAAAAAAAAAAAAAAAAAAACAAACAAACCCTAACAATGTCTTTGAATTAATTTTGGCCAATTTCATAAATTTTATGAATTCTAAGTCTTTTTCTATCAGGCCCTTTTTCTCCTACAACTTCATGTAGATAATCTAGACCAGGAATCAGAAAACTATGCAGAGGAGCTTCATGTAACACTGTCTGCTTTTGTAAATAAAATGAATGGAACACAGTCATGCTCATTCATTCATTTTTAATTTCCCATGGCTACTTTCATACAAAATCGGATATTTGCAGTAATATGGCCCACAAAGGCAAACGTATTTACTATCTAGTTCTTTAAAGTAAAGGCTTTCCAATCCCTGTTATAGAGCTCTAGAGAAATCCATGAATATGCTTTTATTTTACCCAAACTTCTGATGAATTCATACACAACTATTTTTATCATAACTTCATTTCCTCTGTTTGAAATGGTTTTAGAAACAAGTACATTTACAGTTTCTGATTTATTACTACTACTACAGTTATTAAAACTAATAAGACTTCAACAAGTTAGTAGTCTACAATTGATTGTAAGTGCATAGTATAGATTTGTGATTTTCTAAGATTTAAATTGTACAGATATAGTAACATTTTTACAGCTTTCTCAGTTTTAAAATGTTTTGGAATTTTGGCTATTATCCAGCTATCAGCTGTTAACCTACTTGTCCCTCTTTCAAGGTTATTTTACATTTATTCTATGGCAGTTGATCTGATTCAATTTTGGATCTCCTCTAGATCAAAAAAGAGGAATGAAGCCAGATCATCCTTTTGCAAATACAGAAAATTACTCTCCTCCTTTAGATGTGTGGGAACCCTACATAGTAGACATGAAGAGACTCAGGCTGGGGCCTTTGTGCAGGATATAACTTACCTAGATCTGAACAGTAATTCTGGATAACATTATTATTATTATTATTACTATTTTTATTAGATTTACTTTTTTCCTCAAATTTCAGCCAACTTAGTGAGGTGGTCAAATTTATTCGCAGGCGGATAAGAAAAGTATTTCTTTATAATTACTCTACTCTCTTCTGTATTATTGCAGCTCCATCATTATTATTCTAAATAATTTAAAAATTTTACTACTAGTATCTTTTCAATTAATTTTGCTAATTCGTTTTGTGGGTTTTTTTCCCCAAAACTCGAGATCTAGTTTTCTTTAGTTTTATATTTTAGTTTATTTTATAATTAATTTAGTGATCTTATTTTTAATCTCTTTCTATATAGTTTTGTGTATGGCTCCCTTTCCTTTTTATCTTAATGCTTAGTTTCCTTTTTTGAAAAAATACTGCAGTTTGTTTTTTTATATAATTTTATCTATGTTGATACTATCAATTCTATTCTGAGCATCATTTTAGCCAAAATCCTTTTGGCTTTAACACATAGTAGTCATTTCAGTGTTATATTCTTGAAAGTGTTTGCCGATTATTGATTTATTCAAGCATTAGTTATAAAAGACTTATTGATAAATATTGATTTACAAGTGAGAGGATTTATTTCTGTTATGAATTTTAAGATACATACAAAGTTCTATGGGTTAGACTAAGCTAATATCTTCCACAGAAATACTATCAGTAGTTTTTGATCAGTTGGTTGTCCATTGTCAAGATAGAAATATAATAAGAAAGCAGATTGCATTTCTAAGTAAGGAAAAACATACAGATTAGAACCATATTAACTAAAATCGATCCATATAGTATTCTATCACTTCTGGAATTCCTTGTATTTCAATATTAAAATCTTTATAATTTGCAGGTCTTACTTTGCAATAATAGTTTTATTGTAAGATATACAAGGCTTGAATAAATGATGGCACACAGTATTTTCCTAAGTAGATTCATTAGTGTTAAGATATCATCCTCCCATACTAAGTGTATACTTCAGAAAATGCAAACAAAATCTAAATTGTACTTTTGTAAACTTGAAGTTAATAATTTAAATGAAAACTTAAAACAAAGCAAAAATAAAATAAAATAAAATAAAATAAAATAAAATTCATGTGGAATAATAACCACGTGGTAATCTTTTAAAAGAGTGTTTTGTGTTAAAACAGATCCTTGGATTATAACAATGAATTTTTTTTTATTTTATTATGTTATGTTAATCACCATACCTTACATCATTAGTTTTTGATGTAGTGTTCCATGATTCATTGCATATAACACCCAGTGTTCCATTCAGTACGTGCCCTCTTTAATACCCATCACCAGGCTAACCCATCCCCTCACCCCCCACCCCTCTAGAACCCTCAGTTTGTTTCTCAGGGTCCATAGTCTCTCATGGTTCGTCTCCCCCGATTTTTAAAAACTATTCCCTCTGTATAGATAGATAGATATAGATTAGTATACAGAGCAACTAAATGACATATCTATCTATCTATCTATCTACTTATCTAGTCAGTTTATACTAGCATAAGCAGTTTACTCAGTAATTTGTTAGGTCAAATGGAACAGTTTGTTAAAAGAAAAAAGAAAACTATATCATTAACTCTTTACTTATTCAAAGTGAAGTCCACTACTCAAATATTGAAAGGAAAAAGATTTCAAAGCATAGAAATTCTTAAAAAAATAATTGAACATCTTTAGAATATTCAAGAAAATGTAGAATTTCTACGTATGAATCCTAAAGATATACTCAAAGACTAAATACATAGATGCACACATATATTGTTCAACTGAACCACACTACTAACAACAAAGAATTTCAATATGGAGAGATTATATAAACAAAACCATAAAAGGCAAACTGTAAAATAATTAACCAAAGATATATGGTGGATAAATAATTTTAATACAAAAGCTGTATGAAAAGAAGTTAGCATTTGAATTATAAGATGCTTAAGATGATGTGATACCCCTTAAGTTTTAGCTCAGCATAGGGACACGAGCTGGAGTCTATTTTTCTCATCCCCTACTGCTGAGTGTGGTAGTATAACTAATAACTGGATGATCAAAAGCAAGCAGAAGTGATATCTATGGGTCATGATCTGATAAATTAACGTTTTTCCTCTTCACTTCCTTTTTCTTCCTTCCAGCTGCCTGGGAAATGGGAGGAAATGGAACAGCATCTCGAGCTTTAAGGTGAAGCCATGTAAAGGGAAAAGCAGCACCAACCCCATCAACCCTGGACAGTCCATTCACTTCTTGCATTAGAGAAAAACAAACTCTACCTTATTTAAGCTATGGCATTTTGAAACCTGTTTATTTACATATTTATTTTGAAACCTCTTTATTTATCTTACACTGAACCCTAACAAACACAAATAATAGAATCTATGGGGACACAGTTCTGAAATGATGAGAAAATGTTTCACCATTTGTGGAAGGAAATTTTATAGTATACACAAAAAGCCTTAAAATATTAATTCTATTTGAATTAGCAATTTGAGTTTTAGAAAGTAATGCAAAAAACAAAACACAAACAAACAAAAACCCCATAAGTACCCAAAGATGGTTGTGCATAATAGGAAAAAGAAAAGAAAAAGTGTCCATCAGTAGAGAATTGACTGAAGTCATTTTGCAGCATTTGTTAAGGTGTAGTGGACAGCTGCTATTTCTGCCTTAATAGCCCCATTCTCCCTTCTGGTAGAAATCCTTTCCTCTAGGGATTCATTTTTCTGTTATAGAGCTCCAAACCTCCTGTTTCTAGAGTATTTTGGGAATATAAACAGCTTACAAATTCCTTAGGAGCAAAGTTAGAGAATCATTGCTTAATTAGAACCATAGAACACACATACACTATTTTATACTCTAAAACATATTTATTGTTTTGGTAGGATTTTAGGAAAAACAACTATAAAAGCTAACACTCCTGCTGCAATTCAGGATTATTAGTTCAGTCTTTTCTCTTTTCAGTAATTAAATAATTCAGTACAAACGAGAGCAACTGAAATTTCTTCTGACATACAGTCTTTTGAATGCCATCTGAATGACCAGAGGGAACATTTTGCCCTTTTTCTACAGACTATTTTAAAATTTCCTATTTCAAAATGTGATATTGTCAAAGGATAATATGTATGTGTTGAAAACAAATATACTATTTTCCCTTTTGGGTACTTTTGTTTCAACTCTGTGCCTACTTAAAGAAACATTAATTATAATAATAACCCTACTTCGGTTTGTCATAGTCTCAGAAGGATGTTTTGTTTCCATTTTAAAAGGAGGCTTTCAGATTCTTCAGGAACTTTAATTTTCACAGGACTTGAATTTTTAGTAAATACGGGTGATGCTAACTTACAAACACAGATAAATTAAATGATGGGACATAGTAGAATTCTTCTATTCAATTCACTGGAAGATATTTTCTGGTTTTTGTTTTTGTTTTGTTTTTTTTTAAGATAACATTTGTTTCTTTTTTTTTCCTATTTATTTATTTATTTTTTGATGTAGTGTTCTATGATTCATTGTTTGCTGGAAGATATTTTCAAGAGAAATACAGGAAAAAAGTTCTTACTCTCATTCTGTTTTTCAATACATCTTACTTGATCAATGCAAAAAGACTTTTTTTCCATTTGAACACTTTTGGACTGGGAAAAAGTCTTAGAATGTATCCCATCTGTCAACCATGAGACAGTCATGAGAAAGATGCCATTTCCTGAATACATACAGATGTGGTTATAGTTGTTCAAATTGTTGTCTTTACAGTTAACTCATTTACATTGTTGGCACTACACATGTAGAATTAATTACCTCTAAATGTCTTCAGAAAGATTACAGCATGACTTGGACATAAAACTAACAGTGACTTTTATTTATCTCTAGCAGGAAACTAGAGGAGGGGGTCACTGCATTCAAACAAAGATAGTGGCATAAATTTGACATTACTGGAATGAATATTTATGGCTGGAGGAAAGACTGCAATTCTTTATTGCAAAGCACAAACTGGGTGTTTTGTGGAATCGAAGAATGGAAAATAGACACGTGTAAAAGAAGCTGGGTCACAAAAGGACTGCTTGTCACATGATGTGAAATGTAAGTGAGGGCTTACAAAACTGCAAGATCTTTCATACGAAAGCAGTTCACACCCATGATGGGCTGGGAAGATAACAAAAGAAAAACTTTGTGTCACAATTTCATTGTTAATATGTTTTCTTATTAGAGGAATAAGAAGGAATGGTGTAATTTATAATAATGTAATCATATTTTGTAAAATACGGCGTTCAAACCACAACACATAAAAAATAAAGACAAGAAGAAAAATTCAGAGTGGCCTCAAAATTCTCCCCAATGCCTCTCCAGTTTCAAATTTATTTCTGGGAGCTCAGGCATACCATCTAAAAATTAGATTTTTAAAAAATGCAATACATATATGTACATGTACTCTGCACACATAGGCATTACACATGTGTGCGCACATCTTATCTGCACATATATATGGTTCTAGGTACACACATGTACATATGCATATACACACATAGAGTATGTGTATGTGTATATATATATATATACACACATACATTATATTTTATTTTTCCAGATGATCATTTCAAGAATAAATTCCCATCACTCTCGTTAATTGGAAATTTTTGAAGCACAAAATGAAAATATTCAATATTTCAAGGCAGAAAACTATAGCAAACCATTTTATTTAGAAAAGTTTATCAAAGGGTGACACATTTCATTGTATAGTAATCATAAGTTTTGTATTTCCACATTTGTGTGAGGAAAAATGAGTTAAATTTAATAGTTTGCTAAGTACATACAGTAAAAGAGAGTGCTTATGAATTTATTTCCTGCACATCACGTACTATGAGATGGAGACAGCACCTGAATGCTCCCAAGCTGAACACAGAGTCAGTTCAATATTCTTAACATATTAGAAGTGATAGGTCCATGGCAGGCCTAGTGCTTTCATGAGCTGATGAATAATATGCTGGTGTGAAATAGACAAGAGCTCAGCACTGAATCTGTCTCAGGAACATATGCTTAACTTTTAAAATTAATGTTATGTTCATTCTCTATTATTTAACATTTTTCTTAGTTTTTAAATATTAATCCTATTTTATCATCTTAATTCAGCAATGTTTCATAAGCTCTGAAGAAATTATTTTAATGAGAGTCATAAGATTGTTCTTATTCTTTAACATATTATTTTTAAATGGTTGATATAATGGACATTTTCTATTTTGTGCTTAATTATAAAGAAAAATAAACCAAATGAGAGGGAGAGGGAGAGAAATTTAAACTAGAGTTGGAACAGAATAAGATCAAAATGAGAATAAATAGTAAATATATTAACCCATGTCTGTCAGCATAGGATGGTCATGATGAGGCTACAAATGATCCCTAAATTTCAGTGGTTTACAACAATTTATTTCTCTCATACTACATTTTTTTTCATGGACTTTTCTCATATTGTTTCCCAGTTTCAAGCTGATGAAATTGTTTCTATTTTGAACACAGCCAGTATGGAGAAAAAGAAAAAAAGAACATGGCTCTACACACAACTCCAACCACTGGTTCAACGTTCTCTTAAAACCTCTGACAGAGTGTGACTATGGTTCTCAAGTCCAGTTTCACTGACAAGTTACATGGCCAATATGGTTTCCCCAGGAAGAGTTAATGGATATTTGTGGACCTTCATATAATCTATCACACTCAGCCAAAACAGAAGATGGGCCTTGAAAAGAGTAGTGATGGTGAAAATGCTTTCATTCATTCATTTAACAAATAATTACTGGCCTCCTATTGTAGTTAAGACAATATGATCAGTTCTGATGATAGATTGGTGAAGACAGTCATGGACCCTACCCTGAAAAACGTGTATTGTCACAAAGAATATGTACATTAAATGAAAATTACAATAATGCATGATGAATGTAGTGATAGACTTCATTACACAGCTGGGATGGAGTCAAGTAGTGGATTCAAAAGATACTCAAAAATAGAATGTTGATGCCTAATGATTGGCTGGATTTTTCATATAAATGACAGACAATGTTCACAGCAACTTTAAGGTTTCCAGGTTGGAAATCGGTTATACCATGACACTTTTTAGTTTAATAGAGCACAAGGAAGTATAATTATTGTAGACAAAGGGCAAAATCATTCTGTATATATTAAATTGTAAATATGTTTGAAACACCAAAGTAGTATTGGAGATTAAATCTCAGATTGAAACTATATTATGATGAAATTGATACTTTGATATTCTAATTGAATATTTTAAATGCTAAATTTGAGATTGCTAGCCTGAATTATTTCAATGATTGTAGTATACCTGACAGAATTGGGGATTTCTAGGGCACAGTGGTTTGATAGGTAAATACTGAATCTTGATTTTATGATAGTTTTCCAATTGTACAAATTTGGAATATTCAGGTAGAGTTACATAGTTGAAATAAAATATAGAGATTTAAAATTTGAAACCATGAATTTAGAAGCAATATCTCATGAAAGGGAAATAGAATGATCTAAGAGCAAAAGGCCTGAATCTTGACTCACACAGAAGAAGAAAATAAGTCAGTGATGGAAAATAAATGCAAGGTAAGAAGGACTAGAAAAATAGAACTAGAAGGTTAATAGAGATGATCAATAATATGAAATATGAAAATTCCTTTTTATTCTCCCAAATCCCATAAAACCTAAAAAAAATTAAAAGTGTCATCACAGGATCAAATAATTTAAAATAATTTGAAATATTTAAAGTTGTGCCAAAAAAATCTGCACAAATAATCCCTGGATTCTTAATATAATAAAAAATAATTTTTCTCATGCAGACCCCTGCAGGAATTTTTTTTTTATCATTTTTTTTTTACTATGTTCAGTTAGCCAACATATAGTACATCGTTAGTTTTTGATGTAGTGTTCAACAATTCATCAGTTCCATATAGCATACAGTGCTCAACATATCACATGCCCTCCTTAATACCCTTCACCTGGTTATCTCATCCACCCATCCCCTTCCCTTCTTTAACCCTCAGTTTGTTTCCCGGAGTCCAGAGGCTCTCATTGTTTGTCTCCCTCTCTGATTTCTTCCCATTCAGTTTTCCCTCCCCTCCCCTATGGTCCTCTGCACTATTCCTTATATTCCACATATGAGTGAAACCATATGATAATTGTCTTTCTCCCCATGCAGGAATTTCTATCCTGAAGTTTTCAATGGGACTCTTCAGGAACCCAGATTCTTCTGTTATGAATCTACTTTTATCTGGATCATCATGGATCTCCACATCCAGTGCGTAGACGGAAGAAGAGATAAATGGAGAATTCCAAGGAATATTTTATTGCAAGAATAAAATGAATAATTTCTGTCACATTTTATTGTCCAGTATTCTATCCTGTGGCCTCACCTAGATGCCATGGTAGCTTGGAAATGTAGTCATAACCTAGGCAGCCAATTCCCAGCAGAAACTCTACATCATGGAAAGAATGTCCAAATCTTTGGTGATAACTGCCCTCCCTTTCATAGGAAATAATAAATTAGTGTAAGTACAAGTACAATAAAGCCACAGTTCAAAACAGAGTAAGGGAAATATATACCTTTCAAAAATGAACCTGGGCTGAACACAAAGTCAATGCATAAATAGATCTAGAAGGATAGTGAGTAAAATAAAACACAGATTAATGTGGAAATATGTGTAGTGGTAACAGAGATAATCACACATACCCACATAGGCACACACACATGTGCACACACATACATATAAATGCAAGTATAAATAAACTGGAAACAAAGAAAGAAAACTAAATAGTTGATAAAAATGAAGAGAAAAAAATGTAGAGCCAGAACAGTAAGTCGACCAATCATTTATGCAGTTGACAAGGTAGCCAGGAGGAGATCTTAGCTGAATATGGTTTCCGAAGGCTGCAGAACTGGGATTTAATGGTTATTTGGGAAAAGAGATGTGGTCTTCTACCAACACCAAGGAGGGAGTTGGAATTGAGAGCCTAGCATGTTGGGGCTTCTGAAAGGGGTTGGCATTCTATGTAAGGATGAATTGTGAAGCTTCACAAACCAGTCTACACTGTGAAAGAAAAGGGTGATTTATGGGAAATACTATCTTATCACTGGATATGAGATGAAATTGAACAAACAGAATAGCAGGTATAAACATATAACTAATCATTGTTCAATAAAGCATTTGAGGCAGAAGTAAATTCCAAAAATTGATCTTAAGGAGTACATCCATATGTCACAAGAAGGCCAATAGGAGGTAAATAGAATTCATTTGGCCGATGATGAGATTACAATAAAAAGTTATCAACTTTTTTTTTAACTCAGAATTTTTTTTTGTTTTTTTTTTTTTAATTTAAAGAAGTATTTAGAACACATAAAACAAGGCAACATTTATTCTTTCTTCTCGTCTTCCGGGGTGGGGTCTGCGGGCGGCTCCTCCACTGTGGCCCTGCGGCTCTCTGAGCCGGTGTTACTGTCACTGGTCCCTTCCTCAGCCATACTGTCCACCCCCTCCTGCCCGCTCTCCTTGTCCTCAGGCGTAGATGTGCCTTCTTCACCATGCTGTTGGCTTTCCGTCGCTTCTTCAAGGTGTGTCTCCTCTGTCCCCATCGGGATGCTCTGGTCCTCCTTCTCCTCGGTCTTTCTAGCAGCTTGCTCTTCCTCAGGAACTGCGTTCAGCTTGCTCTGCTGCTTCTTTCCCTCTTTGCTCCTGCCTTTTTCGAGCCTGTTTCCTCTGCCTGTGCAATTTCAGCGGCAATTTTTTCCATATCCACTTCTACTTTCAAACCACACAACGTTTTAAGTTCATTGTTAAATGAATCTGTGCTTTCCAGGAATTTCCTCTTCTTTTCCTGGTGTCGCTCCTCTATTTGAAGAAGTTCAGCTTCTAGTTTTCGCTGATAAACCATTAAGGGCTGGCCCTGTCGTTTGAGGACCTGCATTCTAGCTGTTGTGACAACTGACCGGACGTCTGGCACCACACTAAGGATTTCACTGATGAGGCGGTGGTTTCTCTGGAAACGGGCAGCGGCTGTGTGCTTCATGCAGAAGCCATCACCACAATCATCTGGATCTTCAGCAGGCTGAATGCTCATGGACGGTTCCCCTTTCTCCACGCGAGACTGTCTCTGTCGCCTTTCTTCCTCTAAAGCAGCTTCTGCACGACTTTTTGCATTAATGTAAGCCAGGTATGCGGGGGAATTATGATAGGCCTTCAAAGTCATTGTACTCTATCTTTTCTGCTTCGTATTCGTTTAAATACTGTTTTTCTTCATCAGTGAGATCTCGCCACATGCCACCCATAATCTTGCCAATCTCCCACAACTTTAGGTCAGGGTTGGAAGCTTTTAGTTGGTCCCAGACCTTTCTGCTGCACCTCATGTAGGGCACCAGCGGCTTATCTGGTGGCTTGGGGGCTTTTGGGATCATAATACCGGAGGATGCCGTGACCCGGCTGTCGGTGCCCGGGTTCCCTCCCAGCCTGTAGTTGTTGTAGGTGAGATGACTGCATGGATTGTATCCCACAAACCCTGTTGTGCTGGGCATTTGGGTTGCAGGAGCTGGGGTGGGAGGTGGGGCATGAGATGGTCTTTTTGACATTTTGGAAGATTAAGTTCTCAGTTCCGTAGGAATGAATCTGAGACACCGCGGGCGGAAAAAACGCCCGCAGCTCGGGCCTCGTTTCCCTTTGTCCCGCGCACGCCCCACCCCTCGCGTCCGGAGCCAAAAGTTACCAACTCTTAAAAGAAATAATGCACCAGGGAAATATAACAAAAATCTAAATCTCATGATAATAACACAATTCCTTTTAAAAGATTTGAACTTCTAGAGAAAACACATTAATGTACAACAATAGCTGTAGACAGAAATTTGCATGGCTTTCAGTATTAACCACATCTAGCTAACCCTTTAAAGATGGTATATCTGGATGGAATGGAAGAGATTGTTAAATGTACTCTGCATTCTGAAGTTTAGTTCCACTAATCAGTTCTCTCCCTTACCACGTTCTGAAGCTTATTCTAGAAACACTTGCACACAATAATAATAATTGTAACGACAACAACAACAACAATAAAATGTAGCTTTGAGTCAGGCAGGTCTGGCTACAAACTTTACCTTCACATTTTCCCAGCTATAGTTTATTCTTATGTAAAATTGTACTAATAGTAAATACTATGCAGGACAATTGTGAGAATTGATAAAGAGGCAAAGAACTTCATGTCTATTTAATAAACACTTGAAACAACTCTGTTAAAACTGATTCATAGAATTTGCTCTTTGTATATACTCATAAAAATAACACAATTCCTTTCAAACATTTTTGTAATATGGAACAATGATTGTTTTACCTGGAATTAAAATTCTACTGTGTTCGGTCTATTCAAAACTGTTATGTATTTACAACTTCTCTATGTAAGGGTTCATGGGATGACAATTTATGTATCATTAAAATTGCCACATTTATTATTAGTACATTCTACAGGATAGAGTAGCAAAAAAATGTTCAAATTTTCTTTGTTTCCAGCTAACAGAACTACAAGTTTTTTTCTTAGGTTAAAAAAAAATATTTAGTCACATCTTAGGCTCTGGAGTGGAGTAGGAAAATCTTGTAGTAGGACACTAGGTTCTGGGAGGAGTATGACCACAATTACATGTGTTGAGCAAATATATTGGTTAATCTCTCTACTTCTTGGTTTCCTTATCAGTAAAAATAAGAAGGTCTTGGAGAGCCTTCTAATTAGACATTTAGAAAAAAGAAATATTGTGTTGATTTTCACTGTTGAATAGTTTGGGGACTTCCATGCATACCCTGACAGAAAGGTTAGCATGAAGTCCATTAGGAAATGGAATATTCATATTGTGTATAACAGCGAAAAAGAACTAAATAATGTACTCATAGATGTTTGTCTTATAAAATGTTCATGAGAATAAAGGCTATTTATTCATCTTTAAGTACAGAGCAGGATGTGTAAGGAATGGGCAACAGCTCCTCAAGCTTATGCAAAATGCATAACTAAATTTTTCACTAAAAATATGTAGCTACATACTCACAAGTTGAGTGAAACTTAGCCTCATTTAGCTAATGAGAGCTGTAGCTGCATATTTCATATGAAACAATGTAGGCACATTCTCATAGAAGTTATTTAAAAGAGCAGATATACAAAAATATAGAACACAAGTTACCCTATGTGACTCAGGAATGACTTAAATATCAAGAGAATGACTTTACATCTAATATACTACTTACTCGTCGGAGTGTTTAATTGTATTTTAAGAAGCTAATTTATTCAATATGACTCACCTTTACATTATAAAATCAGCACTAGTTTGCCTTCTGAAAAGAATATGATTTTATTTTACAAATTGTCAGCATTTACCTGATTTTGATTTTTAAAAAGTAGTTGGCTTTCTAACTTAAAAAAAAAAAAAGAGTTTATACCTAAGATTAAGATACTTTTATGTAAAATTACATCACAAAAAATATTAATTTTAAAACCCTCTGCACTAGCTTATATAATAAGGTGGATGAATTCAGGTAATGTATAGCTATTCAAAATATTTGTTCTTTCAGCCTCCTTTGGACATGCAAAACACTTGTAAATGTGTTCAATCTTACAACTACTGCCCCGATACAGAACAGATACAAAATGCAAATTCTCTGTGGAACTAAGTTTTCCTGAAAAGGAGCAAACATGCACAAACTTTCAGTTATGCAAGAGGAAGAAGTCCTAGAGATTTACTATGCAGCATAGCACCTATACTTAAAAATTATTTTGTATGCTTAAAAATTTGCTGTATGTATAGATCTTATATGAAGAGTTATAATAATAGTAATAATAATAGGGGGAGGGAAAAAAGGAGGCAGGGGAGGAAGAGGAGGAGGAGGACAAGGAGAAGGAAGAAAAAAGGGGAAGAAGAAAGAGGGTGGGAGGAAAGTTTTAGGGATGATAGATGTTTATGGCATATATTGAGGTGATGGAAATAAAGTATATACTTATCCCCAGCTCATCAGTGTATTACATATGTACAGCTTTTTGCATGTCAATTATACCTCAATAAAGTGTTTTTTTAAAAAAGAAAAAAAATTCTAAAATCCCTGTAGCTTCATTCACTTAGTTTACTGACCTGGAATAAAAACTACTCAAGAACCATGGTTCTAAATATGGTTCCTGAAACATCAGCATTGCCTGGGAACTTGTTATAAATAGAAGTTTTCAGGCTCAGTCCAGAAATACTGAATCAGAAGCTCTGGGCATGTCTACAAAACCCTCCAATTGACATAGATGCGAGCCAGAGTGAGAACCACTATTCTAGTGCAGGATGGAGAAATAGATCTCTATATAAGAAGGGTATCTCTGGGGCGCCTGGGTGGCTCAGTTGGTTAAGCGGCTGCCTTCGGCTCAGGTCATGATCCCAGGGTCCTGGGATCGAGCCCCGCGTCGGGCTCCCTGCTCGGCGGGAAGCCTGCTTCTCCCTCTCCCACTCCCCCTGCTTGTGTTCCTCTCTCACTGTGTCTCTCTCTGTCAAGTAAATAAATAGGATCTTTAAAAAAAAAAAGAAGGGTATCTCTATCATTCAAATAATGAAGGACTAAAGAGTTAGGGAGTTTTCAATCTTGTAAAAATAAACTAATAAATAAATTCACTTTTCCTCACTCTATTTTTCAGAAGTATGTGGTTGGCCCAACTTTCAGTAAGGAAGTTCTAGATCCCTCTGAAATTACTTGAGTTTGTGTCTGTTACTCAGAAAAATTACAACTGGATAATTGGAAGAATACTGTCCTGGGAAATTGGATAGAAGAGAACTCATCAACATGCGTGGTCACTATTAGTTCAAACCTTTATTAAAAATATTGCAGGATGAGGGGCGCCTGGGTGGCTCAGATGGTTAAGCATCTGCCTTCGGCTCAGGTCATGATCCCAGGGTCCCGGGATCAAGCCCCACATGGCGCTCCCTGCTCCACGGGGAATCTGCTTCTCCCCCTCCCTCTGCTTCTCCCCCTGCTCATGCTCTCTCTCTCTCTCTCTCTCTCTCTGTATCTCTGTGTCTCGAATGAATAAATAAAAAAATCTATAAAAAAAAAAATATTGCAGGATGAGAAGAGTTCAAAATGACAGTTTTGGGGAGTAAAAGGCCCAAAGCACTGACATGGTAGATTGAGGAGCTGTAGTTAAAGCTCAGTTTTAACTGTTCAGATTTCAAAAGGAATAGAGAATGTGAGGGTTCCTCATTATACAGGACCGGCTAGACTGTGGCTGTGGTTTCGGCATTAGTTAGTCCAACTGGGCTTAGCAAGACTGGAGGAGAAACAGTTAGGAGCCTACCATCTTACCAAGGCTTTCAGTCCTTCACCATCTTTCACACTTGCATAAAATCTAACGTGAAAGAATTGTAGGAATAAGCCCCCATTATTTATTTTCAATCACGTAAGAGTTACTATAAGAATTTTATATCATTATTATTGGTTTTTTGAAATTTTAAATATAAGGTAATACCACCATATGTTGTGGGTAGATCAGCACATTTAATCTTCCAAGTATTTGTAGTATGATTTCTCATTCCATATTTTATAAACATAGAATGGTTAGCTACAAGGGCAGTTTCAAACTAAAGTCTTAGGCCAAAGAACTTCCTCTTAGCAGTTCATCTAAACATCTTTCTAATAAATTGAAAAAAATAATTTTAAACATGCTTAGAAGTGCTTTATACCAAAGGTAGGAATTAAATAACATTTATTTTATTAATTTAATTATCTTGTTATGTCTCCATTTCTACTAAAGATCCAAATAAAAATGATCAAATAAAAATCAGTAAAAACAGAAAACCAACTGCAATCCATTAAAAATACCACTGATTATTATGTGATGGGGAAAAAAATCTTTTGGTTTTCTAGAACTGCAGATTCTTCAGAATATATCATGTGTCCAAGCTTTTCTAATCATATGGAATATATAATATCGAAAATGAGCTATTCTTTCCGTTTTAATTTTAGAAATACACACACAGAGAGAGAACTAATTTAAATACTTTTTCTCAAGATAGTTCTTAAAATATTACATTACTGGATTACAGATGACCAGTAACTAAGATATAATGCTATAAATTGCTATACTTAATCTGGTAAGGGTAAGTGTTTTGTACACAATTACTTAATTCAAAGAATGTGATTTGATATGGGCAAAGAACAAAGTTAATCACCATGATCATCATCATATCTTAAATAACATATAATTAATACTGTATTGCTTCTTCTCCAGGTGAGTATAGATTAATGTAATACATAGCCTGCTACTAATTCGAGAACGTCTGTAGATGAAGTAGCTTAGAATATGACTTTCTCTGTCATATTTTCCCTGGGCAGCTGGAGAGCAAGAGTCACTAAAGTGATTTAGCAGTCAAGCTCTCCATTCTCCCAACCCTTCACTAGACCAAAAGTAGCAAGATGCAAACCACTCTTCTTGGAGAGCTCAAGTGAAACTATTTCTTTCTTTACTCTTTCAAGTCCAGAGGAGAGCGTATGATTTACTCCAGGGTTAAATCAGAATTTTACTGGCAATACATGAGTAAAAGCTTAAATACTGTTAAAAATTCATTGCAATATTTTCTCATGCATCAACCTATGTTAAGTAACATTTTCAGATTTCTTGACTAGTTAAAAGTCTTCAATGCTACTTGCAACTCTCCTAATAATTAATAATACTACAGAAGAGAGAATGAAATTCTGTTATTTCTTTTACCACTTTCCACTCATTTTTAAAATTATCCATTTACTCATGTATATGTTAGATGATTCCATTGTTTCTTTTCCATCTCTCCTTATACTTCCTTAGTTAAGGCACATATCAATTGGCATTATGTCAAAGAATCTGCTCCATGTCTCTCCCTTTAATTCATTTTGGAATAATGTCCAATCTCCTTATTGCATACTTTAAAATATTCAACATTTTCACACTGTCACACATTTGCAGAAAGAGTGTTTTAACAAAAAACTTATTCCTCTGCTCCTTAACTATATTGCATGTTCTTTATTTGCACATGGTTGGGAACCTCAAGTTAACATACTAAGACTCTGTATTCAGAGTTGAAGAGTCTAATGTATGTATGTTCCATCAAACTCTTCTGTTTATTTTTCTTCTCTTCTTCCTCCTCTGATTAATATTGTAACAACCAATAATATCTATGGATCTCCTAAGTTATAGGTAATGAACCAACTAATTTATATGTACAATACAACATAATGAAAGATGAACAATTATTATTAGAATGTGTGTGTGTGTGTGTGTGTGTGTGTGTGTGTGTGTAGCAATGACGTTTTTAGGACCTTTTCTTGTATTAACAGGAAAAGTGATCATTTCTTTAATAATAGGATGAGCTTTTAGTTGTTATCCTCTCAACATTTAATTAGCCCAAGTAAATAAAAAGTTACAAATAACTACAAACAAAAAAAATTCCAAAGAGCTTAATTAGTTTAAAAAATATAAATGAATAATTCAAAATTTCCAGTGAATTTCCAAGCATATGATTTGTTTTGATATGCCTAGTTACTTTGTGGTATAGGTGGGACATTATTAAATTAAAAAGTTTATTTAGCTAATATGGAAGGAGTTGAAAACTGAATCCAAGTTATCTGAAACTTGATTAAGGGACTGATTATGCTCTGTCAAGCAACTTCCTGGACAATAATGCTGTAATATATATTTCCTAAAGTTCACCATGAATTTAATTACTGAGTGCAAACATGAACTCACAATAATACTTAAAGAGAATTTATCTCTGAAGGACCTTATAAAATCTTAAACCTCTTCTATTTCACTGACAGCATTAGGATAATAATAGAAAGGGAATGTATAGTTCTAGTCCTTACATTAATTCTGTAAATTGATATTCCTTATAACATTGAGAAAGCAACCCAGCTGTCCTAGACCTTGGTTTTCCCATCTGTGTAACAGAACAGTTGATAATTCTCAAGAAATGAAATACTGAATACTCCATTTGGCTGAAGGGACATGGAATTATGATTTGGCAGACGGCAAAAGAAAGCTTGCATCAAAAACCTCTGGCTTTAGATGATGGGCTTAAGGTCATAAAGTTACAGAAAACTTGATAAAACTGAAGCTACTCTTCTTATTTGTGCAAAATACTAAAGCCATCCTGAGAGACTCATAAACTATGCTTGTCCTTTATGAATTTCCTCTCTTTTTTTTTTCATTATGGGAGTTAAAAATCACACTGTTGAATAATGATTATTAAAATTAGCATAAAATCACATGGCACTTCAAAGCACTGTACAAAATCAGTTGAGGAATAAACAAATAAGCTCAGAGTTAGTAAGAGTCATGTTTTTTAAACCATTTTGTTTGATGCTTTCTTAGGTCACAAATTTTCCTTTTTGTAAAAGACAGTATATTGTTTAAGAGTGTAAATCCCTACAGAGCCCCATTGAGAACAGGGAGAAAACTGCTTCTAAATGAATTACTCAACCTCTGCAAGTATTTCTTTTTAATTTTAACATTAGGTAGATGATAAGAATACTTATCTTTTGTTCTAATCTTTCTTTAAAAATGTCTAATTTTGAAATATAGTGAATATTTTCAATAAATATAAATTTATATGTATTTTTAAACATTGTAAACACCTGCAATCTGTCATATTTAAATTAATTGTATTTAATTATAATTATGTAATAAATTATAGAAATATTTTAAAATCTTCTACCTGTAATCTGATTTACATACTTCTCTAATAAGCAAACACATTAAATAGAGCTCCCTTGAAAATGATAATTTCAATGATGCACATCTGGGGAAGAAATTGGCACTGAAGATTTAATGATTTTCTAAAATAATTTCCAAGCTAAAAGAGAATATAACATTTCTTGGCATGCCTGTTAGAATTGTTTAAATGTAAGAGGCATATGATAATATATTCTATTTTCTTTGGTTTTACCTAGTAAGGAAAAGCATCAGAAGAGCAAATTAACACAAACTAAAAAAAGCTATTTGGGGGCACGTGGGTGGCTCAGTTGTTAAGCGTCTGCCTTCAGCTCAGGTCATGATCCCAGGGTCCTGGGATCAAGTCCCACATCAGGCTCCCTGCTCAGCGGGAGGCCTGCTTCTCCCTCTCCCACACCCCCTGCTTTTGTTCCCTCTCTCGCTGTCTCTCTCTGTCAAATAAATAAATAAAATCTTTAAAAAAAATAAAAAAAGCTATTTTGATATCCCTGAGTATAAATAAGAATGAAAAGGTCATTGTAAAAGATTAGCTTCAAATAATAGTGTTAAATAAAATAATATAAGGTGTCTGTAGGTCTTGTTTTATTGATTTTATTTCCAAAACATTAGCCATAAATGATGGAATTAAATAATGTAATCACCTTACACTACACACACATATTAAGGTCAATGTATAAAAAAAAGAAAAGAAAAAAAAAAAGAAAAATCAGGGCAAGATTGAGAAACAATTCAGAACAGAAAGTCCCATCAAGGACATGATAATGTCTCCTAAGATCTGATCTTTGATTAAAATGAAATACCTCCATTCTGAAAGGAAGATGAATCATTTACTTCCCTTTCTCTTTTATTTGAATCCACCCAACTATGGTTATAATGCAAAGGAAAAATGCCTAAAATAAAGATAGTTTAGCTAAAATAGTAACTTAGAGAAGTTGTATAGCAAGGGTATGCTATACATTTTACAGCTAAGGAAACGTAGCCCTAAAGAGTTTATACATTTATATAAGATTGCACAGCAAACCTCAGAGTCAAAGCTAGCATTGTGTCCTGGAGACCAGTGTTCCTACTATATATTAGGTTGCTTTCCGTACAAGTTAATTAAGAGAAATTTAAATAGGGACTCTTTCATACTAATGACAACAGGTCTTAGAGCTGTAGCTATAAATCCTGGTTCTGGGTTAACTACACAAGAGTTATCTGGAAGCGGGAGTGGATTTTATGCAATGAGTTTCTGGAGCCCACCTAACATTTCACACAGCACAGGAATCCCCACCTTTAACACCCTCCCAGGTCCTCGCTCTCAGACATGATGGGAGCCATTATTCTGGAAGACTGTTCAGTGGAGAAGTTTAAAACTAACCATAATAAAGTTTTTGTTGTTGTTGTTGTTTGTTTTTAATTAGAAAAATTGGTCTAGGTTTTCCTGGAAAAAGTCCTGAAGTGAGGATTTGAGTGCAAAACTTTGAATGGGGTTATTTGTTCCTGAAAGTTCAGAGAGAAAGAATCAGATCAGTAAGAGAAGGGAAGGAAAACATAATAGTGGTGCAGTGGCCATTGTAGACAATGGGAACAAGGATTCTGGGTTATTGATCTATCAACTCTCTACCATTGATTAAGAGCTCTTTCCAGGGCTATTACTAACATTTCCTCTCTCTCTCTCTCTCTCTAACTCACACACACACCTCTGACTCTCCCTGAACTAAGAGGGTTACTATGGTCACAAATAAAAGCCCTTTGTCAGAGCCATCAGCATTTGAAGTAAAAAGCTTTTGTCATGCAGAGGAATATGTTGAAGGTATATAGGTGGGGCATTGACAGTGTTTGCTACAGAGAACTCACTGTAAGTAATTTGATGGCTCACATAAAAGAACTGCAATTTGTGTATGTGTGTGTTTATCCACTGAAATCCAATATAAATAATCTATAGTATGGTGAGTGTGTCTTTGGTATAGTATTCACAAATTTAGCAAAATAACAATCCAGGACACTCAGTTAAATTTGCATTTCAGATAAACAATGTATCCTTTTTTAGAAAAAGTATGGTCCAAATATTCTATGAGGCATATTTGTAAAAAAAAAAAAAAATATTCATTGTTTATGGATCCTCTATTTTATCTGACAACACTACTTTGGCTTTAGTAAGGAACTGACTTTGCATGATTATTAGAGCTTACTGTTACATTTAAGAACGTTCTGAGAATTCTTTGACCCCAAATCCATTTTTACCAAAACAGTTTAAGTGAAGATTATGTAAAGCTATCGGATATATTATAAAAATTAAAGGAAGCTCTCTTTCAGTGCTGACTACCTCTACAGTAGAGGTGAATGCAGAAATGCACTTATAAATCTTAAACATTTCAGAAATATTTGAATTATAGTTATTTATCCAATTGCTTTCTGGTGTTGCTCTAGTAGAATTTTGCCAATTTGGTGAGGTGCCTAATTCCTTTTATTGCATCAAGAGTAAGGAAGACTGGCCTGTGAAGTATATTTCAAACCCATGAGTTTCAAATTTACATCTACCTACTATGAATATGCATGCTCCTTCAGGAAATAAAGATAGTCAACATTCAAAACTGTGGAAGAATTCTGTAAATAACTCATTTCACATAGATTTCTAAGTATGACGTTATTTTCTTTCAAAAATTGATCAGCATCTTATATGTAAACCAGAAACATAATCCAGGTACAATAACATAGCATATCAGTCCATCTTTCAATTTGATGGAAACATATGCTTACACCGAAATTGCTAAGAGCAGTAGCAAAAAAATCAAGGGAACAATTTAAAATCATTATTATTCATGGTGGACAATATTGATTGGGCATCCATTTCTGCTCCATGGACTAACTCTATTTCTCCAACCAACTTACCTCTCCATTAGGTACAAAAATATCTTGAAATCTATTATAGTCTCCTTAGATCTCTACGTGCTCCAACTTTCCTAATCCTCTCAACTAAGTAGATAAATTTGACTCATTACTTATGGAAAAAAAAAAAAATTCAAATGGAAATCTCCAGTTTCCCACCACCAGATCTATATAAATAATTCTACATTCACATTTGTGTTCTTCCATCCCAGTACCTCCACTTTCTAAATCTGATCACACCCTTCCTTACCAAGAACATTGCCCAAGAATTGTCCTTTCTTCTGTGTCAACATCTCTTTTTGTACTGGATCATTTATATTTATATTGGATCAATTATACTGGATCGATTATATTTATATTGATGCTCAAACTCAAGTTACCCTATCTTAAAAATATTTAAAAAAATAAATATTTCTCCCTTGAATCTTCATTTTCATCCAAGGACCATCTTAATTCTCTGCTATTCATTGTCTATATTCTCCTAACTTATCTGTCCTTGCACTATCCATGTCTTAATTTATTTCCCATTTATGATCCCTTTTAATCTTTCTTCCTTACTATGCCATGGTTTTTATTTTTTTTTTTTTTATTTTATATTTTCACTAATCACTGGTGGCCTCTATTTAATTAAATCCAGTAAATACCTCTCATACTTTACCAGTCATTACACTGTTGATGGCACTTTGGTTTTTTATTTGCTTGTTTGCTTGTTTGGTTATTGGTTGGTATTAACTTTCTATCCTTGGTTTCCATGATATCATACAAACCTGAATTTCCTTTTACTTTCTGAATCCTGGTTTTCAGCCCTATATGCCACTGTTTCCACATCAGTAGATGTTACAAGTTACACAGGAAGATATCCTTGATCCTCTTCCCAATTCTAAAGACTCTTTCTAGAAACATGTGTTTTCTACCATGTTTCTAAGTTACATTAGTATGCTGAGAGGAGCCAAAAATATATGTCCAGCAAAGACTGTCTTCTAGGCTTCAAGCTTCAATTTCAATATGCAAATGTTACAGATTTGTTTTGATGTCTTGTTGGCAGATCAGTGTCAGCATAGTCATCCATCCATCCATCCACCCATCCATTAAACAAATACATATTGAATGATTACTATACATAAAGGGGATAAGGCAAAACAGAAAGAAAAACAACTAAACAAAATTCTGTCTTATGTGCAGTTAAGGCACTATTTTGAAGAGTGGAACAGACCAAAAATTATTAGTATGTTTATTAATTTTTTATTAGTAACATAATATTAGCTGGGGAAAGGGTGGCGATGTTTGGGTGATGATTGAAATTTTAAATGAAGTGTCCAGTGTGTAAAAAGTGAAACAGTGTTGAGGCTTCCTGGGGGAAGGCCAATCCAGTCCAAAGATACAAGTGCAAAGACCCTGAGGCAGACATATGATAGTTTGTTTGAGAAATTACTGGGAGGCCAATGTGCCTGCATTAGTGTTATGAGAATGAAGACTAAGCAAGGAAGATAGAAGAAAATGAAATAATAAAGTTAAAGGAGTAATGGGGGGCCTGACTAGTGGGCCCCCCCATTATAAGTTTGGGTACTATGTAAGATGAGAAGTTAGTGGGGTTGAGTAGAGGAATAGCAAGAATTAATTACATTTTAACATGATAAATTTTTGGTTGATCTTTAGGATTGAAGAGGTCAAGGGAGAAAGTAGGCTGAACAGTTAGAATGCTATTGAAATAAATTATTTAAAGAATGAAGTGCCTCAGATTAAGGTGTTAACAATGGAGGTGCTGATAAATATTAAGATGCTAATATTTCTGAAGATTGAAGTGTTAGTTTTGATGTAGGTATAAGAAAAAAGAAGAGTCAAGGACAATTTCAAGATTCTGTATGTTGCTATGTATGTTTGAAAAATTGGAAAACTTTGACACTTACTAACTAGATTAAAACTGAAAACTGACATGAAATATTCAAATTATTCACCAAAACTTAATTCTTGTCTAGTGTTTCTTTTCTTAGTATATTGTATAAATCAGTTACTCAATCCAGGAGAATTAAATCATGCTGATATCCCTCTTCTTGAGAAAAATATTTAAAAATTCAAATAGGATTATATAAATATTTAAAGATACACTTGATATATAAATGTATATTGATAAGTTAAATATATTAAATATTTGATATCTATATCTCATCAATCTATATAAATATGTAAAATATATTTGAATATATAATATAAATAATACATATTTTCTTATTTGAATGCAGAGACCAAACACTGACAACATGAAACCAACCCCCTATTATTATCTTTAGTCCAGTCTATTACAGAACGGACTTAATTAGCTTCTCCACATCCATTTTGCTTTCTTCAAATTTATATTTTAAATCAAATAAAGAAAATGTTTTGAAGTAGAAACTTTGGTCCTTACCTGAAAACCTTGTGATTATTTTCCCAGTTTCCCTTAAATTCAAAAATTCTTAAATTGACCATAAGAACCCTGAATATTCTCATTGCCATTGCCTCTCCAGCTTGATCATGAACCAAACTATCCTTTTGTTCATACATTCCAACCATGATAATTTCCTTCCGGTTTCTCACATACAGTCTACTCTCTTTTGCATAGTAGGCTCTTCACATGTGCTATTTCCCCATATCTTTCAGTCTCCAATATGGTGTTTTCTTTGTATGAAAATGCAATTTCTGAACCCACAGAACAAGTTAAGTTCAATAGTCAAGTATGTTTATAGCATCTTATGTTATAGTTATTTACCAACTTGCCGTACGGACAGAGGCCCAAATTTCTTGATAAGATATAGATCTGCACTTATAATGCATAATTTGTTTATTAAATTAATGAAGGGGTAGATTTTATATTGATTTTTGTTTCTCCCATCATATCAATTTTAAGTGCTTTCATGTGGTTATGCATTAAAATGTACATGTCTTAATTTAATGTATTATTGAATATATGCATTAATTCATAACACATTCATTAAAATATCTACATTTTTATATATGCATTAATTTAATGATTACTTTCTTTTTTTTTAAGATTTTATTATTTATTTGACAGAGAGAGCACAAGCAGAGGGAGAGCGAGGGAGAAGCAGGCTCCCTGCTGAGCAAGGAGCCCGATGTGGGACTCGATCCCAGGACCCTGGGATCATGACCCAGGCTGAAGGCAGGCGCTTAACCGACTGATCCACCCAGGCATCCCTAATGATTACTTTCTTAAAATTATATAGTTTTTGTTGTTGCAAGGTAGCAACATTTTCCAAGTTGTGTTTGGAAAACTTTGGAGGATTATGTAGTATGTTTACCAATGCAAAGAAATTAAGAAACACTGAATTAAATAAGTTTTAAAAATATACATTTCTAGGACAAGGGTTCTCACTGTCTTGATATAACAAAATGCATTATGAATCTCCAAGAGGGAAATAAAACATGAAAAATTTCCCCAACTAAATGCCCATGGAATTTCTAATACTAAGATTTTGTTTGATAAGAACTTACAATAAACTGTAGACTGGCTAATATATGAACATAGAGTATCAGAACAATCTGTTCATTTATTTCAAGGGCTAAATCAAAATTATGAGGATACATTAAGTCACAAGTGTTCATTTAATGAACACTTGTTGATATAGCCTAGAAGGAAAAAATGGAAAATTCGAGTAAAGAGATATAGGACCAAGAGATAAGAGCTAAAACAGTAATGAAGTCTCCTTTTCATTTTCTATATGAATAGTTCACTATGAAATTTCCTAGTAACCCATAATCTTGATACATGATGAATTTATCTGATTTTTTTAATGTCATATTCCTTTACAGCAATTTAAACCATAAAGGACTAGAGAATTACTTCAGATATTTTGGATGTCTTTAAATAGAAGGTAATTTCAAGGAACATATATTCTTTGATTACAAGCTGAATTCAAAAATAAGAAAATGCCCTGGGAATATGGCTCAGATCAATCCATTAAATTGTATATATGAGTTTTTCTTTTTTGTTTAAAAAAGATTTTATTTATTTATTTGACAGTGAGAGAGACACCAAGAGCAGGAACACAAGCAGGGGGAGTGGGAGAGGGAGAAGCAGGCTTCCAGCTGAGCAGGGAGCCCCCATGTGGGGCTGGATCCCGGGATCCTGGGATCATGACCCCAGCCAAAGGCAGACACTTAACGACTGAGCCACCCAGGTGCCCCATGAGTTTATTTTCTCACAACGTACTTTAAAATATTTTGCTTTCTACCGGATGCTTTATGTTCTTTACATGGGGTGGAGGGTGGAGTGGGGAGGGAGTTGGAGGGGAGCAGAAGAATCTTAAGTATATATATATAGTGCTTGAGAAATGCATTCCATATAAATATTTTTGTAAATCGATAAAAATAAGTACCCCAAGAAAATAAAAAATAAAAGCATTGTCAATTTACTATACTATACTCAGCATGTGATAAGACACCTGAAAAATTCAAACTTACATCCTGATAGATCTTTTAAAACACTGTGTGAACTATCTTTGAAATTTACTGAAATGAATTGATCCTAGGGGAGCTAAGAGCAGGACCTTGAATGAGAGCCAACAAACACTCTATAAATATCCATAGGCAAGGTTAAATCTGAATATTATTTCTTTTAAAAAAAGAAACAAAAATCACAAGAATCCCTACCTGTTAAAATATTTTCCTTGTTAACTGTTCATCTTTGCCCTAATTTATACATAGGATTAATTTTGCTTTACGAATTCCTAAATGTATAACTTGCACATATACTTTGAATGCCATCCCCTTCTCTTACGGAGAGCACCTCTCCAGAGAAACAAGTGTATATCATTTTGCATTTCTATGGCTTTCTTAAGGTTATTCTATAAACGCACTTTTTCTGTGCATAAAATGTCAATTAGGATCAGTCTTGCCTCTCCTACTGACAGTTCTTGATTTCTCTCTGCAGGAGTTTTCCCTGAAGATCATCCATTTTTCCTCAATCTCACCATTTCATCTGGACTTTGGTTTGCTTATGTTAGCAAAATATACAAGACTCATATATTATTTTTAATTGAGTTTTTCTTAAGAGGCTATGTTTTATAAAATCTATTTTAAAGTGCTTTTAATATGTTTAAAATATGATCCTAGAATGCTAATTATTGCTTTTTATGGTATTCTTTGAGTCAACAACTTTACAGTTATTCCCAGTCCCCAAGGAAGATTTGATGACCAGTTCAAAACCATACACCATAATTTATGTGATTTGTTGCTCCTTTTTTTTAAGTACTCAATACATTGGACACCTAAGTTTATATGATTTTTTTTTTTTTTGCAAGAATAGGATTGTGAACATTAAAGTTGATTTCAAAGTTGAAGAAATTTCATTTTTACAAAAAAAAAAAGTGATGAGATCCTCAATGTTATAACCTAATGGGATAAAAATTAAGCCTTAATATGTAAAAAAAATTGAAACATTTATACTCTACCATGGAACAGGAAGTCTCTCATGGTATTTAAGCAAATGACAGATAATTACTTGGCAGCTGCATTATAGGACAAACTCTGACACTAAAAGAAAATGTATTCCAATTAATTATTGAGGACCTTTTGACTCTGATATCTTACAATTATTTCAAGAGTCTATGTTGAAGAATGAATAGTGAAAATTCTGTTTCTAGAAATCCCACATACTAAAAAGCAAAAACTATCACCATAAAATTAAGCAGAAAATCACTGTAAATACAAAAATATTTTAATTATTATCTTATATTAAAAATAAGAGCAACAACCAAGATTCAGAAACAAAGAGGGAGAAGGAAACTGGACTTGCAAGCGGAGATAAAACTTTAAGCTCCTAAATGAATTTGCTAATTTCAGTAGACTAGAGGATAACATTTTTAAAGTTTATCCCAGGGGAACGAAAGAGGCATGAACTGTAACAATGTTAGTATTTGGGAAGAAAAAATCCACTACTAGCAGCCATAGAGCCAAAAGGACAGTCCTATTAAGAATTATGTGCAAAAACCAGGATGACCGCAAACAAATAAGTTCTCATAGAGCTACACAATGTCTGACGAAAAGTCACCCTGAGAATTTTCATCACAGAATTACTCTCTAACACATCTAATTTTTGAATTTTTATTACCTATTAGCCCCAGACTCAAAAAATCATAATTAACTGAAAGTGGTCCAGAGTATGTAGCAAACTTAGTACTTGTCATAAAAAAAATGCAATACTCTCTGAGGAATAAACTCAACTCAAGTTTACAGGTTCCATTAACTGAGCTCAATTGAACATGAGCTCACAATAGAAAATTAAAAAACAAAAGGAGGGGAGCCAACAGAAATACCACCGGTGCAATTAAGTCCTTGGGCTCCAGACAGTGAACTTATAGAAAGTAAAATAAATGATGGAGTTAGACATGGCAGATATATTGATAAAATGCCCATTAGAATGAAGAAAATAGGGCACCTGGGTGGCTCAGTCAGTTAAGCATCTGCCTTCAGCTCAGGTCATGATCCCAGGGCCCTGGGATGGAGCCCCGCATTGGGCTCCCTGCTCAATGGGAAGCCTGTTTCTCCCTCTCCCTCTGCCTTCTGCTCCCCCTACTTGTGTGCTCTCTTTCTCTCTGTCAAATAAATAAAATCTTTAAGATTTTGGAAATCTTATGGAATATGAAAAAAAAAAGAATGAAGAAAATAAACACTACAAAAATGTTATGTTTCTAATAATTCAGTGGATAATAGTACTGTTTATGAAGGAGAGAAAGAATGGGGATATCAAAGTTGTAGAGAATGATACTGTGTTTTTTTGTTTTGCTTTGTTTTGTTTTTTTGAAAAGTATTTAAATGTGAAAAATCTTTATGATACCCACATGGAGATTTAAAATAACAAACTGAAAACTGGGCCCACTGACAAATGGATTGTGACTTGGGGAGTGGGAAAACAAGACAGAAATCATAACTTGCAAAATGTTTCCTCACTCACAAGATAGATGCATTATTCCAGACAGGCCATGATGTCCATCACAAACATCACGGAGACATCCTAATTGAAGAGGAGCATTTCACAGACTCAAAAGATAAAATTGCTGAATGTTCCAGCAACTCCAGTTTACAAATTCTGACCATTCTCTCCTTGGACAAGTCTGTGACAAGCTCTGATCATTCTGTTTCTTTGGAGTACTCTTCCTTAACTCCCCCTTTTTGAGAGGTCTCATGGTTTTCCAAGCTGTAGGTCTTCCCTTGCTTCTGCAAGTGAATAAACCTAACACTGTTTCATTACAGATGTGTTTCTGTAGGTCTCTGGGCAATGGGCTTTATCAATTACCAGTTTTGTGAACTATCAGGGAAGTTCATAAGCCTGGAGTTTGAAGAAGGGTTTGACCTGGTGATTATGTATAACATTATCACACAGATGGTAATTAAGGCCTTCAAGAAGGAAATCCCCATACAGCACAACAGACAAGTGAAGAATGTTGAGTCCTGGGGATGAAAAGGAAATAATTTCAAGAAGGAGAAAGCCATCGGCTGTGTCACATGCTAATGCAAGAGTGACAAATATGAAGAAAGGGAAATACTCAAAACCGGGTTTGATTGAGTATATGCACGGGGACCAAATTGGAAGGGTAGGCAGTGAATGGGGTTGTGGGGGTATGGACAGCATGTAGACAATATTTTCTAAGATGCTTTGTTGAGAAATAAGAGAATAGCTTATAGGAAGGAAGAGCCATATGGATAAGGATTTGAGTATATTTGTATGCTTCCGGGGGTAGCTCAAAACTTAGGGAATTAAAAGGATTATACAAGGAGCCACGTTTCTTTAAAAGGTAAGAGTTGATGCAATCCAGGGCACAAAGCCGGGGTTATCTCCTTGTGAGAGGAGGGAAGCTGCTTTAGGTGTAAGAGAAGGTAAAGGTTGAGACAAGTGCAATTGCAGAGAGTTTAGAGGTGGAGAGAGGGCATGGGATTGATGCAGTCTTAGTTGTTTCTTTATTTTCTTTTCTGAACACATTAATTGTGTGTACAGAAGGGTAGAAGTTAAAAGGCAACAGAAGAAAAATATGGAAGAATGTGTTGAGCTTCCTATTGAAAGTAAATATTTCCAGGCAATGTAAAAAGAATATTTGAGATTTGAGATTATAATATTAAATTGATTATAATATATATATATATATAAATTGAGATATATATATATATAAATTGAGATTATAATATTAAAATGAAATCAGTACATTCAACTTATTTTTTCATGAGGATCATTCAACTATTTGTACATATGTCTAGGGAAAGATGACAGGAAACCCCTCAGGAATTGACTATCTTAGAGCTTAATTCAGTAGTCCAGGTAAGGGAGGATACACTACAACAGTAGTGACAGCAACAGATACAGGAGAAGTGAAAGATTTGAAAACTTGAGGCAAATTTAGCAACAAGAATGACATATGATAGAGGAAGGTATATGTCACCAGACTTTCAGCTAAATCTACTTCTTGAATGGCTGTGCTATTTATATTGATGGTGAATTAGATAAATGGAAAATGTCAGTATTTGGTGAGTTCAGTTTTAGAGATATCAACTTTTAATGGAATGTGTTTCTTAGACACATACATGTTTAGCTTGAGTGTTTATTCAACAACTACTTAATATACTAAAGCTAAATTGTGCCATTTGCACTGAGGACATAATAGAGAACAAAACAAGTAAATATATAAGCATATATACAAATAAAACAAGCATATATTCTGGTGGCTTTGTATTTTAAAAGAGATGTCTGGATTACAAATAAAAATGTGAGTGATACCAGAACAAAATCATGGAAAATTCCCATGTGAAGGAAGGTAATATCCAAGGAAGAAGTTGTGGAATGCAAAGAGAAGAGGATGCCAAATAGAATCTTAAAAATTCCCAATACTTAAGAGTAAGGAAGATGAAGGGGCGCCTGAGATATTTTTTAAAAGATTTTATTTATTTATTTGAGAGAGAGAGTGAAGGAGAGAGAGAAACAGAGCAAGCATGAGCCGAGGGAGGAGCAGAGGGAGAGAGAGAAGCAGACTTCCACTGAGCACAGAGCCTGCTCCATGAGGCTCAATCCCAGGACTCCAGGATCATGACCTGAGCTGAAGGCAGACACTTAACCAACCAACTGAGCCACTTAGGTGCCCTACAAGATATTTTTTAAGATAGTGATTAAAATAGTTGGTTATTGGGGTGGCTCAGCTGGTTAAGGGTCCAACTCTTGGTTTTGGCTCAGTTCGTGAAATCAGGGTCGTGAGATCAAGCCCTGTGTCAATCAAGCTCCATGCTCAGTGCAGAGTCTGCTCAAGATTCCTCCCCCTCCCTCCCTCCCCCTCTGCCCCCCCAACTCACACTAGCACACATTCTCTCTCTCTCTCTCTCAAATAAATAAAATATTTTTAAAAATAAATAAAATAGTTGACTATGGTGCCCATGGAGATGAGAATGAAATGTGAATAAAGAAGAAAGGGACAGGGGCTCCTGGATGGCTCAGTCGGTTAAGCGTTGCCAGCTCAGGTCATGATCCCAGGGTCCTGGGATCGAGCCCCACATCGGGCTCTGAGCAGGGAGCCTGCTTCTCCCTCTCCTTTTCCCCTTTCCCCTGCTTGTGCTTTCTCTCTCCCTCTGTCAAATAAACAAATAAAATCTTAATTTAAAAAAAAGAAGAAGAAGAAAGGGAAGGATGGATGCCAATTAAAATCCTCTTTTAAAATCCGAAGATCATCATAAGAAAAAAAGAAGAAAGAAGGAAAGAAAGAAAGAAAGAAAGAGAAAGAAAGAGATAAAGAAAAGGAAAGAGAGAAAGGAAAGGAAAAAGAGAAAGAAAAAGAAAGAGAAAGAAAGGGGAAAAAATGTTCTAATACAGGACTTACCATGTATTTCTACTAGTCAGGATAGGTTAGGTTCTACTTCAGTGCTAAAAGCAATCACACAAAAAAATCTCCAAACTCTTAGCAGCTTAAGAAATCAAGGTTTAGTTCTTGCTCCTATCATAGTCTGATTGGTGTTTAATGAGTAACCATCCACACTGCAACTAAAGAAGCACGGGCTTTTCCAATTGGTGACTCTCCTGCCCCAAAGGGCCTACTCAAAGTCCTCTGCTGGATCCTGCATTCAGCAATCATTTTTAAAGAAAGAGTGAGCCATGGGTTTTATGGGAGACTCTAGGATGGAAAGTATTATATATCAATTCTGATCATATTCCAACAGCCAGAGCAAACCCTAGAGCACTAACCCAACTATAGTTCTCCCGGGTACCCAGGAAGGAAAGATAGCAAGATGAACATGTAGCCAGTCCCCATCATGATAGAGTAAATTGAAGTCACCTGTGTCTATCATTACCTTGACATTAAAATTCACAAGGTCAATAACCATATCTATTTATCTTTAAGGTGATCATTATATCAGAAGTGAGTGGGAGGAAGTGACTTCACAACTCTAATAAATAGTGATGTGGCGTAACAAAGGTATAAATTGCTAAAGTAGCAAAAAGTAGTAAGCCAGCATACTGCACTTGAGATACAGCTCAAATTAAAGGGGAATTTTGACAAAAGGTGGCCTTAAAGAATAGGGAGTCTATTAAGGAAGGACAAATCTGCTTTAAAAAAAAATGATTATCCTAAATAATAGTTCATGTATGACAGTAAAAATCCTCCAGGTATTATTTCACTTAGCAGGTACAGGATTAGGTAAAGAAAATGATGATATGTATGGCTTTTTTATTTTTTTTATTTATTTATTTTTTGTATGGCTTTTTTAAATCATAAGAACTGCCAAATTAAAAGAACATATTAATTCTTTATAAAATCCATGAATAAAATTAATAGCATCCATGAAAATACAATTTATGTGGGAAAAAATCATGTCACAAAAGAAAATAAGACCTTGTGTTAGCCATTAATCCTGTACTAGACTCCTGTGGTATAAAATCTGTTGCCCTAACTTTGAAGACTTGAACTTAAAATATATTAGCATTAACACTGACAAATTACAGAATATATGTGTGTACTACAGAAAAAAATATATGTGTATGGGTCCCTAGCTCTATGCTCCCAAAAGGAGAGTTTTAGCTTCCATTCATTTGCTTTAGGCATGCGGACTTTATGCACTGTGATAAAAAAAAAAAATGCTAAATAATGTATGGGAGAGAGTCAGCACACACCACTTCATCCTTAGTCTTCAAAGTATTGCTCTGAGTTATGCTGCTTATTAGAGTATCAAGGGAAGCCAATTTTCAAAAGTGCCCACATAAATATGTACACAAATCCTAAACTGGTGTTGGTAATGGGTCCTTAGGAGCACAAAATGGATAATGGCCCAACAGATACCTATACACATATGTGAATGTTTGATTTAAAAACCACTGGTGGCTATTATTTCTAAAATCTAGTTGTACCGTGTTATTGGCCAATCACACTTAGAACTGACTCAATGTATACAATATTTTAGACTAAATAAATTATAAAAAAATTCTCACTTCCTTTAATTTATTATTATATTAGATTTTATGCAATTCATATTTGATATAAAGTGACATTTTTATTGACATTGCACACTTACATATGGCTAACAGATTATTATTTTTGTGACCATGTTACATTGAGTCAAGTTAGGTATCAATTTTGATTAAAAAGACTATGTTAGATTGTCATTTTGCAGATTATGAGAACAAGGATGTGGCAAAATTTTCCATTGGGATTTTTCTTTTCTTTTGCTTTGTTTTTAAAGGCATCTGTCATAAAGTAATGTATTTAAAGCCATCAAACAACTTCAAAACTGACATACTATTTTATGTATCATAAAATGTTATGATTTCCAGCAAATTTAAGAACACAATGTATTTTATAATCTATGAATAAGAAAAAGCTACACCTAATATTTCTATAAAAGCTATAGAATTATAACTTCATAATAGTAACTTCAAGACATGAGGTTTTTCTTGCATACTCAAAGCAGTAGAATTATCTTTGATGAAACTAAAATGCATTTATTTTCATGAAACACTGAATTTACTGTTCATATCTCATGATGTTCTCTCATGTAGATAACAACAAAAAATATTCTGTGAAGAGCAAGAACAACCAGTCCTGTGATATTGAGCTGTTATTCATAGCGGTTTCCTCAAAAATGAAAATTCTGAGTAGAATATATGTTTATATCTCTCGTGACTACATTTCAATTACATTTGAAAGATTACTAATTGACCATAGAAGAGTAATTTAAATATAGAATTGATATAACTAAATATATGGAGGTTCACATCATGGATCATTAAAGATTGTTTTCAATTAAAAATGTACTAAACTAGGCTCTCTGATATTTCACAAAAATTTCCAGCTTACCTCACAGTGCTGCTCTTAAATTATATAAGTTAACAGATGCAAATCATTTAGAGACCTCCAAAGGAAACAAAATTATTTTAACTATTTCAGTCCCACTGATTCATCCACACCTACAAAGCATGAGTCTATCTGCTTCATACTTGTCTATGCATTCTCTTATTTAAATTTCTAAAAGTGCTGTACATTCTGATGCCAATTTTACTGGTGCCAAAATGGGGCTCAGGCTTAGATAGTTACATAAATTACTCAGTACTAAAAAGCAAGCAAGACATGCTGAGGATCTGAATCAAAGCTCTATATTAAAAACAAACAAACAAACAAACTATATTTCCAAGGGAAGCACATTTTTTCTTCCACCACAGTCCCCTTAGATTCCTTTCCCGAGTTCTGCACACTCATACCTCCAGTTCTAGATGCTTTATTTCCAGCAGCTTCATCCTGAATTCTTCTTCAGAGGGCTGCTCTTGGGCTCCTGGAGCTGCCTCACTAAGAATTCAAAGACCGCAGATAGTGCCGGAGCAGGCGTGAAGGGTCACACCTTGTAAGAAAGCCTAGAAGAATTACCCATAAGGTGCCATTTCTACTCGAGGCCTGTCCAGGGTCAGGCTAAGGCTGAAACTTCACATGAAACTGGGCTCCTGCCTCTGTCTTCTGCTTCTTGATTCTGTTTACCAGGCTCTATTGATTTCTCCTGATGGAACTTCCTTTAAAAATCGCTGGCACCTGGACCTTTATCCCAAGGTCTACTTTCAGAGAATAAGAATCACCTGGAGAGGCTGTTAAACCCAGGTTCCTGGGTCAAAGGTTCCTGGCCCCAGATTCAGTAGGTGTGGAAGGGAGATCTGAGAATTTGCACTTCTAACAAGCTCTGAGTTGATGATGATCATAATGCTCTATCACTCACAGTATGGTATCTTCTTTGTAGACAACCTAACCCAAGATAATGTCCTAACAAAGTGGTTCCCTACCTTCCTTGTGAATCCCAATCCCTGGAGGGCTTGTTAAAACACCATGTGAAGGCCCTTCCTCCCAGTTTTATATGTGTTCCTAAGCACATTGCATTTTCTAGCAAGAGTATCACGCTTTCAATTCCAAAGAAATTCAGTTTCAGTTTTGAGATGAAAAGAATTACCTTGTCATTGCTGATAGTAGAAAATGAAAAGTGGTTTTATAAAATTAAAATATTTTCCTATTGGGGTACCTGGGTGGCTCATTTGGTTAAGTGACCGACTCTTGATTTTGGCTCAGGTCATGATATCAAGCCCTGAATTAGGCTCCACACTCAGTGGGGTGTCTGCTTGAGATTCTCCCCCTTTTCCCTCTGTGCCTCTCCTGCTCGCATGCTCACTCTCTCTCATTCTCTCTCTCTAAAATAAATGAATAAATCTTAAAAATATATAAAATAAAATATTTTCCTATTAAATTTTATTCGAGGTAATTGTTTTTCTGTTCTAATTTTTATTGCTCAGTTACTCCAAAGAAGAATAGCTTACTTCTCACTAGAAGGATTCTATATTATCATGAGCTCCCCGGTGGTGTTGGGCTAACTGTGGTTTGTGTGAAGAAGAGGAAGGACAGAAGGGAACTTTTGAACTCCACCCATTTGTGGCTCAGATGAATGTCAGCTTTTGACAAAAAATGTGCAGCCATCAACAGAATGATAGCATTTTTGGTTGCAATGTATATCTTGTTATATTCATTCACATCACTATAAAAATTGATAGTGCATTTTGTGTGTGTTGCTCATTATGTGGTATTATTTTTCTTATTACTAAATAATAGTCCTTTAGAAAGGCACAAGGAAAGACTAAACACACACACACATATACACACACAACAAAAACAAAAATCAGTGACTTTTGCTAATAGAAAACAGGATTCATCTTGCACATTCAAAGTTAAAATGTTCAGTTGAGTTTATTGAAATAAAAATGTTTACTAAAGTGCCTAAGACAAGTAATTATTCTTCATGTTAATAAATTAATACCATACTGTAAATGTATATGTATTTAAAGCTGTCAAATTCTCATGGTTATTTCTGCTTAAAAGCATTTTTGTTTTTAAAAAAAGATCTATTTAGTTAGTTTTAGGGAGAGACAGAGAGAGAGCACGAGTGAGAGGAGGGGCACAGGGAGAGAGAATCCTCAAGCCAACTCTGTGCTGAGTGCGGAGCCTGATGCAGGGCTTGATCTCACGACCCTGAGATCATGACCTGAGCCAAAATCAAGAGTTGGTCTGTCACTTAACTGACAGCCACCCAGGCACCACTCCTTAAAGGCATTTTTAATACACAAAACATTTCATTGTAGTTTACTCTCACCCTCTATGTCTGTATAGAAGCACTGCTATGAAAAAATGCCATGACCACATAATAGCTTTCTAAAAAATAGTCAGTGACTATGAAACTTCCATGAAGAAACCTATTAGCTAAAAGATAGCCCTAGTGTAGCAGTGATATGAGTTTTATTTGAATAGATACGGAAATTTATGACCCAAGGATCATAAATTTAACATCAGATATATTAATATACTTGAGACTGTCAATGTCAAGGATCATATAAATGCTATTATTTGTTTAGGATAAGTAGAGTCAGTTTATCAACATTCTTTTTATCCATCTAGTATAATATCTCTATATATGATGTATTGGTACAATCCATCACAGGGTTCCATACACATACAAATAACTTGCAAGAAATGAGGCAAATGAAAAAAAAAAAAAGAAAAACAGTAAAAACTTTACCTTAGAATTTCAATTTTTGTACAAGTTGTGCCATATGACTCCTTTTCTGCTTCATTTAGACATTCAAATGTGACATTGACATTTTATATCCTAAGAAGCAATATTTCATTTTTAGTACAGGTCAAGGGATAGTAATGATAGATTTATGGCTGTGCCAAGATCATTATATGGATAAAAATAAAGCAGAATCTCAAGAAATCCTTAGTCAGCTCTTTACATAGCCTGAACCTTACATCTTTGGAGGTGACTTTGATCTTAATTCTTGTCCAGGGCATCTCACATCGTAACTACATTTGTCTTGTTTCTTATATAACATTTCAGTTTGGGGAAATTTTTGCAAAACCCTTTTGTGAAAAAACTGCCTTGAACACTAGGGACAAATGAACCATTTGTGTCCATGTCCCATTTAGAGTCAAAGACCATGCCGAATACATCAAGGGAGACATGAGAAGCTGGAATAGTCCAAGCTAGGAAGTACTACGCTATGAAGCAGTGGTTGAAACACATTTTCCCCCGAAACTATTTATTATTAGTCATCTTGCACTTATGAACCAGTCTCGATGAATAGGTATATTTTTATTTGCAATATGTATAATTTTGAAATGATCCATAAATATTAATTAACAGCTTTGTATTTTCTAAATGTGCATTGTATGAGTGGGAATATTTTCTGGAAAATACAATATAAATATATCAACCTCAATTAGAATGAGGTACAATGGTCAATAAATTAGATATTCACACAAATCCACAAAGGAAAGCATTTCTGCTTAGTTATAGGCTGCTTTTTTTTTTTTTGCATCACTAAAAACTATCCAAATTTTTGAAATGAATACATTATTAAGAAAATATTTATTCATTTTATACATGTATAGAAGTGCATATATTTATCCATGCAATGCAATCCTGGTGGGTACATGTGTCACATAAACATAGGTTGAATATGGATTTTATGCTTGAGGAGCTAATCAGTTAGCAAGTGTAATAGAGCATGCCAATAAAGACAAAATTAAATAGAAGAGTGATCATTGTCCTAAGATTTTCAAAAATAAGCAGGGTATAAATCTTACTCTATTATTATCACAAGTGTTGATTTTCTTCATTTTTCTCCAGTACCCTACATAAAATAAACATTTTATACCAGTGGTAGTCAGATTGTAAAATATATATTCGTTGGAATGCATTTGTTGTTTGTGAGAAAAAAAAATCATATGGAGCTAACTTTCAAAAGGAGGAGCTGATTTGTCATCAGAGGAGAAGGGGTCTCAGCACCAGGAAGGTGGGGTTTCTTGCTCTGCAAAAGAACTAGAGGCTGGGACTGAAATGCTGATAGCTGGGGTTTAGCCCCCCCTCACCATTGTCCTCTCTATTTCTCCCCTGAATCTGCACTGTATCACTCTTTCTCTACTCTCTTTGGCCCCCTTATCTCTGTAGTATTCTGGTTACAGTAGTTCCCTCTTATCCGTGGAGAATGCATTCCAAAACCCCCAGGGGATGCCTGAAACCACAGATAGTACTATAGACAGATAAATGATTAGATAGATAGATAGATAGATTATAGATAGATGATAGATGGATAGATAGATAATAGATAGATGATAGATAAATAGATGATAGATGATAGATGATAGTTTTTGTCTAAGTATATATATATATATTTTTCTAAATATACATACCTATGATAAACTTTAATTTATAAGTAGGCACAGTAAGAGATTAACAACAATAACTAATGATAAAATAGAATAATTATAAAAATATGCTCTAATAAAAGTGTTGTGGAAGTGTCCTCTATATCCCAAAATACCTTATTGTACTGTTTTTGCCCTTCTTCTCATGATGTTGAGACGATAAAATGCCCACGTGATGAGTTGAAGTGAGGTGAATGACGTAGGCAACTGTGATATAGGGTTAGGCTACCATTGACCTTTTGACTATTTGTCAGAAGGAGGATCATCGGCCTCTGGACCTTGGTTGAGGACTGGTAACTAAAACCGCAGGAAGAGAGATCATCGATAAGAGGGTACTAGTATATTGGAAAATACACCTATCGAAACATTTTGAGAGAACATTATAAATCTCTATGTCCACATAGTTTGGCTGGGATCAGGTGCTCATATCAAGTCTGAGCACTTGTACCTGAGGTAGCTAGGAATATAAAATGATAATTTATTTAAATGGTTGCATTTATGAACTTTTAGAGGCTTGTCTTCTTTTGATTCTTTTAATTTACATCATTTTGAACTTATTTATTATTATTGCTATTATTTTTAGCACTAATAATAATATTTTATATAGTATGGTATACACATTGTACATAATTCAAATTATACAGAAGAATATATATGAGCCACACATTCTCCTCCCATGACCACTGCCAACCACTAAGTTCACTTGGATGGAAGCAAACACTATTAAATTTTATGAATATATTTCAACTATACTATAGATTATTATGGACTGAATGTGTCCTCCCCAAATTCACATGGTGAATGCTTCATCCCCACTGCGATGATATTTGGAGATGAGATCTTTGGGAGATACTTAGGTTGAGATAAGGTCATGGGAGTGAGGCTCCAATGATGGGATTAGCCACCAGATAGCTCTTTTTTTTTATTTTTGCATAAAGAGCAGTGAACCACTTATATCATCCCAACCCTTGACACTTGTTAGCCATTTACAATAAAGGTTAAAAAGTCTATCTTATCAACACACAAGATGTTAACTTACTCTTTTTTTATGCCTTTTGTGTTTCATTTTATGGATAAATGATTAGAAAAATCACCTATCAATTTACTTTTCTATTTTAACCAATACCATTATCACCAACAACATTAAAATTAATGCTGCATACTTATGATTCTTCATATATATGAATATGTCTCCAGGATAATTCATTTGAATTGAAATGTTATGATTAATGGTAAGCAATTTAAATTGGTATATTCTGTCAAATTGCCCTTGACAGAGATTTTACTCTCATGAGAGATTATATTTCCCCAATCCTCCACCAGGACTGTATTCTTTTTGACATTTACTAATAACTGAAAAGATTCATTACATTTATTTTATTATGACTGAGGCTGAGAATCTTTTCATATGTTTAAGAAGATATTTTCTCTCTTGATAACTGTTTGCTCATATTGTCTCTTTTTCTATCATGCATTACTTTATTGTTTTGTACTATTTCTAGCTTAAAGATATTAGTTTTTCTCCTTTTAAAGCGATGCATTTATTTTCCCCTTAGTTGACATTTTTGTTTTAGATTTGTTAGTGATGAGTTTGAATTTGGTCATGCAAAATATTTTGTATTTAGATAGCAGATGTATATGCTCTTGTTTTTTAAGACCTCTGGAATTTTTGTTATAAAATCCTTCAGAACTCAAAAAATATATATATGTATTTTTTTAAATGCAATCACACATTTCTTCCATTATTTCTAATTTTAATATTCAATAATTTTATTTAGATGATAATCCAATAGTTTATTTTGGTGTAAGATGGGAGGAAAGGTTTCAACATCTTATTTTATTTTTTATTTATTTATTTATATATACATATATTTTTAAAGATTTTATTTATTTATTTGGCAGAGAGAGAGCAGGAGAGCACAAGCAAGGGGAGGGGCAAAGGGAAAGGGAGAAGCAGGCTCCTGTCGAGCACGGAGCCCGATGTGGGGCTCCATCCCAGGACCCTGGGATCATGATCTGAGCCAAAGGCAGTTGCTTAACCAACTGAGCCACCCAGGCGCCCCTCAATATTTTATTTTTTTAATTAGTGAGGTTTGTTACAAAATTGTCTTATCTTTATTGATTTGAAATCACATATTTCCATCTGTAACTATATCTGTTTTTAGATGTTCTTCTATTGAGTTTTATGTCAAGATTGCACATTTAAATATACAATTTGTAGTGTCGGGTGATATCTTTTGGGGCCAGTGACCCTCATGACCTTCTTCTTCCTCTACTTCCTCCATTTCTTCTCCTTCTTTACCTCCATAGTGTAATTATTATTACTTTTTCTCATTATTCTTAGTTTATTTTTATTTCCACAAGATCTTCAGAGGCAGTTTGCCATTTTTCCCAGACCCAGATGTGCATTTATTAGGAAAAATTAAATTCACACATTCATACAGGATGCTTTTTCAAGCATAAAATTCATTTCTTGCTCACAGCAATATTTTTTCTTTGTACTATTTTTGCAAAATTACTGTTTAATTTATCCTTCAATATTTAAAAACTTATCTTCAATTATATCGTCAGTATATTTTTGTTATCTTACGCATTAAATATTTGGTAGCCTAACTTTCTGGTCTGAGTTGTGGAAATATTTATAAACATGAACTATTAGAGTAGTAAATTTGCTGTGTCCATACTTCGTGGCAATTTGTTTATATGTATTATTTCTTATCCTCACAACAGTTAGTAATGCATAGCTTTACTTAGCTTTGATCTCTGTACACTCTTCCTGGGGAATTAATTGGAAGTGATAATTGCTAGTGGACTAGTCCTTAGAATAATCTTATGCCTTGTTCCAATATATTTGCAAAGGATTCTCAGACCCGCATTCGTAGAGGTTTTTATTTTCCAGCACCTACATAGCCTTAAACCATATCTACGAAATTCTCTCCTAGAAAAATCCATGGATTCTACTTACTTCTATTAATTTGTAGCCTCTGTTTAATTAATGTCTTTTATAAAAAACAAAAACAAAACCATGTAATAGAGGTGGGGCAGGGGAAAACAAAATATTACCTTAACAATCAGTAATGCAGAAAATTTTATATCTGTCATCCAATGTGTATATTCAAATAGAAGCATTACTCACCAGAAAGGTTAATTTCTCTTCAAATATTAAAATTCTATGATGATTACTATATATACATATATTCGGCAAAAAAAATCTTTTGCTAATGAATTTTTATCATTAAAATGACATTAAATAAAATGCTTCTTTTGCTTGTATATTTGAGATTTTGATTTAATTTTCCAATAAATAACATGTTTATGCACAACCGATCTATCTTATTTTATTCATGGGTTAAATAAGCTAACTAATAAAAGTATACATTTCCAAAATGACACTGATTGTTTCTCCTTCCCAAGATAACATGTTGAGAAGAGTCTATGCATTAGCTGATATGAACAATATGGTTGGGAGAATTTCAAGGAAAAGTTGTAATACAAAACCTGCTTTTACTTGAGATATTTCAGATTTACATGTATATCTTGGCATGAAATGTTAATATCTAAAAACTGATAACTGAAAATGAATAAAAATAGCTATCATCTAGTAGTTTATTTATATCTATTAACTAATGAAGTCAAATTGTGGTCCTAAATAGACATTAGTGAATCAAAGCAGAATGTCATGCTTTCACTTAAAGAATATACGATTATAAGATTCTCTCTGGTATATGAATATGTGCCATATAGAAATAGAAACAATAGCAATACAGATATGTAATTGTGTATATATTTGAAAAAAAAAACTTGTTTTACTCACTTTTATTCAGATTATAGCAAAAAGAAACATAAAAAGTATATATTACATTTAGTAAGAATAAAATTTGGAGACATTTTAAATAAATTTTTAATAAATTCATTTAATTTAAGCTTGTAACTATTCTTCTTAACATCAATTTGTTTCAAAATATATAGATCGACAAGCTGATGGCTGACAGAATAAGTTACACATTAAATTTAACTTGATGACCAAATATAACAGCAAGAGAGAGCCTATCAGTTGGGGGAGAACATGTGAATAAATTACATTTTTGACAAGCTCTCACAAGGATGAAAACACATAAGCACGCTCAAGAAAATAATGTGTACTTAGAGTGGATAGTGACATTAGGAAAATGAATGCAGGTTTTCAATTATGGTCTACTTTATTTATTTATTTTTATTAAAGTTGGTGATTCAAAGTTTAAAATATAAGCCAACACAATTTCTCAGAAACAATTTTGCTGTATTACTGCAAAATTTGCTCTGGAAAGTCTTCTTTTTTGGGGGGGGGAATCAAATAAGACAAGCACTCAGTTCTGGGATAAAGTTGAACCCCCTAGTATTTAATAAAATGAAGAGAAAAAACAAAAATATACTAAAAACATTTTTTAAAAGAAAAAAAAAAAAAAAAACTCACCGAGAAAACCAAACAAGAGAAATGGAAGAACCCCATTTTCAAAACGTAAGGAGGAGAAAAATAAGATTTTGTGGATTTGAGAGAATTAGCACAAGTTTTGAGGCATCTAACTCTGCCACCTTTTACCAGGCTTGAAATTAATAACTTGGAAAGTTTTGAGAATTTCCACTAATATTCCCAAATGTTCTCAGTGGGGAGAAGTAAGGTCAAAGGAAAGGAAGCTGTATAATTATGTTTACCTTTTCCTCTGCTGGTAGTAAAATAGTAGAAATATTTTACTGGGGACAATTAAGTGAAACAGGTATATACACACAAAAATGAGCCAGAAATTTTATGTCCAATGCTATAGCTATAGATTATATACCATGAATATCCCTGTAAGTGAGTAAGGATTGGGTTTGTAGTGAAGATGGGTTAATGTGTAAGTGAACCAGTGAAATTCCTCATCCTTCTACCTCCAGGTCACATGAAACAAACAACAAAAACAAAGGCATCATGTCAGGGAGATATTACTTTCTCAATGAAACAAGCAGGTCTCTGCATGTCAAGGGGTCACCAGTACAGTATTGGAGTAAGAGGCAATCTCCACAGACAGGGCTAGATCATGAGTGAGATTAAATCTAAAAGGAGGTAATGATGAGACACAAACAGAACCAGCAAAACACAAAGCAAAATACATCCAGATAGCATGCCAAAGACCGCCAAAAACCTACCCTAGAATAAAATGTAACTGAAGAATAGGAGGACCTTCCCCACAGCAGCACCCACATATGGATCGAGTTAATAAGAAAAAGTGTCAAATAAGAAGAGATGAGAACTAATAATGAAGAGAATGGCGTAAGTGGTCAGTAGCAAGCCTCGGGAAACAAGTTCAGTAACTAAGAACATTTATTCCAGAAATCATAAAAACTTAAGAACTTTAAGGAACAGAATAGATACAGTGGAAAATCAAACCAAAACACAGAGATAAAGCTTCATATAAATAGAATTAATTCTTATAGAAAAGAAAATATGGCCATATATAAATATACATATATAATTAGGAAAAAAGATGACTGATAAAAAAGATAAATAGTGCCCCTAAATTGGAAAAGAAAAACATTAAAGAAGAGTATGCTACATTTAAGAATGTTTGGTTAGAAATGTTTCTCTTCTCTAACATACACTAGTAAAATAAGAAAATTCAAAGATAACTTTAAAAAAAACTAGGTAATTTTTGACTAGGTATTCAACTAGCCAAAAAATCAAAAACGTATCACAGCCAAATGATGAAAAATCAATCACATATCAGACTTTTCTCTATAGTATAAACCCAGGAGAAAATAGTGCAACACCTAAAAAGCTTTAAAGAAAACACATTTGTTAAACATTATGGTCGTATGTATTCAGAGAAGAATACGTATGTATTTGAATATGGGCTAGAAGGATGGAGAAACTCAAGATGTAAGACCTACAGTTAATGGAGGGTACAGAATACTCTGGGGAAACCCAGAGCTCTTCCTTTAAAGGCCTATTGGTGAAGTGAAAGGCCATATAAAAAAAAATAATATATTAAATCAGTTACAACAACTATGTGTTATCCTCTATTGATTATAAAATTACATATAAAAATAACTCTTAGGACCTCGCTCTGTTGGTGGGAAGACTACTGTCAGATTCTAAATTCAGAAGGAAAATACATTTGATGGATGTGTGGGATAAGTACAGAAAGCATATTTTCCTGCAGTGGTTAAGTCAAGAAAAAGGTTGTGTTAAAAAGGGCCATGTCCTCTAACTTGAACTTTTTCTTCCCTTGGCTGACACTGTGCTATAATTTTTTCTTCATATTTCTAGAAGCTACTTTTTTTTTTTTTTTTTTTTGGTCTAGCTGCTAAAACCACAGAATCCTAGTAACATTTGGGGTCTATTTTTTTCTGCTGCAACTTCTTTGGGAAGGAACTAGGTTTTAAGTGTGATTCTCTATAATTTAAAAATATTTTTTCACATAATGGTAGATAATTATACAGATGTTTTAACATTTGAAACAAAACATCTATTGATTACAATGAAAAAATTACTTTTTGGTAAGAAATAGATTAGCATAGTGGGCAGAAAACTTCGTAAAAGTAATGCTTCCAAAATTTGTTGCAAGGATACCAAATTGATGATTGTTTCTTTTTTTTTTTTTAGATTTTATTTATTTATTTGTCAGAGAGAGAGAGAGCATAAGCAGGGGGAGTGGCAGGCAGAGCAGGGAGAGGGAGAAGTAGGCTCCCCACTGAGCAGGGAACCTGATGCAGGGCTCGATCCCAGGACCCTGCGATCATGACCTGAGCAGAAGGCAGACACTTAACTGACTGAGCCATCCAGGTGTCCCTCGATGATTTTTTCTATTCCTACACATGTGAAGTATATTAAGAGCATTTGCAAAATATATATATATATTTTTTTTTTTTTTTCTAAGTCACTGGTAAAACCAGTACGAGGTCATAAACAAAAATTAACCCCTATCATTAATCAAAGTTATACTTAGTTCCATGTCCATGAACCACCCAAAATAATTTTATAAACAGTTACTCATCCCATTCTATGGAAAATTTAGCTTAAGGAATTGTGGGGTGGAGTTCAATTTAAGGGATACCTAGCAGCTTTCTTCAATGAAGCAATGAAGAGGGATTAATCTATGTATCTTTCCATTCTATATTGCCTTGAAGGAGAAACACAGATGAACAGTAAAACCTAATAAGATGAGATTTTACTTTACCATAAAAATCCCAAAAGCTATCAAAAAGGGAAGCATCATTTTTTTTCATGTAACCCCCTATACCAACTACAAAGGACAACAAATACCCCACTTCACAGGTGAAGAAATTAGAGCTAGAAATTACTATTTGCCTAGAGTTGTGAGGTTTAAACTGATAAAGCTTATAACTGAGTCTGGATTGGACTAATAGCAAAGCCTAAGATTTTTTTTTTTTTTCTTTCCTTCCTCTGCCAGAGGTGACCCATCATGTTTAGGCACTTAAGGAGGATAGAAGGACACCATTACAAGGAGGCTCAAATGACCTTTCCAGATGCCTTCCAAACTGAAGATTCTATAGAAGAGTTACCGATCAGGATCAACTCTATAACGGTTTTTAAAGGGTATCAAAAGACTGAAAACTAAAAGAAAGAAATAGCCAGAGACAGCAGAAGTATTATTTTATTGAACAGGCATTAGATAGGCAAATATAGTCAACTCCTGATTTTCTGGCTTTTGGGTTGAGGCTCCTGATGACCAGCTGTCCAACTCTCCCATGAGGACTCCGTGATTACTACAGGAAATATGAGCAACGGCAGTACCTTTTTTGCAAATGACCAGTACTTTCATCGTTTTCATGCTATGTGCCATAAAATTCCCAAAGCCAGTATGCAACATTTTCTTTTTTTTCTTGTTATTCTCATAATTAATATTGGTCATCCATATCAGCCCCTTGAACTGCTTCTGTATCTATTATCAGTGCTTCTATGTTTCTACCAATGTACTTATTTTTTTAATGAGTCTTTTTCTTTTTTTTTTTTTTTAAGATTTCATCTATTTATCTTACAGAAAATGCATGCATGTGAGTGGGGCGGGGGGCAGAGGGAAAGAATCTCAATCAGACCCCATGCTGAGCAGAGAGCCTGACAACGGGGCTCAATCCCACAACCCTGACCCTGAGATCATGACCTGAGAGGAAACCAAGAGTCCAATGCCGAATTGACTGAGCCACTCAGGCGCCCCTAATGTACTTAATTTTGACACATTCATCTGATTGGTGTTGGATTAATTTATCAGGTCTCCTTTTAACAACCCTAAAATTTATAGCGTCATGATCAATCATCATGACACTACCTCTTTAAGCAGTGGCCCCAGCATGCAAATATAAAACTGACTTTTAAGAAGTCTACTGACATTTCAGACAATCCCTTCTAAGTCTGAAATTTACAATATATGCTAACTTTTTTTCAAACATTCCTAATTATTTTTGTCTGTTTTTTTTTAAATACCAGTTTTTACATGAGTCTGGGGTGCTAACATCAGAAGAGAGGATAAACTGTGAGGTAATGTCACAGGACATAGTCTTGCATATAGGAGACATAAATGAATTTGTTGAGTGACTTGACTTAGAGGTGAAGCTAAAATACAAACGAAAACAGTATATTTGGTCAAACCAGAAAGTGAAATCAAAAAGTGAATTCCAGCATTACCTTAATGTTTCCAGCTCCATCTAATGTCATTCTGCTAGTCAATAAATAAAGATGCACTCAGTATGCACCAGGATGGGTAGCATTTGCCATTAATCTGACACCAAAGAAGTAAAAACTGAATAAAAACAATTGAGTAAAAGGGTGCCTAAGTGATTCAGTTGGTTAGGCACCAGACTATTGATTTCAGCTCAGGTTGAGATCTCTGGCTTTTGGGATAGAGTCTCCTGTGGGGCTCCACGCTCAGTGGGGAGTCTGCTTGAGAATTCTCTCCCTTCCGTCTGCCCCTCGTCCCACCTGCACTCTCTTTCTCTCTCTCTAATAAATAAATAAATAAATCTTAAAAAAATCAAGTAATTTAAAATAATAACCAGACCAGGTTGACTTAGCTATGTTAAGTTTATCATATTTAAGTTTCCATTCATAATTTAAAAAAAATCAATGTTCAAAAATATGTTATGATGGGGGTACAATCTGGACAAAAGATAAATATAAAGGTAACTGAATTTGTTGAATGCTTTCATATTGCATTATTGTTGTGTTACATTTCAAAAATTTTACTGTTTTTCAACTAGAAGCCTATGAAGCTCCTTGTTAATTTTTTTTCTTGATACAGGATGATAATATCGATATCTGTAACTATAATTTTAAGTTTGTTACAAACAAAATAAAACTAACATTTTTATATTTGAGGGGAGCTGAATAAGCTCTTAGATAAAAAGTCTGTCCACCATCTTTGATTAACATGGATTCTAGCTGTCTCCACTTTAGTTCTCTTGCAACCTCATGCACTTGAAAGAGCCTTATTATTTTGTTTTCTTGACAGTTGAGAGTAGACTATCTGACACCAGATTTTGAGCAAAAATAGAATATTCTATCATCTGTCATTCTCAGTATGAAATTGTATGTCATTAGAGCATTATTAAAAATGATCTGAGTTCTCCTGTCCAAGAACATGGAATGCTTTTCTAATCATTGTCTTCTTTTATGTCTTTCACTAAAGTTTTATAATTTTATAAAGGATTGAACAACGTTTGCTAGATGTATTCCTAGGTACTGGGTATTTTCTATCTCCTGTTTTGTAAAAATACAATGGGCTTTTGTATATTCATCTTATTTACATTTGATAAATGTAATTTTTGTTAATTTTCAAATATTTGCTTTAAGTTTAAAATACCTCTCATTAGGTTTACCATTTGGACAATCACCAGGCTAATAATTTTCAAATTATGAAAATTTAATATCTTCCTTTTTAATAGTTGTTTTTTGTTTATTATTTATTTTCTCATTTTTGCACTGGCATATATATTTCCCTTAGAATGTTGTAACAGAAGTAGTAAAAGCAGATTGCCTTGACATGTTTAAAAACATGCTTTTAACATTTCAGCTTTACAATTTTTTTTTTAATTTTTTTAATTTAATTTAATTTTTTAAATTTTATTACATTATGTTAATCACCATACATCACATCACTGGTTTTTGATGTAGTGTTCCATGATTCATTGTTTGCGTATAACACCCAGTGCTCCATTCAGTACGTGCCTCTTTAATACCCATCACAAGGCTAACCCACCCCTCCACCCCCCTCCCCTCTAGAACCCTCAGTTTGTTTCTCAGAGTCCATAGTCTCTCATGGTTTGTCTCCCCCTCTGATTTCTCCCCCTTCATTTTTCCCTTCCTACTATCTTCTTTTTTTAACATATAATGTATGATTTGTTTCAGAGGTATAGGGCTGTGATTCAACAGTCTTACACAATTCACAGTGCTCACCACAGCACATACCCTACCCGGTGTCTATCACCCAGCCACCCCATGCCTCCCACCCCCCACTACTCCACCAACCCTCTAGCTGGCCTTGAAAAAAGCATGGAAGATATTAGAGAAACCCTTTCTGGAGAAATAAAAGAAATAAAATCTAACCAAGTTGAAATCAAAAAGGCTATTAATGAGGTGCAATCAAAAATGGAGGCTCTGACTGCTAGGATAAATGAGGCAGAAGAGAAAATTAGTGATATAGAAGAACAAATGATGGAGAATAAAGAAGCTGAGAAAAAGAGAGATAAACAAATACTGGATCACGAGGGCAGAATTCAAGAGATAAGTGATACCATAAGATGAAACAACACTGGAATAATTGGGAACCCAGAAGAAGAAGAAAGAGAGAGAGGGGCAGAAGGTATATTGGAGCAAATTATAGCAGAGAACTTCCCTAATTTGGGGAAGGAAACAGGCATCAAAATCCAGGAGGCACAGGGAACCCCCTCAAAATCAATAAAAATAGGTCAACACCCTGACATCTAGTAGTAAAACTTACAAGTCTCAGAGACAAAGAGAAATTCCTGAAAGCACCTCAGGACAAGAGATCTGTAACCTACAATGGTAGAAACATTAGATTGGCAATGGACCTATCCACAGAGACCTGGCAGGCCAGAAAGGACTGGCAGGATATATTCAGAGCACTAAATGAGAAAAATATGCAGCCAAGAATAGTATATCCAGCTAGGCTGTCACTGAAAATAGAAGGAGAGATAAAAAGCTTCCAGGACAAGCAAAAATTAAGGAATTTGCAAACACGAAACAAGCCCTACAAGAAATATTGAAAGCCAAGAGAGAGCCTAAAAGTAACATAGACCAGAAAGGAACAGAGACAATATGCAGTAACAGTCACCTTACAGGCAATACAATGGCACTAAATTCATATCTTTCAATAGTTACCCTGAATGTAAATGGGCTAAATGCCACAATCAAAAGACACAGGGTATCAGATTGGATAAAAAAACAAGACCCATTGATATGCTGTTTGCAAGTGACTCATTTTAGACCCAAAGACACCCCCAGATTGAAAGTGAGGGTGTGGAAAACCATTTACCATGCCAAACACCAAAAGAAAACTGGGGTGGCAATCCATATAAGAGACAAATTAGATTTTAAACCAAAGACTATAATAAGAGATGAGGAAGGACACTACATCATAATTAAAGGGTCTATCCAACAAGAAGATCTAACAATTGTAAAGATCTATGCCCCTAACATGGGAGCAGCCAATTATATAAGCCAATTAATAACAAAAGCAAAGAAACACATTGACAACAATACAGTAATAGTGGGGGACTTTAACAGCCCCCTCACTGAAATGGACAGATCATCTAAGCAAAACATCAACAAGGAAATAAAGACTTTAAGTGACACACTGGACCAAATGGACTTCACAGATATATTCAGAACATTCCATCCCAAAGCAACAGAATACACATTCTTCCCTAGTGCCCATGGAACATTCTCCAGAATAGATCACATCCTAGGTCACAAATCAGGTCTCAACCAGTACCAAAAGATTGGGATCATTCCCTGCATATTTCCAGACCACAATGCTTTGAAACTAGAGCTCAATCACAAGACGGAAGTCAGAAAGAACTCAAATACATGGAGGCTAAAGAGCATCCTACTAAAGAATGAATGGGTCAACCAGGAAATTAAAGAAGAATTAAAAAAATTCATGGAAACAAATGAAAATGAAAACACAACTGTTCAAAATCTTTGGGATGCAGCAAAGGCAGTCCTAAGAGGAAAGTATATAGCAATACAAGCCTTTCTCAAGAAAGAGGAAAGTTCTCAAATACACAGCCGAACCCTACACCTAAAGGAGCTGGAGAAAGAACAGCAAATAAAGTGTAAACCCAGCAGGAGAAGAGAAATAATAAAGATCAGAGCAGAAATCAATGAAAAAGAAACCAAAAGAACAGTAGAACAGATCAATGAAACTAAGAGCTGGTTCTTTGAAAGAATTAATAAGATTGATAAACCCCTGGCCAGATTTATCAAAAAGAAAAGAGAAAGGACCCAAATAAATAAAATCATGAACGAAAGAGGAGAGATCACAACCAACACCAAAGAAATACAAACAATTATAAGAACATATTATGAGCAACTATATGCCAGCAAATTACATCATCTGGAAGAAATGAATGCATTCCTAGAGATGTATCAACTACCAAAACTGAACCAGGAAGAAATAGAAAACCTGAACAGACCTATAACCACTAAGGAAATTGAAGCAGTCATCAAAAATCTCCCAACAAACAAGAGCCCAGGGCCAGATGGCTTCCCAGGGGAATTCTACCAAACATTTAAAGAAGAATTAATACCTATTCTGAAACTGTCCCAAAAAATAGAAATGGAAGGAAAACTTCCAAACTCATTTTATGAGGCCACCATTACCTTGATCCCAAAACCAGACAAAGACCCCATCAAAAAGGAGAATTACAGAACAATATCCTTGATGAACATGGATGCAAAAATTCTCACCAAAATACTAGACAATAGGATCCAACAGTATATTAAAAGGATTATTCACCACGACAAAGTGGGACTTATCCCTGGGCTGTAAGGTTGGTTCAACATCCACAAATCAATCAATGTGACACAATACATTAATGAAAGAAAGAACAAGAACCATATGATCCTCTCAATAGATGCAGAAAAAGCATTTGACAAAGTACAGCATCCTTTCTTGATCAAAACTCTTCAGAGTATAGGGATAGAGGGTACATACCTCAATATCATGAAAGCCATCTATGAAAAACCCACAGCAAATATCATTCTCAATGGGGAAAAACTGAGAGCTTTCCCTTTAAGGTCAGGAACACAGCAGGGATGTCCACTATCACCACTGCTATTCAACATAGTACTAGAAGTCCTAGCCACAGCAATCAGACAACAAAAAGAAATCAAAGACATCCAAACCAGCAAAGAAGAAGTCAAACTCTCACTTTTTGCAGATTATATGATACTTTATGTGGAAAATCCAAAAGACTCCACCCCAAAACTGTTAGAACTCATACAGGAATTCAGTAAAGTGGAAGGATATAAAATCAGTGCACAGAAGTCAGTTGCATTTCTATACACAAACAACAAGACAGAAGAAAGAGAAATTAAGGAGTTGATCCTATTTACAATTGCACCCAAAACCATAAGATACCTAGGAATAAATCTAACCAAAGAGGCAAAGAATCTGTACTCAGAAAACTATAAAATACTCATGAAAGAAATTGAGGAAGACACAAAGAATTGGAAAAATGTTCCATGCTCATGGATTGGATGAACAAATATTGTGAAGATGTCAATGCTACCTAGAGCAATCTATATATTTAATGCAATCCCTATCAAAATACCATCCACTTTTGGGGCGCCTGGGTGGCTCAGTTGGTTAAGTGACTGCCTTCGGCTCAGGTCATGATCCTGGAGTCCCTGGATCGAGTCCCGCATCGGGCTCCCTGCTCGGCAGGGAGTCTGCTTCTCCCTCTGACCCTCCCCCCTCTCATGTGCTCTCTCTCTCATTCTCTCTCTCTCAAATAAATAAATAAAAAATCTTTAAAAAAAAAAAAATACCATCCATTTTTTTCAAAGAAATGGAACAAATAATCCTAACATTTGTATGGAACCAGAAAAGATGCCGAATAGCCAGAGGAATGTTGAAAAAGAAAAGCAAAGCTGGTGGCATCACGATTCCGGACTTCAAGCTCTATTACAAAGCTGTCATCATCAAGACAGTATGGTACTGGCACAAAAACAGACACATAGATCAATGGAACAGAATACAATTTATTTTTGACAAAGTACCAATAAATATAATTTATCAAGATAAGGATTTGTTTAATCCTATTCTGAGCTTGTTAAGGGTTATTAACATAAATAATTATTGAATTTTATTTTTTTTAGTTTATGGAAATTATATTATCTCAGATTAAAATGCATTGAAAGATTTTCTGTTGTGAAGAAAACTTGTATTCCTCAAATATCTAACAATTAGGATTAGTTAACTTCTTTATCTGTTTAAGATTACTGCATCAATGTTTATGAGCCAGGAATTAAGTAATTCTGACTGGGATCAGAAGCCCATGTTCTTTTTTTTTAAGATTTTATTTATTTATTTTCGAGAGAGAGAGTGCATGTAAACAGGGGAAGAGAAGAGGAGGAGACAACCCCCAGCAGACTTGCACTCAGCACAGAGCTGACACCTGGCTCCATCCCAAGACGCCAAGATTATGACCCAAACTGAAACCAAGAGTTGGCTGACCAACCCATTGAGCCACCTGGGCCCCCCCAGGAGCCCATGTTCTTAGTCACTGCCTCATGGTGCCTCTCCGTTACCCAGGGATCACACTAGTATGTGTGTACCCGGAGATATTTGTCTGGTGTATGTATGGATGTGTATATATAATATTATATTATATTTTATATCATTATATATCATATTATATTTGTTAGGTAATATATATTATAATGACATAATAATATATATCATATTATTATAATATAATATATAAATTATTAATTTCAATTTTATATTATTGAAATTAATACAACTATAAATCAGAGGAAATGAATAAATCAAATGCTTATCATAAATATATGTCATAATATTGGACTAATTAAAAAAACACATCCTCATACATCTACATATATGCATACATTTACCTCTACACCTACACCTATGCTTACATCTTCATGTATGTGTGTGTATATCCATCTATCTGTCTATATGTATGTTAGCATGGGTATAACTTAAACACATAATATTGAATTCTGCAGAAAAAAATAAATATATAGATAATCACAGCAATGGAAATTTAAGCATTCATGTATAAATACTATATATGTTTTATAAATATACATGTATGAATGCACATTAAAAAACAGAATTCTGCTCTGCCCCTGGAGAACAGAGTAATGGAGTGAAACAGGGAAAGCTGACAAAAAGAACTGATTTTGTATGTATTTCATAACTTTATATGTATTTATATGTATAAATATATGAAGTGAGAAGATGATTAATGACAATAATGGGTAAACTATGAGTGTGTGGGTGTATTCGCTTGAGTATCAAAAGTTTATATTTTAAATACAACTACAAAATAACTAGAATATGAAACATGAACTTTTGAGACAATTGGTAGTTTTATCTGTCCTCCATTCTTTAATAATCTCTGAATTGTGATTTAATCTCAGTGTCTGGAATAAAAAGTTTAGTAATTTAGACATCTTAAAAATTAGTGACACCAATTATTTAATTGTCTCAAGATAATTGTGTGTAAATTATCAAAATGGTGCCATGTTTCAGTTTAATGCATTTTCTATTTCTTGGCTTCTTATACAATACTTTAAACACTGAAAAAAAGTGCTTTAAAATTAATGTAATCATAGTTTCTTCCCTGACTCAATATATTCTCCTTTCTCATGGATACAACACAGGTTTTTCCTGGATTGCATTTAATTTAATTTAGACTAAATTTAAATTTAGATTAGACTCTTAATTTATGGGGTTCCTGGGTGGCTCAGTAGGTTAAGAGTCTGCCTTTAGCTCAGGTCATGATCCCAGGGTCCTGGGATCAAGTCCCACATCGGGCTTCTTGCTCAGCGGGGAGCCTGCTTCTCCCTCTCCCTCTGCCTCTCCCCTGCTCATGCTCTCTCTCTCTCTGTCAAATAAATAAATAAATCTTTAAAAACAAAGGCTCTTAATTTAGGCTTTCTGGTTTGGGGGTTGTTTTTAAAACTCATGAAAGAGGGGCACCTGGGTGATTCAGTTGGCTGGGCAGCAGACTCTTGATTTCAGCTCAGGTCATGATCTCATGGGTCCTGGTATCAAGCCCTGTGTGGGGCTCTGCACTCAGCAGGAAGTCTGCTTGAGGATTCTCTTTCCCTCTCCCTCTGCCTTTCCCCCCGACTTGTGCATGTGCACAGGCTCTCTCTCTCTCTCAAATAAATAAATAAATCTTTTTAAAAAAGTGTTTTTCTTACACATGCAGACATTCTTATTTTGTACATTAGTATCTGGCACTTTTAGCAAAAACTGTAACAGCCTCCTAGAATCCACTTGGATTCGTTCAGACTATCTCTTCACCTTACAGTGAAGGAGAACTGTGAGGAATTTAAAGGAAAAAGAAGTGAGGCGGGCGCCTGCAGGTGAGTCTCAGGATAAATGGCTGAGTCACTGAAACTGAAGTAAATGATGAGTTCTTTGCCTCACATCATTTCCATTTTAATCTGCTTGAATACAAATAAAACACTGAAATAGAACATGTTCTAGAGAATGTATATTTGGGTACTTTATTTCTAGTCAGTTGAATTTAATTCTATTTATGGTTTAAAAATTCCAACTGAAATATGAGGAGTGGTGATAATAGCAAAGTGGTCACTAACTTGCTGATGAGGTACATTCTCGCATTCTTCTGCTTCATTTGCAAACTCTGTAAAATGAATTCTGTTCTCTGACAGGTCACTTGTCATTCTTTCCCATTGTATTAGAATACAGAACACTTCAACTCAGCACTGGGAATAATGCAGCTATCTTATTTTACGTTACTTCTTGGTAGTTTATATGACAAAAATCTAATCTACAACACATTTCAATATGTCACAATTTTAATGAAAAAGGGCTACCTCAAGAGCATTAATATAGCTGCAGCTAGTAATCGTGGGGCACTGGGTTTAAATGGGGAGCCAAGACATGTGACCTGAAACTGTAATATTACCACAGATCGGTAATCATATGTAGTATACGCTGTTCATCCTCAGAGTTAATTTAAATCAGCAAAAGTGGAGCTTCATAAAATCACACTTTAGAGCTAGGTAAGCTCTTATAATAACATAATATAATCCTTTCATTTAATAAATGGGAATGCTATGATGTTCATAAAAGGTTATTAACCTTCTCAAGACCATTCACATAGCCATCCATAGTAATATATTATAATGCATAATATATTTTTTTATAATATCTGTATTTACGTAACAGTACAATTAACAATAAAGTAAATTTAATATTATAATGCATTAGTTTTCTTAGGCTTTGAGAAGACACTTCCCTTTGGGTGGGCTTTTTATCATTCTCAAAACAAATTTAAGAAATAAAATTTCCATTTAAAGCATAAGACATCAAGTTAAATTCAAATTTCAGATAACCAATGACTTATTTTAGAGTAAGTATACCCTATATAATATTGGTAAGATACTTCCACAAAAAAAAAAAAAAAAAAACTAACATCCAAAAATAAAAAATTAAAATTTAGGGGATCGCTTCTCGGCCTTTTGGCTAAGATCAAGTGTAAAATTCAAATTTAGGGGTGCCTGGGTGGCTCACTTGGTTAAGCGTCTGACTCTTGATTTTTGGCTCAGGTAATGATCTCAGGGTCCAGAGATGAAGCCCCGAGTTGGGCTCCATGCTGAGCGGGGAGCCTGCTTAAAATTCTCTCTCTCCTTCTCTCTCTGCCCCTCCCTGCTCACACACACACTCTTTCTCTCTAAAATAAAATTAAATGAAATAAAGTAAAATAAAATAAAATTCAAATTTAACTGAGTATTTTTATTTTCTTAATCTGGCAACCGTAGCCCAATCTCCAGCTACCTTTAGAACCTCAGAACAAGGGCACCTGGGTGGCTCAGTCAGTTAAGTGTCTGCCTTCAGCTCAGGTCATGATCCCAGAGTCCTGGGATCAAGTCCTGCTCAGCAAGGAGTCTGCTTCTCCATCTGCCCCTCCCACCGTTCTCTCAGTCTCTCTTTCTCTCAAATAAAAAAATAAAATCTTTAAAAAAAAGAACTTCAGAACAAGAATGAAAATCTAATTCGTAAGATAGTTGTTAGGTTTTTAGTAATTTGTAGCTTCTTATATATTATACCCACTAACCCTTGGTTGGTTTTTGTATCGTGAATATATATACACCTACATTGTAACTTTTCTTCTATTTACTTAAGTTATGCTTGACTATTCATATGTGAATAGTCAAATTTTATTAATCATTTGTTTTATACTTAATAGTATTTGTGTCTCATCCTTCTCTTTTGAAAAATCTAAAGAATTTACATATATTTTCTTTTTTTTTTTTTTTTTTTAAAGATTTTATTTATTTATTTGACAGAGAGAGACACAGC
>NW_022589720.1:14884819-14899866 GCF_004348235.1 Phoca vitulina | reverse complement strand
GCTGTGTCTCTCTCTGTCAAATAAATAAATAAAATCTTTAAAAAAAAAAAAAAAAACCTTCACATAAACTGAAGTCTTTATCCAAGACACACATCGTAGCAGGAAGCAGGAAATATACCTCCAGGTAGCAAATGCAGTCAGACCTGGCTGAAGACTTAAAAAGAACAGGAAATGGGTGAGATAAAGCTGTTTTCTTGAAATATAGTTATTTGGTCATGTAAGTGTAAATAGCAGGTAGTGGACGAAATCATATCTTGCATGCAGTTTAATGTTGTTCTCCATAGCTACTAGGGTGTCCATCATCACTGGAACTTTCTGACCTGGGGTGGGAAAACAGTCACTTCGAGTGAAAAATTATAAAAGATATTATTGCTTCAATTTTGAGGCAGAAGTAGATGCTAGTAGACCAAAGATTGATTATCCAAAAAGCCAGGTTCTGAGGTTGAGCTTGAGATGAGATGTTAGAAGTCTACACAGTGAAATGTATGATATTCTGCAGAAAAAGTCGCCACTGAAAAAAGTGCAGGAAAAGTTCATCTTCCTACAACATAGTGAATGTGCTCCAAAATGGCTGTTGCTGATGGGTGTTGTGTCTGGAAGCAGCTGTTCCCTCATCTTCTTATCTTGCAATAACCCATGTCTGGTGGTGCAGAGCCAGTGACTCAGCAAAATCAGTCATGTTGGAAGAGAGGAGCCACAGCCTTGATCTTTCTTATAAAGCAAGTTAAGAATGCAGTATTCGTTGTGTTCCTTAAAAAAAAAAAAAAAAAAAAGAAAGAAACTATAAAATACTAAAAAATAAAATCTATAAATGTGGGGAGGAATCAGAGATATCATAAAATAATCTAGCTGTGGCAGATGACAGATTAAGCTGCCTCGATGGGTATTATGCTTAAAGAAGAAAATTACTGTTTACTTCTGGCATAAGAAATAATTCACAGATATCTTGGACTATTTCCCTGTGCTAACTAGTTTTAAATTTGCCTTCAGATTTCAGGTAAAATTGATGCTCTGAAAGAAGATGTGCATGTTTAGACTCTCAAATGCCTAACATTGTACATCACAAATAAAGAGAAGCACCATGAACAGCTACTGAGCAGTGAATTTAGCCTTTTATTTATTTCAGCTGTTTCAGGATTGCTTTTAATTGGAGGTTAACACCGAGGCAAAAAAGGCAGAATGAAATTCTTCAGTCTTCACCAAGAATCACTATGCACACCAATAGCACAAGCAACAAAATGAAAAAAAAAAAGGAATAGATAAATTGGATTTAACCAAATTTAAACTTTTGTGTCTCAAAAAAAAAAAAAATGCCATAAACAAAGTGAGGAGAAAACCCACAGAATGGGAAAAAATATATGTATATAACATGTCTGGTAAGAGACTTGTATCTAGAATATATTAAAAAAAATAATTCAATGATAAAAACACAATCCAGTTGAAAAATAGACAAAGGATTTGATCAGACAGTTCTCCCAATAAGATATACACATAACCAGTAAGCACATGAAAAGATGCTCAACATCATTAAACATTAGACAAACACAAATCAAAACCATAATGAGTTATCACTTGACACTCACTGGGACAGCTGTAATCAAAAACACAGATAATTAAAAAAAAATGTTGATAATGATGTGGAGAAATGAGAACCTTCATACACTGCTGATCAAACGTGAAATGGAGAAGCTACTTTGGTAAGGTTGGGCAATTTCTCAAAGGTTAAACAAAGAATTACCAGATAACTAAGACAAATGAAAACATATGTCTACACAAAAACTTGTACACAAATATTCATACCAGCATTGTTTGAAATAGTTAAAAAATGTAAACAATCCAAACACCCATCAACTGATGAGTGAATAAATAAAATGTGGTATATCCATACAATGGAATGTTACTTAACAATAAAAAGAAAGAAAGTATGAAACATGCTACAACATGGATGAACCTGGAACATTGCACCAAATTAAGCTAATGTTAAAAAGAAGACCCAGGCCCAAGGTGGAGTACAGCAAACTAAGACTTAATTACAGTTTCTAACTCTCCAGGAGTGGAATTTTAAACCAATCAGTCTGGAATTGTTCTGGTCATCACCAATGAGGTTATATGTCACATGGGATGAATTTGCAAAGAAAGATGAATTTGCAAGATGAGATCCCCTGCATTTCCCAAAGAAAGATGAATTTGCATGCTGAGATCCCCGCATTTCCCCCTATGGGAAGATGACCTGGCCTGAAACAATCCATGCTTTTTCTTTTGCTAGTAACTCTTGCCCCCCCTTTCCTTCCTATAAAAACCCATTTTGTACAACTCCTCAGAGCTCCCCCCTCTACTTGCTAGATGGGTTGCTGCCTGATTTATGTATTGTTTAATAAGGCCAATTAGATCTTCAAACTTACTTGGTTGCATTTTGTTTTTTAACACCAGTCACAAAAGACCATATATTGTATAATTCCATTTATATGAAAGATCCAGAATAGACAAATCTATAGAGACAGAAAGTAGATTAGTGGTTGACTGCAGAATGGGGTTGAGAGAAGTAGGGGTGATAATGGGCATGGGATAATTTTGGGAGGGAGTGGTGATGGAAATGTTTTATAACTGATTATGGTAATGCTTACATAATGCTTACACAGCTCTATGAATATATGAAAAACTATTGAATTTACCCTCCAAATGGGTGAATTTTATGGTATGTGAATTCTATGCCAATAAATGGGTTACAAAAAAAGTTAAAATAATAGGGCCACTATAGTCCCATCCACAGTGCCCACAGGCTCAGTGGAGCCCAGAGGCAGAGCCTCTAGGGTTATCTCCATCAGCTGGGAAATAAGCATTCTCAGTAATACCCCATTCAGTTGCAGCAGGTAAATGCGGGCTGGATTCATGATGAGAACTTGCCCCATTAATTTCAGGTAATGCCCTGTGACACAGGAAGAACACATTCAAATTCTTTTGAAGGACACTCTAGAACATTGAAAGCCTATCTTCACCCATCGTGGAAGATCTGTCAAGACTGGTTTGGGGTCAGTATGGAGAGAAAGATGTGAGCCATCATTATCCAAGGTTTAAAAAAAAAAAAAATCGCAATTAAAACAGCCTAAATAAAGACACTCTCTAAGTGTGTAATCAGGCCACAGTCACCAGATGTGAATACAGGAAAAGGGGTTCAGCAAGGGGATGACAAAGGCAAAGCACCACCTGAGATGAGGGATTTTAATCACAAGGATCATGTATGGGATGCATGAGGCTTTGGCTCTGGATTGAGACAAAATTGATTAAATAAGATACTGAAAGTCAAAAGTCCATGAAAAACAAACAGGAAATCCACAGGAAGTATAGAATCAGCATTCGAGTTTGTCCAAGATTGAGACAAAGAGCTAACAAGATCTGCAGAAAGGAACAAGGCAAGATCAAAGCCAGTCTGAACACCAGCGCACCTTAACTAGCTGCAAAAGTGCAAGCCCCGGACTCTGGCAGGGGGTCATGTTGTCCCAGGCATAGTGGCCAACCTTGGAGGTACACCTGAGCTGGCCAACTTGGGGGCCTGCGGCTGTTGATCACTGATAACAACAGCCTGGCTTTTTAGTCGAGGTGGAGAAACAGCAACAATTCTGTTTTCAAGCTGAAGCATTTCTCTGACCACAGTCAATAAAAATTTCCATACTTAATTCGGCTTTCAAGTGTTTTTCTTCTGTTCGATATTCTGCAGTAACAAAAAACTTCTTTACTATAGCAAAACAAATAGCATTGCATGCTAACTATGCTTCTCAAGTGAAAATATTTCGTGTGCGGAAGGCTTACTACTTTGAATAGTTTCATCCTGCTAGTGTAATAGCAATTTTCTCAAGATCTGTAGGAACCCAACTGGTTTTGTCTGAGTCTATTGATTAATTCATTAAAAAAAAAAAAAAAAAAAGGAGCAAAGTGTTTTATTTCTGATACATTCCACACAGTTAAGAAAAAAAAAAAATCTTTTTGGTTTAAATGTTTATTGATGGATTAAATTATTCTTAGAATGGCTATATAAACTGAAATATATCATTAACTATTTTTTGAATGAATTTATAGGATGAGCAACAGGAAAGGAACATAAATTAGAATTTTAAATGAATAAGAATGAATATTTGCACCTTTTTATTTCCAAGTTTATGAATATTTGTGAATCGGAACTTGAGAAGGAAATGTCTGCCTCTCTTTTCCTTTAATAGCAACAATATAATTTTCCTTGTGTTAGCTAAATGTCACTTCAGATATAAGGATGAAAAGGGATAAAGAAGGGAAAGAAGATAAAAGAAAGAAGGCAACAATAAGTAAATGAAAGCAACCTTTCATGCAGCTTTAGAGAGACTCATAAAGAAACCTTAGATGCTTTTCTGCATTTCTTTCTCTCAGATCCTTGCTCCTATTTCACCTTAAACATAAGAAACCATATTGCAATGAAATTCAACTTGAATAGAAGTTTCCTCACTTACTATTACCATTCTATGAGCTTACAAATGTTGGAAATATGCAGAAGAGCTTCTATATTACTAAAGAAAAATTTCTGATATTTTCTAAACATAATTACAAGCGTTTTAGAGCCTGTGTAATCAGGTCTCTCACAAATAGCTGGGCTATTTTATTTGTACTCCCAGAATAGATAAGCAGAACATTCATAAACCTCAAGGAGAGGGATCCTCTTAACATTTTAAGGAGTCTACTCAAATTAAACATCTTCAGTAAACAACATTTATTAACAGGGAATGTGAATTTTTTTTTTTTTTTTTGAGAGAGAGAGAGACTGAGAGCTTGAGTGGGAAAAGGGGCAGAAGCAGAGGGAGAGAGAGAATCCTAAGCAGGATCCACGCTCAGAGCAGAGTCGATGCAGGGCTGAATCCCATGACTCTGAGATCATGACCTGAGCCAAAATCAATAATCAGACATCAAACCAACTGAGCTACCCAGGTATCCTGAAATATTTCTGCATTCTTAAAACAACTTGCCATTTTGTTTAAGTCAGAACTTACAGTCAGGATCTGCAATAGTTTTAAAAGAGGGATTTTCAGTTTTCCCTGTGAATCAACAATTTATCATTATAAGTCTCCATACCAGTATTGTTCCTGGAACATGAATATTAAGAGAAAAATATCATTAAAAAAATTAACACACTTCTCCTGAGGGAAAGAACTGCTTCTTTATTCAGAAAACAAAACAAAATAAAACAAAAAACAAAACAAAATCACAACACTAAAGTGAGTCTCCACTGTGCATACATAATAAGGAGAGGTATGAACCAAAGGCAGTTAAATTTGTTTTTTAAAAATAAAGTAATAGGGGTGCCTGGGTGTTTCAGTCAGTTAAGCGTCCAACTCTTGATCTCAACTCAGTTCTTTATTTCAGGGTGGTGAGTTCAAGCCCTCCATTGGGCTTCACACTGGGTATGGAGCCTACTTTAAAAAATGTAATAATAATAATAAAGTAAAAAAATATGAAGTAGCCTACTGATACCACCTGTAAGGTGGTGGGAAGACACATCTAGAGAAGCAGATCAGGAGAAAGAGGACTAAAAAAACAAAGCAAACAAACAAAAAAAACCCACCACCACCAAAAAAACAATATAGCATTTTGTGATATTATAACTACCATGGGCAGGAAGCAGTAACTTAGTTGTGGAAAATGGCCAGTGGATTTGTAAACAGTGTGATATAATCACAACCCGATCAATCAGAATCTTGAGTAAATGAACGTTACGTGCAAAATCTTGCGATACAAGACTTGAGGTAGAGAGTAGGTTGATAATGCAGTGCCCTCAACTTGGATAGGAGGCCTTTAAAATCAACCCTTCAGTCCCATGGTTTCCTGATGTCATCATTTCCAAGGTGAGTTCAAGCATGTATCCAGCAGGCTGGAGAAGAAATGATGACAAAGTATTCTGGGTCACTTGTTTAATTCTAGAAGCTTCTCTCCAAGCTTGGCTCTTTGTTATTGCACATGTATATAAATAGCATAAAGATTGAATGTGTGATAAAGTTATTGTATGTGTTTCCAGAAGAGGTTGTTCAAGATGTGTGTGTCTTTAATATTCCAGTATAAGTAACACGATAGGCTTACAATAAAACTAGGCTCTTAGCAACAGACCATGAACTAAAGTAAAGATTCCAGGCAATTTAAGAAAGATTTCTCTCTCCACAAAAGCAGTACCTGAATTCTTCAATCCATGGCCCTCATTTCCAATAGCATAAACTGTCTACAGTTTGTTGTCATTATGGAAGATGGCTATGTCATGAGTGAACTATGCTTCATTACTAAATATCAAATCACATAAGCAGCAGCAAAGGGGAGCCAGTGGTTTAGGTAAAAAGCAGGTGGGGCCAGAGTGTGGGTTGCCATAGTTTTTGGTGAAGTTATTTCAGATCTTAGGGGCAGAGCTTTGCACTTAACTAGACAACCTATTTCAATTTTATGATAAAATTTTCTGAGTCTTTCCACAACTTGGAAAACATGGGTTCCATTGCAGGATACACATTTCAGGTTGAACATATCCCTTGTTGGGATAGCCTGTCTGTACCAGGAGCCAGTAATGGTCTAGAAGTGGCTACTAACTGTGTATGTATGTACTCAGTACCCGCAGAAAGTCTTAGTCCAAAGCCCAGAGACCAGAAATTACTAGCAGCATCTTATTACCAAAGTTTCACACTTGTTGATATTAAGACACCTATTAATTTCATAGCACCTGAGGGGAAAAGCAAACTAAATTTAAACATTTCTTTCTGGCTACTTAAACTGTATTCAAACTTTCTTATTACAGATAACCTCATTTAAGTTTGCTAAATGTTAGTTTTGTATAGGTACTTTCATAGAGCTCCCTGGTGTAGCTTCTTCCAATATCCAAGGTGCCCAGTTATCTGCTGGGCCTCCTTCTCGACAATGAGTACTGATGGAGCCAACACTTTATCCATTAAAACTGTTGAATGTCTTTGGGGCTGCTAACAAGAAAGTCACTAAAGTACCAGAAACCTGAATTCCATCCTCTTTCAATGCCTTTTAAACTTTGAGGAGCTGAATTTGGAGGGGGGAAAACAAAACAAAACAACACAAAACAACAGCAACAACAAAAAACATTGAAATGGAAAAATTCTAAAGATACCACAGAAGACATAATCCAAAGGTATAATTGCCCACTCTTCATGTTTTGTTTTGTTTTTTTTTCCTATGAAATTCATTTAGTACATGAGACACTTCTGGCCTTAATCTCCCCTTTCATATTCTTTCCGTGGAAAACTGAGTGGTTTATTTGATTGGAAAGTGTTAGAAAAGTAAACTGAGTGTTCCTGACTCAACAATTTCAAAGAACAAGGCTATTGGAACACTTTAGGTGGGAGATAATCCTTATCATCTTTTTAAGATAATTATTTAAAATTGAATAATAATCGTTATAATTATTATCTCTTATTAATGTAGATGAAGTAAAAATTTTAAAAAGAACATTTGAGAGAAATCAAACATGCATAGTCAACTAAAATTTGTCAGAATTATGACTACGATAGGAAAAATAATCAACAATTCCTTCACTCAAGAAATCTTTAGTATGCTAAACTTCGTTCACAACACTGGGAATACAGCTGTACTAATATAATGGTAGTAAGTGACCGTAAAGAAAAGGAACCTACACATCATAACATGCTAGGCAGTAATAAGCATTATCTGTAAGTATAAAATGGTAGGGAGGAAAATTTCAGGGTTAAGATGTTAAAGCAAAGACCAAAGATATAATGAAGATGAAGCCATGTATTGGGGGTAGGGAGCAAAGCTGAGTGAAGGAACATTAGCAAAAACATGATTTTCCTGTGTAAGGAGTAGCCCAGAGGACCATGTAGCTACAGAGCAGTAAGCAGAAGAAGGTGACCCGAGCTACGTCCGTCAGCAAAGTGACTGGGGCAACACTAAAATAGAGTCGTGTGGACCCACATCACCATTTATTAAATCACTTATGTTTTCTTATATTGTGTCGTGTGTTGCTGAGCATTGGTTGAAACCAGAATAACTCATTCTATAACAAAGGTGGGTTTTTTGTTTGTTTTTGTTTTTAAGATTTTATTGATTTATTTGAGAGAGAGAGAGAGAGTGTGAGAGCACACAAGTGGGGGGGGAGGCGCAGGGGGAGAGGAAGGAGCAGACTCCCCCTTTGAGCAGGGACCCCCACGCGGGGCTCAATCCTAGGACCCGGGGATCATGACCTGAGCCGAAGGCAGATGCTTAACAGAATGAGCCACCCAAGTGCCCCTCAAAGGTGTTTTTATATTGTTTTGTTTTGAAGCTTTCTAAAGTAGTTCCTTCTACAATATCCTTCTGGCCATTTAAGTAAAGTAACGTGTGGAAATACTGCAATGGAGCAAAGTCTACTGGGATAAACTGTGACATGTTGACACTGAACAGTATATTTTAAAGAATTTGGTAAAACATCTTTTAGGCTATCTCTTAGCCAACTGGAATTACCTAACATCTTCCATTCTTTCTCTGAAAAACACTCAGATGGTAGTGCAGGTATCTCTTTAAGATCCTGATTTTACTTGGCAGCATTATCCACAGTAACCAAACAACGTTAAGTGTCCATCAATGGAAGAATGGATAAATAAAATGTGGTATACACACACACAATGTATTTAACCTTAGAAATGATGAAAATCTTGTCATATGAGACAACATGAATGAAACTGGAAGATATTATGCTAAGTGAAATAAGCAGGTACAGAAGGACAAATAGGTCATGATTCCATTTATATGAAGTATCTAAAATACTCAAACTCATAAAAACAGAGAGTAGAATAGTGATTGCCAGGGACTGGGGGATGGGAGAGTTGGGGAGCTTCTGTTCAAAGGGTGTAAAGTTAAAGTTATGCAGAATGAGTAAGTTCTAGAGATCCATTGTACAACATTGTGCCTATAGTTTGTTAACTATAATACTGTACTGCGCACTGAAAAATTTGTTAAGAAGTAGATTTCATAATTTTTTTACTATAATAAGAAATAGTAATAAAATGAAAAAAAAAAAAAACAACAACAACAAGAAAAATCCTCAAAAATGCCATGGCTCACTGGACACTTGCACTGGTAGCCTACTATCTATGACCATCTACATACCTTTGTTTTCACCAACTGAGTTGTTGGCTTACCAAAAGTCAGTTGTGTTATTGTCACACTTGTTCATGTCAATTGTATTTTTTATTATAATTATTTAATGTCATTTTTTTACAGTGTGTTCCAGAGGAAGGGCTTTGATTCCATGTAAAATTGTTACTGAATCAATATACGATTATAAGTTTAAACCTTAAGTGAAATGTTTAAAGTATCTATGTATTATTTTAATTTTCCATTTTATTTAACTTTTGAAATTAAATTAGTGTTTATCGGTCTCAAAGAAAAGGGTTTCCACCACATAGTGTCACTATTTGTCATTTCCCCTGATTATTTACCATTAACGATTACTTCCTTTGGATCTTCAGAACTCTGTTTATTTCTAGTGGTCCATTCAATCAGTACAATTGCTGAGAGTCTGAATATCTTAAACAGTATCAGCTAATATCTTAGGAGTGACAAGCCTCCCCAAACTGACCTCCAGCTAGAGAGCTAGACCCTGATAAGATGGGCCATGCTGCAGATGCCTGGAATGGAAATGAGGAAGAAAAAATATTATAATATCACCATTTCTCCTAAGGCCTGGTGTTGAAAGAGCAAAATATTTATGTTTAGGAAAAAGAAATAAGGCTTCTTAGTGGGATGTTAAGAAGGATGTTTTATTTCTAACTTGTTAAGTGCATGTCAGATTTGAAAAAAAAAAAAAAATGAGGAGGGGAAAAAAAAAAAAGCTGGAGGATAAAGAGGCAATCAAGCCAAGAAAAGTCAGGTCCAATTAAATTATGTAAGCCAACAGCTAACTTTCGTGTGTGCGAGCTCACAGCTGGAGGGCACCGAGTTCACTCAGATGTTCCCTCCAGCTCAGGCGCAGGCAAAAGGCAACTCCAGGGAGGTTACAGTTTGAAAATATTTGAGTAGCTAAATATCGTTTATTGGCCTTAAAATGTATTTCCTATTAGTTTCTTAGGAAAGGAATTTCTAAATTAAAACTATGCACCTCTGGTTTATATACAATGGTCATTAAAGTTTTAAAATAAAACTTTTCTGAAGTCTAATTAACATGTACAACTTCGTCACATCATCTGCCCCAATAAATTAACTGTAGGGTCCTCTACATTTCATCTTATTCAAGTATTACCATTTCGGATATTAATTTTCAAAAATCTTATTCTGGATGCTAAACCAAGCATATAGAATAAATATGCTTTTTAGGAAATGCAACATTTGAAAACTATCACATGGTTTCTAAAAGTAAAGCAAACTATGCGAGTATTAACATGATATGTCATCAAGGAAATAGAAGACTCAAATAAATTATAAATGTCAGGAGTGTATATTGTCAAAGTAAATATTAAGGACAATTGCACTATTTAATGGGAACAAGGTTTCATTTAGAGGCATTATAAATTTATTAAGAATAAAATTTTACTTACTCTTGGTGGGCAGATAATCAGAAAAGGAATTTAAAGAAAGGAACATAGGTTTTAAATATCTGTATGAATTCTGATGTGGTTTTAGTGAGGTAGAGACTGTTTAAGTGTTTACAAGGGTCAGCATCTTGAAGCATTTATGATTGTAGTGTGATATATCCTTTGTTAGCAAAGGAAACAAGGGAAAAGCAGCAACAATAGTGACAACAAAACCTCTGGGAAAAATGGCATACTTGGGGCTTTTGCTCACATATATGTGACTTATTACATTTTCAGCTTGCCTGTGGAGCCTGTAAAAGACCTTTATGTTTAACACAGAAGATAAACATCCTTAGAGAAATCCTAGAGGAGGAGAGTAAAAATAATATAAAAAATAAAGAAAGTAAAGAAAATAGCAGAGATCAGTCTCACAAAGAAAGTGATAGCCAGAGCTTCAGGCTATGATTGTGGAAAAACTAGAAAACAAATCTCAGTGTTTTAGAAAGCTGTTTTAGCTAAAGATGAAACCATCACTCAGTTCAAAATGCTAGATGACACACATCTCCTCTATCTCTGGATCTAGATCCATAAAATCAATAGTCATGGGTGTAACTTACAATTACAATTTACTCACCAAAATATTACTATATTAAGAAAAGAGTTTGTTGAATGTCTACAATCTGGGTTTCTTGATTTCCTCCCTCCTAGAAATAGCTGATATTGCTGATGTTCAGGGTAGACTTGGATATTATAGAATATGCACGGTTCAGTTGAAAATTTCATTCACAGTGAAATAAATTATTTTGTCCAGTATTTAACTCAATAGTAGCAAAATTTAATTTCCCATTTGGAATCAACTTTCACCTACTAAATATAGACTTGGAACATATGTATGTACACATATACCTATAAATATTCACATATGTATATAAATATATATATATATGTATATCAATATATAAAAATATGGTTCTTTACAGAAGTCTGGTGTCTGTTATGTGTTATTGTGTGTATATTTGTTGTTTTTAACTTGCTACAAATAGGTCTTTGCATGTGTGGTGTTAGTACCTACTAGTATTTGTATATACAGCATATATGTGGGCAAAGGATATTATTGTGTGTGATTATTATATATATATAACCATATATCTAGGTAAAATATTAGGCTATCACTTTATCTATATTCTTATTTCTATATAGTTCTGAACTGCCTCTTTCTTGACCCACTATACAACTGCCCCATCTCCTCCAGAACACCCATTCTCCATATTTGTTCTCCAGAACACCCGTTCACTTTATTCAAGAAAGATCATCTTCAAATCATTTTTCATATTCTACAGTAAATTTGGAAAAAGACTAAGAAAGAGGAGAAGATTCATCAATCAAGTATCATCATGTTGGAAATAGTGATTCTTCCAGGATCTCTCACATTTTCTATACGATTTCCATGTAGATGCGCTGACTGCCCTTGCCTTTCACTCTTTTCCAAAAATATCTGTAAAGTGAATAACCTTGGTAGGTAGAGATAATGGCTTCTTTTGAAGCAAAGGGCAGGTGTGCTTCCCATTTGGTTAAATAGATAATGTCTTTCTCCAGAACAAAAGCAGGGAAGCTGACTGCCCAATGTAAAACATTTTGGAACTCACCAATTCTTTCCTGTAACTCAACACACTATATGGGCAGGTAGCTTTGGAGCTTCTTCATATAGACCTGTGAGAATTCATTCTCAGGGGAGCAGCATAGAAATTCTGATAACTCTGATGCCTCTCATTGCTGTGAATGTTAAGCAGTCATTTATGTCTCTCCCAGAAATCTTGTGTTCTCTTCTAGAGGCATCCACGAAACTTGACGGTTCTCAGGTAAGGTAAAATCTCAGACATCTCATAGTTCTTGGTATCTTCATAGCCTGGAGTCCATTGCTTTAGCAAGGCTCATAAAGCCTTTCCTGATGTAGCCATCGCTTGATTATCCAGCCTGATCTTTTGTTCTTGTTAACCTCCCCCAATCTGCCTTGCCATAATTAGACCTTTATACAACTATATTCCTACTATTCTGGCTTATTTTTATTTTGTCTCTTCTTCTATACTACTCCCTTTTTCTTTAGACATGCTCCCTGATATTCCACTTATATATGGATAAGAATTTCATAGGATATATTCATCTTTTATAGGTACTTCCTAATGCTGATTAGATTCTCAGCATATTGGCCATTTAGCATGCTCTTTGGTCAATGAACATTTTTGAACTCCTTCCCCACATTTTGAAGAATTTCAAATTATGAGTGCATAATTTTGCAAGACTGGGACCTATAATTCAGTTTTCCAGTCTCTTTTATAACTATGCCAATTAGATATACCTAATTCATAAGTTAGTGAACCTGCAAAATTAGGCCACATAGAGGTTCCATCCTGATGAAGAAGCAACAGGGATATTCAGCTTTTAGATTCAACAGCGGCAACAATATTAGTGGTTGGGTCCAGAGTCTGGTACCAGTAATGGGGTTTTAATGTTCATGCTCCCTGACAATAGAAATAGAAATGTGTCACATGTATCACCAGCATAACAACCTGTGGATACTTATATAACATATATTAACCCTCTTACTTCCAATTTTGATTTTCAAGACAAACTAGAACTTCAGTAAATTTAAACATTTTTAAATAAATAATTCTGTTTAATTTTTATAGAATTTTTTCTATTTTCAGTAAAGAACAGTGACAGAAAAAAATAATTAGTACCAATAGTGCTGTGGGTAAAAGACTTTCACAGAAAAAGGGAATGAAGAATTGGTTATTGGACTTGCTTGGGTGTGGTGATGATGAAAAGCATGCTTTTATTACAAAAGGGAACAGTCTGGCCTGACTTCATTCAGAGTTAAGCAGTGAAATTATCACCTGTGCCATTTAGAAAGGTGCAAAATGAAGGCAAGACAGGGAATTATATATATCAACTGATAAAAAATATTATCAAGGACATGAAGAATTAAAAAAAAGCTGAAGAGTTGTTCTGGTTGTTTTTAACTGTACAGAGGAGCTAAATAAAAAGAATGGAAAGACTTGAATTCTGAGTTCAAAACAAAGTCAAAGGCAAAGACACTACCTCTCCCCTGAAAGAATCTTATCTCTTTCAGATATAATATTCATATAGCCAAAATTCACACAAAGGATTTGCTCCTTTGGGCTGCCAAGTTAGATCAGTTCAATTCCTGGCCTTGTTGGATTTACTACATGGAGTTCAGTCATTTATCAGGAAAGATGAGACAAAAACATCATAAAGGGATCATAAGAAAAGATTCATGGGACTCAAACCCCAAAACCCCACTGATCATATTTTGCCAGCCAAAGCAGTTCTGTGTGTACATACTTTTAACTATTTGATGGAGTCATTTCTGCATTGCTTTAGAATGCTGAACTAACTCATTACAGCTGCTGCAGGTAACTTGCAAGGAGAATCCAAATATCTTCATTTTACCACCCCCAAGGTCTCATTTTTTTTCCGGTCCTATAATAAGAGTAAGATCAGCATTTACCTTGGGGTCCAATTGCAAAGTCAAACCCAGGAAAAGATAGCTTATTTACAAAAAAGAAGAATTGGAAGATTTCTTTTTCTATATCTATACATGTGTGTGTCTCTCTGTGTGTGTACTAAAAAACAAAATATGCACTCGGTGTGTGAAATTTATAAATTCTAAATAAGCTTAACCAGGAAGAAAAATATAATTTTATATTAGACAAGACATTGATTTTAGTGCAGTAGGAAACAGCCTTTACTGATGGCTGATCTTCAAAATTCTCCAAAAGATTGCCTTTGAATGGTACAACCCTCGCTGCTCAATTCTCCTGGGAGTTAAATACTTTACCCCTCAGGCCTTAACCATGACATACTACAGACTGGGAAGAAAGTTCTGGCCCCTTGTGTCAAGTTGGAACAGAATATGATGCCATTTTTCACTCCAAAGCTTACTGCAGAAGTAAGCTAAAGCTGCATCTCACCCAACACCCCACCCTTGCCTATCCCTTCCCCCTTCTAGTTCACTTTTCTCGCCTGAGCATTCTGTCAATAAATTACATGTATAGAAAACCCAACCGAGGTTCTGCTTCTAAAGAACCCAACCTAAAAAAATGTATATGAGGAGAGGTCCTAGGAAACAGAGACACAGTTTGGGTTTCCAGAACTTGGTCATCTTTCAAGTGGTTGCAAATAAGGATACCATCACTGATGGTCAGGAACATGTTGATAATTCTAAGTATGTGATTGCAATGCAATTGCTAGAATTTTCAACTATGACCAGGAAAGAGAAACAAGTGCAAAAATGGCCTGCAATGGTTTATGTAACGGTGTGGCATTTGAAAGATACAGTGGAGCTAGCAATTAATGGAGACTGTGGAATCAGTGGGATGTTGGAGATCACTGTGGATACACTGAAGAGAGAAAATGACAGGCTCCATTCAATTCATCATGAATTTAAGGCAAAGTATTAAAGTCAGTGGAATATTAGCCATCAGAAAGGATGAATAC
>NW_022589720.1:14852913-14884719 GCF_004348235.1 Phoca vitulina | reverse complement strand
TCTCAAATGAATAAATAAAATCTTTAAAAAAAAAAAAAAAAAGAAAGGATGAATACTTACCATTTACACTGAAGTGGATGGAACTGGGGGTATTATGCTGAGCGAAATAAGTCAATCAGAGAAAGACAATTATCATATGGTTTCACTCATATGTGGAATATAAGAAACAGTGTGGAGGATCATAGGGGAAGGGAGGGAAAACTGAATGTGAAGTCATCAGAGAGGGAGAAAAACCATGAGAGACTCTTAACTATAGGAAGCAAACTGAGGGTGGCTGGAGGGGAGGTGGGTGGGGGCATGCGGTTGGGTGATGGGCATTAAGGGGGCACATGATGTGATGAGCACGGGGTGTTATATGCAGCTGATGAATTATCGAACTCTACATCTGAAACTAATGATGTACTATATGTTGGCTAATTGAATTAAAAAAAAACTGCCTTCAGATTTTGCATTTGTAATAAGAGATAATTTGTTTGCAGTGAATACATCTGATTTTAAAAAGCAAATAATAATAATAATTATTATTATTAAAGTCAGAGGCCCTCATTGGCAGTATTTAAAATGACCCTCTCAACTCTTGCAATCAGAGGCCTGATGATGCTGAAAAATCAAGCTCAGGATGTAATAATAACATGGATTTTTAGTCCAGATGAAGTTTCTATGACAAAGTCAGGGTCTTAAGAAAAAAAAAAAAAAAAGTGGAATGAACAGATACTGACACTGATATGGGGAAATCTGGGTAGAAAAACTTGAGAACTTTGAACACTGAAACCTCTGGGCAGGCAGAAATGAACCTCCTGCCCCGACACACATACTTTATTTGAGGACTGTACTCTTCTCCCTTGCTTAGAGATTATGCAGAGGCTTTAAATGAGGCAAATGATTCACATGGCAGGGATTGGCATGCCACTTCTCCTGCCACTTATTCTAATAATTAAGATTTTTCTTTTCCAGGCTTAGTCAGGTGTAATTGACATTTAACATCATGTAAGCTTAAGGTGTATAACGTAATGGTTTGATACATGTATATATTGCAAAATGATTACCAAAATAAAGTCAGTTAACATCTCCATCAGCTCACATAATTGCCACTTTAATTTTTTTGTGGTGAGAACGTTTAAGATGCACTCTTTTAGCAACTTTCAAGTATATAATACAGTATTAACTATGAACACCATGTGGGATATTAGATCCCCAGAAGTGATTCATCTTATTACTGGAAGTTTGTACCCTTTGATAATACACCCCCATTTCCTCCACTTCCCAACCACTGATAACCACCATTCTACTATGTTTCAATGAATTGGCTTCTACAGATGTCATATATAAGTGAGGTCATAGAATATTTGTCTGACTTATTTCACTTAGCATAAAGCCCTCAAAGTCCATCTATACTGTCACAAATGGCAGGGTTTTCTTCATTTTATGGCTGAATAATATTCCATTTTATGGCTGAAGGTATATAGATTAGATAGAAAGATAGATAGATAGATGATAGATAATCTCATATTTTCTTCATCTGTTGACTAACACTTAAGTCATTTTCATATCTTGGCCACCATGAATAATGCTACAATAACCATGGGAGTGTAGCTATCTCTTTGAGATAGTGATTTATATCCTTTAGATATATAGTCGGGAGTGGGATTGTTGGATCATATGGTAGTCCTATTATTATATTTTTAAAGAAACTCCATACTGTTTTCCATAGTAGTTGTTCTAATTTTTATTCCCACCAACTAGTGGACAGGGATTCCCTTTCTCCACACCCTTGCCAGCACTTGTTATTTCTTGACGTTTTTTATAACAACTATTCTAACAGGATAGAAGTGATATCTCATTGTGGTTTTGATTTGCATTTCCCTGATGATTAGTGATATTGAGCACATTTTCATATATGTCTTCTTTGCATGTGTTCTTTGGAAAAATGTTTTTTCAGGTCCTCTGACCATTTTTAATTACATTATTATTATTATTATTATTATTATTATCATTATCATTATTATTGCTATTGAGCTGTATGAGTTATTTATATATTTTGAATATTAACTCCTTATCAGATATATAGTTAGCAAATGTCTTCTCCCATCCCGTAGGTTGCCTTTTCATTGTGCTATATTTTTTTTGCTGAGCAGAAGCTTTTTATTTTGGGTAGTCCCATTTATTTATTCTTGCTTTTATTGCCATTGCTTTTGGTGTCATATCCAAAATAAAAAAAAAAAAAAATCATTGCGAATGTCCCCAATGTCAAGAAGCTTCTGCCCTATGTTTTCTTTTGGAGTTTTATGGTTTACCAATAAGTTAAGTTTTGTTTGTTTGTTTGTTTGTGTTCCCACAGAGATCTAACTAAGGAACAGCTAGGCTTATCAAGGGAGGAGTGATATTATGTATACGGGTACTGAACCTGACAAATAGGTATTACCAGAAACAAAGAGAACACGCCTAAGAGTGGATCCTGAGGAAGCTGGATAAGGAAGATGAAATATAAAGCTGGAAAAGAAAAAAAAAACTTTGTTAAAATAAAGCACTCTCTAAAGATACAGCATTTGATGTTCTGGCAAAGTCTTGGGGGACAGTGTTGATAAAGTGCTGGAGTAGTTCTTGGAAGTTTGACAAAAATGAAATACATAAGTAAGGAGGGCTACATTAGAATATGAAAGAAGAAATACAATTGAGAATCCTCTAAAAGATCCAGTATGTAAGATCTGCAAACTCACTGGCCGGTAGTGGTCCTTAGGAATCCCAGAGCAAAGCCTAGTTACCAAGTGATAAGAAATGTTCAGTACAGCTTGTTCCTTGTGAGCCTGAGCTGATGGAGTAAATAAGAAACTATGTCAAATCCCAGGTGAGATCCCAGAAAAACTTGTCCTCCTCAAGGACTTCAGAGATGGTGTTTCCCCTCAGCCACCAGTCTGGCACCATGGAAAGTGGCAATGGACTTCCACAACCTAAGAAAGTAGCAGCTCCAATCCCAGCTATTATGCCAGATATGGCATTTTTACTGAAACAGATTACCACGGCATTTGATACGTGGTATATAGTTTTTGACCTAGTCTGTGCATTCTTTTCCATTTCTGAGAAGAAAGAGGGCAAAAAGCAGTTCACAATCATCTCATTTGGATGGCGGTATATATTTACATGTTGCCCTAGGACTCTGCTATTTATCTAGCTCTCTGTCACAACATAGTCTAAAAAAAGCTGAAATCTGGAAATTCTGCAGAATACCACCACTGGTCTATTCTAGTGAATCTGGTGTATTAATCAGACCTCGTGTTCTGAATACCTTTGGGAGACATGTGCATGGTAGAAGATGAGAGATAAGTCTTACAAAGTTTTAAAGGCTTGCCTTATTGGTGAACATTTTAGCATTCTAGTGTTCTTGTGCATACTATGGACATCACTTCCATATGAAGTACCAGTTATTAAACTCCTTACCACTAAAAAAAAAAATAAGTACAAACATATCAGCTCCTGCAGTTTGGAGGCAGTATATTCTACACTTGGAAATACTCTTAGATATTTTCATCAAGTGACATGAATGTATGTAGGTTTTGAGTAGAGTCCAATGCAAGTGCAAGCAGAATGTCACTTTGGCCATATGACCCATCAGATACCACAGTAATAGCCATATCCATAGTAGAAAATCGTTTTGTGCAATGCTCTCAGCAAGGTACAGAAAAAGAGTTTTAGTGCAAAACCATAGAATTCTGTTACCGTCTGCAACAGAAAACTATGCAGCATTCAAAATCAGACAATGGCATGTTAATAAGAGTTGGTAGAGACTGAGCAACTGACCATGGCTTGCAAATGACCTTGTAACTTGAGCTTCCTATCACGAGCTATTCGCTTTCAGATTCACTACATTTTTGAGTTGTTGAGTAGCCATGACAGCATCCATCCTAAGATGATAGTTGAACATTTGGTACTGGGTATATGTAATCTGTATAAATAAGTGGTCCAAATACTCATGTCAATCATCACTATCATACCAATACTGTTGCCATAACTATGGACTCATGGAATATTCTTTACGTGAGCTAAGGGTACAATAAAATTACTAGATTTGGTTCCTGAATGAATTAGCCTGTATGTTGGTATGAACCAAAAATGGTCTGCTATGCTACAGACATGCATAGATATGGTGTTAGAGCCACTGAGAAATAGATTATTCTCCAGAGGATGGCCTTTTAGTACTGCACCTGGTCATCCCCTTGACGTGGAGAGAATGTGTCCTCATAAGGATACACATGGACTCATGTGCATTTTCAAACGGTTTGGCTGGCTGGTCAAGGGGTCCTGGAAGAAGAAAGATTTAAAACTGGACCAGATGTTTGGAAAAGAATCATATAGACAGACCTATGGCACAATATACCAATTGTGCATGTCTTTGTTTAACATATTCCAGAAAGCATCTACTGTAGAAAATTCACTGAAAAAAAAAAAGAAAAAGTGAGCAGAATTATTTGGCCAAGATATATGAGGCTCAAGATTTTTGAGTCTCTTTCTTCAGCTACCTCACAGATTGTGCAATGGAATACGCAGGTGGCAAAGATCAAGTCCATGCCAACACTCATGAGTGTGGACACCCTCTCACCAAGGCTGATCCAGCTATTGCTGCTCTTGAATGTCTGACCTGCTTGCAAACAAAACAAAACAAAACAAATACACAAAAACACACAAAAAAAACACAAACACACACACACACAAACCCAAACAAACAAAAATACCTGACCTCCCAACAACCTGTACACTTGCAGAGACCGACAAGACACTTGTTAGCAAGTTAGTTACATCAGAACAGTTCTAAATTTTACTTAAAGCTGCATTTTTATAGCTTCTTGCCCTTTCTTCTTACTTCATTCCTTTATCATTTTTCTTAAAAGTACTCCTTTAATAAATCAAATATTCATAAGTTCCCATCTCAGACTCTGCTTCTAGTGTATCTGACCTAAATCAAGCACATTTAACAGAGATTAAGATTACAATATGCTGGTTTAATACACAGACAGATGTTCTAATTGTTTGCTTGGTTGATTAGCTGAAATCTCTACTCAACTGTGGCCTTCTAGAAATGAAGTTGAAAGACAAATTGCTGATAGAAAAAGAAGTAATCTAAAGACTTAGGGAAATTGTAATGTTATGAAATCCCTAACTATATCTCTTAAACAAATCCAGGAGATCCTATTTTCACCTAAGATTTATAAATATATTGGTGAGAAGAGTGATTCCATCTTTACCATTGGCCACCATGATTGTTTTCTGTAAAATGTGTTGCAGCTGAAACAAGATTCCTTATTTCAGTAAAGACAGAGAATTTTTGAGCTGTTGAATCAAAGTGATAGCAGTTAACTTTCAAAGGCAAGGTGAGCATGACATCCATAATCAGGTTGACCACTGCTAGAATCTTTGGTGGTGGATAATAGATCATTAGGTTCCTAATTTATAAATGTGTGAATAACCCACAAAGTAATACTTGATCTACTTAGCAAGGAAAACAACCCTGACCCAGATTTGAGTTGCCTTGAGAACGACAATAATCTTTCACTTATTTTCCAGACCCACTTCATTCTCAAAGGCAGAGTCATATGAAGAAAGGGAAACTTTGGAGCTGGGAAACTTTGAAGAAATATACTCTAACAGCAGTAAAACTGTGCACTGAGTATCTACTCAATAGATGATATGCTTTCAGGATATTCCTGGGTGAAAAATTCATCGGAGAAAGAAAACGTGCAGATACTATGGAGATTACTTTACAAAGACCATGACCTAAAGCTAATCCCTTGGCATACAAAACACCATAGTAGTTGAATGATTAGGGTGGGGATTTAGAAAGTTCAAGTGAGAAATGGAGTTTTGAACCGAATATGGAATAAATTAGGTCCATTGGAAACCAAAGCTCATGTTAAGATGATTTCCCCATTAATCCTTTATACTGAGAGTTAAGCTGTTGGAAAAGGATTAACCGTAAGTCTTGGATAAAGGGGAGCCAAGGAGTGGATGATCATGATTAAGCCCTTGCAGCGTCAAGATTGGTGGAAAGACATTTGGGTTCATCTGCAACAACCTGAGACAGTACTCACTGCCTTCCAAGTTCTGACTCATAAGGCAGTGACGCCCCTTTGCAATCTGGAAGCTGATGCCCTAGCTTGGTTACAAGCCCTAGAAATTTAGTCTTCAGGTGATAGCATATTGGATGCGTAAGAAGGGTGGCCTCTGTAGCACCCAGGTGAGTTGGAGTATTACCAAGGATGTAGGATTGCTCTTGAAATACAGTGACTTATTTAATGTAGTAACAACATGTCCTGTGTATTCTAAACAAAGTCCAAGGCAACTGCCAAAGAAGTCTGGGGCCACCCACAGAATTCCCAACTGGTGAGGAACTGGTCAATTTATAATATTGGCCCCTTCCCTCCACATGCAGTTTCTAAATATGCTTTGGTTGGGGCGCCTGGGTGGCTCAGTCGTTAAGCGTCTGCCTTCGGCTCAGGTCATGATCCCAGGGTCCTGGGATCGAGTCCCGCGTCGGGCTCCCTGCTCGGCGGGAAGCCTGCTTCTCCCTCTCCCACTCCCCCTGCTTGTGTTCCTGCTCTCGCTGTCTCTCTCTCTGTCAAATAAATAAATAAAATCTTTAAAAATAAATAAATAAATAAATAAATAAATATGCTTTGGTTTATGTGGGCCCTGCTACTGGCCTAACCCAAGCATTTCCCTGTCATTACACAAACCAGGCTGCCACCATTAGGGGATTAGAGAAGTTAGTACCATGTATGGATACATCCATTGAAGAGACGGTGATTGGGGGTCACTTTTCAAAGATCATTATGTGCAAGACTGGGCGAAAGAACATGCCATTGAATGAAAGTTCCATCTCCCCTGTAACCCACAAGCAGCAGGGTTGATAGGAAGAATGGAATAATAAAGCAGCTAATGAAGTTACTAATTAGTAAAATCACCTTGGCTGAGGTTCATATACATATAAATGATCAATCAGGAGGGCCTTTTACCCCACATGGCAGACTAGGGACCCCTGCTGAAATACTCAGTGCTGTAAAGGTGTGCAAGTGGTGCCCAACAGCCATTGCCTCAACTCTCACTGGTGACCAATGTACTCATGCTGCTAAAAACACTAAGCCCCATCACACCTGGGAAAGGCATTATCTACTGGAATTTGAAATGGAATGTCCTCTGGGGTGGGTGAATTACTTCATACTTCTGGGTAAGGGGGAATTACTCAGTCTTTTTGTGATGCAAAGCCAGTTACCTGAAGGCAAAATCAAGTTACATGAACATGTAGTTCACCTTTCTCGTGTACTTACTCCTTCCAAGATGTCCCCATTGCCAAAGCTCACACCTTTAGCTTCTTGGAAATTTAACTGAGAAGGAACATTTTAAAAAACATGGTTACACATATAAGATAATTTTGCGTTATTTGTTGACATAGTTGGAAGTGAATCTTGGGACATAATAATTACAGTAGAGGTAATTATGCTTGGAGGGGTGAAGACAGTAGGGGAGGATGATTTTATTTTGCATTGGATAAAACTTACCTGTCCTTTTCACCTGGAAGAAAAGACAATCCAAGGTAAAGATTTATGGGAGTTCATAGAGGAAGATTAATGGTTTTGTCAATAGTTACGAATTTTTAACAAAAGCTGTTATGGGATTAGTTAAAAGAACATTTTTAGAAAAAAAAAATGGCATCTGCCCAAAGCTTTCTTTCACACAGGAAGCTTTCAAAAATTAGATCAGTAAGATAATCTACCCTGTGGAGGTCAGTCAGTCTTTTTCCCCATCCTTATTGCTTTTGAAATGGATGTACAAACAGAATGCCCTTGGTGTCGTATGTTCATCAATATAATTTTCCTATCAGCAATTACTGATCTGGCTACCAGTCCTATTGAGTGCTCAATATTGCCAACAGTGAAAGAGAAACTAGCCACTATCTTAGTACCAAGAGCTAATGGGGCCAGTTGATTCCATTGGATCCTGTCCTTCATGGAAAGTACAACAGATACTTATTATATTGTATTGTAATTTGATTTTTGTCTTCCCTGCTCATGATAAATTCTTTATAATGTCATTCATTAAGCTACCAAAATGTCATATTCACTACACATTTTTATGCCTAACTTTTAATATTTCTAAAATATTTATTTTGTGGTGGAGAATGTTGGAAATAGGTAATTTCCTTGGGATTTGATGATCTTAGTGTATACTGTATCACCTACAAGAAGCTGGGTTTATGAAATAGAAAGATATTTTTTGAAACCTTGTAAGTTTGAAGTCATGTCCTACAGGATATGGCGCATGTTCTGAATCAGAAAGTAATATGTTTCACTGGCATGCATATATATATATATATATAATTTTTTTTTTTTTTTACTTCACATTTGCCCCATTATGGTCTCTACTGGATTAGAAATCTTAAGTTTTCTTAAAGAAATAATTCCACAAAAGGAACAGAAAAGCATTTATTGAATAAGAAGTTCAGACTGACATTTGGGTATCTTTGCCACTAAAAAAATAAGACTATCTACTTCTATTAGTCATCCATCTACCATTTCCATCTACCCTACTGTCTGTTCAAGCTGCTATAACAAAATACTACAGACTGGTTAGCTTATAAACAACAAAAATTTATTTTTCATAGTTCTGGAGCTTGGGGATTCCAAGAATAAGCCCAGAACCCTATTCTTGGTTCATAGCTAATACCTTCTCACTGTGTCCTCTCATGGTAGAAGGGACTAGAAAGCTCTGTGGAGGTCTCTTTTTTAAGGCACTAACCCGATTCATGAGGGCTCCACCCTCATGACTTAATTACCTCCCAAAGGCTCCAACACATAGGGGCATTAGGATTTCAACATCTGAATTTTGGGAGACACAAACATTGAGACCAGAGTACAATCTCTACATATAGATATAGATATCAAATGATTGCTCTACATGTGTGTTCTATAGGGTGTGTGTGAACCCAAGATCCCTAGAATGCTTCACAAACTCTCATATTCACTATGAGGTAGAAGTTAAAGGAGTTGTACCACAACACTGTGGAGGGATGTAAAACTAAACAAAGGTAGAAATGTATTATAACACCCTGAGATAAGGATGCTGAGATGTTCACTGAAGATATTCTTTCCCTGTCAGTATAATAAATTATGTATGTATTTAAACTGACGTCCCCCCACCCTTTCCAGTATTTTTTGGACACAATATAAGCACACTTTCATTTTTTCAGAACCAGTTAACTCTCAGTTAATTAAGAACATTCTAACTTTTTTGTTCTTACGGCTTTGTTGTCATTGCTGCTGTCTTGCATCAGTTTAGATGAGTTATCTTGGCAAGCTAAGAAGCAGGCAGTATTTGATAATTGTCCATATAAACTGATGACCAGCATTACATACATTTTTCTCTGGGAAAAATTTAACTTATGAGATTCTATGACTCTCAAAAGTAAAAAGCAGAATCTTACTTTCCTAATATTTGGCTGTGTCTCAGGCAGGTCATGTAAAACACTTCAGTTAGGCACTTCTCCACAGAACTTCCATTCAGAAGTTCCTGCCATGTAGAAACAAGTCTTTCACTAAGTTTATTTGGAGGAATGTAGCAGCAGTGGTATCATATTCTAGGCCCACCTTGAATGATGAGAGCAATGGTGTCTATGCTCAGAAGAAGCAACAAAGATTCTTCGCGGTCATAATCCTGCGATGCAATTTAGACAACAGTCCTGGCTGAGCACCTGCCAGACTTGATTCTTTTGGATTTCCTTGAAAATTTGCACGTGACTTAATGCCATTTAATAAATCTCTTTTCTAATAAAACTAGCTAGTGTGGGTTTGCTATATTCAATTCAGAAATGGTAATAGTGTTACTCTCTTATGCCCCATCAAATACGTTGCACCACTCCTAAGATCCCCGTATTGTATTGTATTATAGTTTCCTGTCTCTGTCTCTGTCTCCCCACTAGAATACATTTAAACAAAGGTAGGAAATAAATCTAATTTCTTTTACAAAAAAATTTAATATTGGCACTTAATACAGAGACTGGCACAGATTAGGCTCTGAAAAATATTTATTAAGTGACATAGATTATAAAGTTGCTAACTTACATATAAATATTAAATATTCACACGTTTGATTTTTATTTGCTCCATCATAATATCACATTATATTTTCTACTGGATAATTACCTTATTCAATATATAATAGGACAATAAATAGAAACAATGCCATATAAATGTTTCTGTAAGTGTTGCATTCAGCAAAATTTACTTTAAAAAAAAGAGGGTTGGGGTGCCTGAGTGGCTCGGTCGTTAAGTGTCTGCCTTCAGCTCAGGTCATGGTCCCAGGGTCCTGGGATTGAGCCCTGCATCAGGCTCCCTGCTCCGCAGGAGGCCTGCTTCTCCCTCTCCCATTCCCCCTACTTGTGTTCCCTCTCTCGCTGTCTCTCTCTCTGACAAATAAATAAATAAAATCTTTTAAAAAATTAAATTGGGACGCCTGAGTGGCTCAGTCGGTTAAGTGTCTGCCTTCAGCTCGGGTCATGATCCCAGGGTCCTGGGATTGAGTCCCACATCGGCAGGCTCCTTGCTCAGCGAGGAGCCTGCTTCTCCCTCTGCCTGCCTCTGTCTCTCTCTCTGATAAATAAATAAAATCTTAAAAATATATATATAAAAAAAATTAAATTAAATTAAAATTTTTTTTTAAAAAGAGGGTTTATGGAGGAAATTTGACTCAGGGGAAGACCACTATAGAATAAATGCAAATTTGTAACAAGAGCACTAAGGAAAATAAAACAACCCTAATAATAGGAAAACATGTTAATTTCCCAATAAATAAATAAACATTATAATACATAAAGGATGTAACCTTTAAATTACAGGTGACACGACTTGAGATTGCTGAATCATGGGGAACAAAAGCACAGAATGCACAAAGATAGTATAGATTCATGCAAAGCTTGACGTCGATGTGGGCACAGCAGCAGGAATACCAGGTGAATGGACATGTAAGTGACTGGATTTTACTGTGGCTATTTGCATTTTGTTGTTTGATGTACTCTGAATCCACCTGATGTTACTTAATTATGTGAAACCTTAATGAATTGGGAAAAATAACACACTAATTAATGCAAATTTTGCTTTAAATTGACATCTTTATGTTTACCAGTCACATTCAACTACTTCTCAATACTACAAAATAATGTGTAAGTTATATGACAAATGAAATAAATACCTGAAAAGTCTTAAATATCGTATAATGGATACAGTTTTAAATTACTAAAATGACTTTCACTTATGGACTGCCTGCTATGTTCCAGGTATTTTGCTAGACTTATTTTGTATATGATTGATAACCGTACAAATAAATATGTATATTTACTATTACCAATAGAACTATTCTCAGACTTAAGGCTATCTCTCATTCTACAAATTACTCAGCATCCTATACTCACACATCAGAAACTAAAAGATAGGACATAGTTGGCAAGACACTCCAGAATTTCACTCCAGACTCCTGTAATACCAAACTGCACGTGTTCTTACATACCCTCTATACCAAAGCAGCAATATTTAAGAACCTGACTATTCGGAGGCAATAAAGAGATATATCCAAATCTAAGAATTTCCTAAATTGAAGGCAAAACAGGTTACCTATTTTTGCAAGGTAATTACCATCTCTGTATACACATGCCACTGAGATACCATTTCGTTCAGTTTGTGTGGAATTTGAATTTATAAATTCCTCAGTGATACCTCCCAAAACTTAAATATCAATCAGTCGATGAGTTTACAGCTGTTTTCATTTCCCTGTTATACATTCTGAAACATGAAATTCTGTATTTCCTGAAACATAAAATTCAGTATCTTCTGAAAATACAAAATGTTATATTTTCTGAAATATTAAAAATTTATGTCTTCTGCTTTCCCTTCATGGACTCAGACTGTTTTAAATCCACACTCCAAACACATCATTTCATTAATACTATAAAGTCCACACAGCAGAAGAGTAAAATTAGTTTTTCTCCCCATAAAATTGCACCTAGTCATAGAAACAGGGCAGTAAAATACAAACTGCACCTAAGTGTTAGGCAAGACTAGAAAAGAATTTCCCATAGAATGTAATGATAATGAAGGGCTTGTTTAAGCATCAGTAACCCATGGGCTTTGCAATAGGAAAGATTTTTAGATGAAATACCCCTCTACCCTTTATTAGTTACAAGATCATAACAATGTATTTAATTTCTCAAAATTTCATTGTCTTCATGTGTCAAAACTAGTAATTAATCATTTAATTGTTTTGATTTTACCTTATGTTGGATGTGCTTAATATTGTAATATGTGCGCACATGGGCACGCGCGCGCGCGGACACACACACACACACACACACACTTAAGTAATTTCCTTTGCCTCCTTCTCTTAATCCTCTTCCTATTATCTATTCCATTGGTTTATACTACATGCTAATGCCTTCCCATGAATTAAATAATATCCCTTTACTATTTATCCAACAAATATATAATTCATTCTTAAAATATACTGGGCTTTGTGCTAATTTTCTATCAAAATGAATAATTTGCCTCAGATAATGACACTTTTAAATTCCAGGTAGGTAGAAGCCTAAATACCATATGATTTCACTCAGATGTAGAATTTAAGAAATGAAACAGATGTACAAAGGGGAAGTAAAAAAAAAAGAGGGCAACTATAAGAGACTCTTAACTATAGAGAACAAACTGAGGGTTGCAGGAGGGGGTGGGTGGGTGGGGGATGGGTTAAATGGGTGATAGGCATTCAGGAGGTAACTTGAGATGAGCACTGGGTGTTACATATAAGTGATGAATCACTAAATTCTACCCCTGAAACTAATATTACATTATATGTTAAATAACTGGAAGTTAAATAAAAACTAAAGAAGAAGAAGGAGAAGAGGAAAAAGGAAGATGCATTAAAAAAAAAAAACAGCAAACCTAAGACTCATGGGAACATGGAAGTTATATTAACAGATACTCATGCCTTTTGTATTGAAGGAAGTGGCTTTTTTACCCTGGTTGCATTTTAGAATCTCCTGAAAAATACTAAAAATATTATACTTTGGCCACATTATCAGAAAGTCTACTTTAATTGGCTGGATTGGAAGTTAATGATTCCTATATTTTAAAGCTTAACATTTAATTTGAATAGATACCAGTTTTGAGAATTACTAAGGCCATTAATAGAGTATTAATACAGTTCTTAATTACTGAAATATTGTTGACACTAAGATATGTTTGTTGAATTGTTAGACAAATTTCTAAGGTGGCTCCTAATACTCCCTGTGTCCTAGAATAAACATCCTGTATATTCCTCTGCCCTTGAGTGTGAGCAGAACTTGTGAATCTTATGGGATTTTCACTCTCTTGAATAGCTTACATTATATGAGACTCCAATTTAGGATATTGGGTGGGGAGATTTGAAGCAAGAGGGATTCTCCTGGGGTGCCTGGGTGGCTCAGTCGTTAAGCGTCTGCCTTCGGCTCAGGTCATGATCCCAGGGTCCTGGGATCGAGCCCCGCATCGGGCTCCCTGCTCAGCGGGAAGCCTGCTTCTCCCTCTCCCACTCCCCCTGCTTGTGTTCCCTCTCTCGCTGTGTCTCTCTCTGTCAAATAAATAAATAAAATCTTTAAAAAAAAAAAAAAAAGAGGGATTCTCCTTCTAGGTGTAAGAACACAAGCTTTCATGTTTTGAGAGGGTCTTATGACTGGGATTGAAGGTAACTTGGAGGACCTGAGAGCAAACCCTTGCCAAGAGCCCACGAAACAACAGAACCTCAGTCCTCCAGCTTCAACGAATTGAAATCAGCCAACAATTTAGCTTGGAAGAGACACCTCAGCCTCAAAGAAGAACACAGGTCTGACCAACACATTCACTTCTTCCTGGTGAGACCCTGAGCAGAAGACCCAGTGAATCCCTGCCTAGCCACCTGATTCAAGGCAATTCTTGGATAATACATTTGTGCTGTTTAAGGTGCTAAGTGTGTAGAAATTTGTTAAGCTTTAATAGAAAATGCATGGATCAACAAATACCCATTTTTTGGGGCGCCTGGGTGGCTCAGTCGTTAAGTGTCTGCTTTCGGCTCAGGTCATGATCTCAGGGTCCTGGGATCGAGCCCCACATCGGGCTCCCTGCTCGGTGGGAAGCCTGCTTCTCCCTCTCCCACTCCCCCTGCTTGTGTTCCCTCTCTTGCTGTGTCTCTCTCTGTCAAATAAATAAATAAAATCTTTAAAAAAAAAAATAAAAAAATTAAAAAAAACAGGGTGCCTGGGTGGCTCAGTTGGTTAAGCCACTGCCTTCGGCTCAGGTCATGATCCTGGAGTCTCGGGATCGAGTCCCGCATCGGACTCCCTGCTCGGCGGGGAGTCTGCTTCTCCCTCTGACCCTCCCCCTTCTCATGCTCTCTCTCAAATAAATAAATAAAATCTTAGAAAAAAAAAATAAATAAAAAAATAAATAAAAAAAAATAAAAAAAAACAAATACCCATTTTTTAAATTGTGATGACATCCAAGTGATTTTGCTGTCATCTTTTTTATTCAGACTGAGATCATTATCCTATAAATCCCTTATTTTTTGTTCAACTCCTAATCTCCCAGTAGTTATTAGTCAAGAAATGGTGATGAAAGAGAATGTGATGACAGAAGTTATTATGAATAAAATGAGTGGGTAGTTTTCAATTCAATTTTAATGAAGACATCCAGAGGATGTAGACATTTCCTAATCCAGTGTAGGTACAAAAGACTTTGAATTTTAAAATGGGGAAAAAGTGCTTATTAAGAACTTTAGTCATACAAGGACAATTTTCTTCCAAGTAATCTCTACTTGCACTAGAATATTGCAATAAGTAAGATGATTACATGGAAACAAAGCTGATCAAGCACTGCTTAGTAATAGCTATCACTAGACTAGAGTTTTGACATATGATTAACATGTACTGAAGCAACCAGAAACGTTTGTTTTCCAATATGCTTTAGAAATATGAATATGTATTAATCTGAATATCCCATTAAACATAAAATTACTGCATTCCATTATAAGTATGCTCTTGACCTTCCACTATTATGCATTAATATTTGTAAGAACTCAGGTGACTCACCTCAGGGTTCCTCTGGAATGTGTATGGGAAACATGCACCATTTTACTGATTTTTTCCTTATGGCATTGATGCTAGAAATGTTTTGTTTTTGTTGTTGTTGTTATTTTTCTCCTAAGTGTTTAAAAATAATAACCTTTGATGTCTTAAAGGTCAGAGGTTAACAATATAAATACTTCCACTCACTGCTCTTTACCTGGTTTCCCTTTATAATCTGCTTGCTTTATCCTAATGTTTCAAAACAATGTGAACTGAGGCATTATTAAAGACCAAGGTAAGTTAATAAGATCATTTTATATTTTAGTATTGTTCATATCACTTGCATTTCCTCCCCCTATATGAGACTAAAATAAACAGTGTTGTGGTAAATTAGTTTGACTAGTGTGCTCGTATTAGAACTTTCCTCTGCTCTCTAGTAATGAAAGTATATTCAATACATAATAACTTTAAACACAACCTCTATTCTTTAAACATGTTTCCACTTGAAATATTTTATAATTTGGAAACTAAAATATCATGCATATATATTTTTTCTCAATAATGTCCTTAGTATTAGTATCCACATTACTTAAAATAATAAGGCAACTTCCTCTCTGCCCTGCCTTCCATTTTGTCAAGCCCCATTGCCTCTATTCTCCTCCAATGTGAGCTGGTTACTCTATTCATTATGGCCACTGTCATGGATGGCACAGTGGGGCTTCCCTCATCTGTTTTCTCAGGTTGACTCCACTTATTCTGAACATCTCTCTTTCTTAAGTTACTCTCTCATTTTCCTGGAGCAAATTCAGTCCTCATGAAAAGAAATCTAGGAAGGACATTGTTTGAGTCCCTTCATGGGAGCAAATATTTTCATAATGCTCTTATAATCAATTAATATTCTAGGATACCTATTCTACCTTAAAAATATTTATTCTTCAAAAATGTGAAAGCACTGTCTTGTTGTTTTCTAGTATCCAGTGTTCCTATTGAAAAGTCTGCTGACATTTTGATTCTTACTCCTTTCTTTGCCAAGAGGTGTTCTTGGCACTCTTGATAATTACCTTGATATTATGTTATGATGCTTAAAATGGATTTGTAAAATTTTTATAAATAAAGTCTCAATTTCCAAGATCTCCTAATTGTTCTCAGATTATTTTGTATCAAAATGTCCAATTCTAATTTATGTATGAATATTTTCATTTTGATTCTTTTAGTTCCCCAGAGTATTAATTGTTTTTATCTAGATCCCTCAACTTATGTTCGTTTGCTTAAAATGGTACTGAACAGAAGTATTCTAGCTGTGAGTACAGGTTTAGTGCTTCTAGATCAGCAGTCTTTTCTTTAGGTTGAGAACAGACAGGAAGAAAATGGTATGCTAGGGGCAAATGAAAATTGTAGCTGTTGTTTAGTTCTCCTTATCTTTTTTGTCTTGCAATGGTATTACATGAGGTCCCTTGTTTGCATCAATTGCTTGATAAGCACACTAACCTGTCCCTTCATCTTCAGCTTCAGGTACCATCTCCTTCTCTGATTTCTGCCCTTCACAATTTTGGATACTTTTTTTCTTTTCAATCAAAGTTTTATTCATTGGTATCTCCTTTTATTTATTCATTGGTATCTCTTTTTGCTTTGTAATTGTGGAGTTCCAATCTGCTGTCTTTAACTAAAACTGTAAAATAGCAGAGGTTTTTTTCAGAGCAGGTGATACATTGAAAAGCTCTAATTAACACTTCAATTGTGTTTTCTGTCTTTTCAATTTAAAATTCCATATTTATTTTTAAATTGGCTTTTACATAAATTGACATTTACTAATTGCGACTCTATTTTTGTGAAATATTGCCTTTTATTCTTAATGCATGTTCCTCCTATTTTTTTTATTAAGCTATATCCCCTTTCTGTGGAGTCATATAATGGTACATTGATTTTTATATGATTCAATTTGAAATAAAATGACAGTGTTACATTTTTGTTCCTGATATTAAAAAAAAAAAAAAATTAGTCCATGAAGTGATGCATTAAATAGTAATGGAGAGATCAGGTTGATATAGCAATTATCGGAATGTTATTTGTTTTTATGCCTCAGTATTGAATAGATTATGTAAAAACTCTAGAATGTAAGCTCTTTAAAAGCATAGACCATGTCTTTATTCATCATTTCCCTATCCCTGGTGGAAATATTGGATAGGGTATCAATAAATATCTACCAAATGAGTAACTTTACAGATAGCTCAGGTTTAAAAGTCTATCTGTCACCCCCTCTCTCTCTCCCTCTCTCTCTCTCTCATAGGTACAAAGGAAATTAAATAGTACCCCCTGGGGCGCCTGGGTGGCTCAGTTGGTTAAGCGGCTGCCTTCGGCTCAGGTCATGATCCTGGCGTCCTGGGATCGAGCCCCACGTCCGGCTCCCTGGGATTGAGCCCCACGTCCGGCTCCCTGCTCAGCAGAGAGCCTGCTTCTCCCTCTCCCTCTGCCTACTTGTGCTCTCTATCTCTCTGTCAAACAAATAAATAAAATCTTAAAAAAAAAATAGTACCCCCAAAATAGAAAAATAGGTCTTCCACCTCTAAATATAAGAGATTTTACATACAAATGAAATGATTAGAGATGAAATTCTAGTTCAAGAAAAAGGATAAGCAGAGCAGTTGGGAAAAAAAAAACATGGAATCCCATAAAATTAGATGGCTGGCATGATGGTAAAACTTCAGTTTCTTAAGTACCCACAAGAAAAAAAATGAACAATTGTATTTTACTTAAAAAATACTTACATAGCAATGCCTACTGTGAGTCAGTCACTGGTCTTAAGTATGTTGCAAATATTAACTCACTTAGATCTCATAACACTATGAGATTGTTAGCTTCATTTTCCATATGAAAAAAACTGAAGCACAGAAGGTTTAAGTATCTTGTTAAAGATCATACTGCTAGAAAGTGGTGGAACCATTACTGAACTTAGGTAATTAGACTCTAGCTTTCACGAGTTTAACCGCTAATCCACACTGCCCCATGTAAATATCTAAACACAAGGATATTAATGTGAAAAAAACCCAATAGTGTTGACTGCTTATATGATATATAATGGACATCAGTAAAATTTAACAAAATAAGTATCCAATGTATTAACTGGTGAATTGGCATAACGTCTCTGAGTAAATCTGTCATGAGGAGGGTAGTAAAGTGAAGTATAGATGTATTTTATCGTGCATTGTTTCAGAATGATGGTTCCTTGGTCAGCACTAAAAACTGCTATAAAATTATGCATATAGATACATATCTATGCATATATACAAACATATGGGTATGTGTCATTATATATCCAAGTGACATAAAAATAAAACTTCCAATAAGCAAATTTAGAAAAAAAAGGCAAATATTTAGTATGTACCTTAATCAAAAAGTCTTAACTACATACAGTTGCCCCTCTTTATATTTAATTTATATTCACAACCAATCAGTAAACTTATTCAGAGCAAGAATCTTTTATTTTAACACACAGACACTTGCATATGAACATTTATAATTTTGCATAGAGCTATGGGAATTATTAGAGAAGACATAGTTCTTTCTAAATTAAGTATTTTCATTCACTTGAAATATGCCTACATTTATTCTTTCAAACTATGGTTCATCATCTATATGTTCTTTAGTTTCAGAATAATATCTAGACTTGTTTCCATTCAATGACTATGAAATTAATTATATGGTATAGTTATCAGTTAAGGGTTTCTTCGATTTCAGGAGCTATAGTTTGAGAACTCAGCACAGTATTCTGAGTGCATTCTGAAGTTCGTGAATCCAAAATGCATATGTAGATGCTTAAAAATCTTCACACAACCTCCAATCCCATCTATAAAATTTTCATGTATGTGAGTTTTGTGTATACACTAGTGTGTTTGAGGGAGAAAAAGAGTCTCATTAGATTTCATCTTTTTAAAGTTATCATGGCAGAGGAATTTTTAGTAACAGCTTTGCCTAGATTTTAGGATTTAGACTTTAACTATTAACTGTCACAAATATTCTTTGCATAACTTACCTAATTTCCAATCTCCTTCTAATTTTTAAATAAATTTTGATGCATTCATGGTCACAGAGAATTTTTTACAGTTTACTGTTAAAATGATTATTATTTACGTTCAATTCATTAAATAATGACATTTGTAATATTGTAATTATTGTTTGTTGCAATAATCATTTACCAAACATAACTCTCGCATACAAGAAATGTTTAATAAAATTAACTTTAATCTAAATGCAATTTATAATAGTTAAATAAAAATAATAGTAAATATAAAAATAGTATAGTTATTATTTACTTATTTCTTAACTCAAAAGCCTCTTAAAATTGTAGATTTGATATTGCCTACTTCCCTTCCTGGTTAGTTGAAGGAAACTACTATTTATTTTGCATTACAAATGTGCCAGAATCTTTCAAATGAAGATAAAGTTAGTTTGGGTTCATTCTACAAATAGCACAAAATGCAGTATAATGAGAGCATAAGGATATGTAGGGATGAAATGGAAAGATAAAACAAAGAATATTTTTTGAACCATCTTGCAGAGATTTTAAGTGGCAGGATAAGAAATCTGGGTTTAGTTAGATCAAGTGGTGAGAGACTATCAAGAAAAATTTAGCAGGGCAATAATAGGATTAGAACTGTGTTTTAAAAAGATAAAACTAAGAGCTAGGCAAGGAATGAATTTGGAGCACAGGAAGATTAGAAGATTTAACCAGTCAGGAAACTTTCAGCAGAACAACGGAGAGTTAGGATAGTGGCAGAGAAAATGACACTTTGTAATTCCACAATGATTCCTAATTTGACTTATTTCTTGTTTTATCATTTCATTTGCTGAGCAATCTCATTAAGCAGGAAAGCACTGACTCCAAAGCAAATGCAATTTTATTTTATTTCCATAGTCTGAGAAAACAAGTGAATTATTTGTCTGTAAGGAATTGATGAGTAGAAACCTGTCTTTGGAAATCTAGATACATTTTTCTCAAAAGAAATATAAGCAAGTATTTAATGAAAGGCAAAATATTGGTCATGAGAGAGACAAATGTCAATGTTGATCAAAAGAAGAAAAAAAGGCATGGTTCTGTGACTTGGGAAGAACACTTCTACTAAAACCAAAAATCACAGTGAGGAGTTGATCTATGGGGTTGGGGGATGGGGGAATAGAGGAGATCGCTTAGTTTTTGTTTGCTTATTTGTGTGTATATATATGTGTGTGTGTGTATATATCATATATAAAGAAAAAATATTTTTTTTTTAATTACATTTGTCATACTTATGTCTCTACCTCAAACACTTTAGTCATGGATTGCTAAATCACATAATAAAGGGCTATGTACAAGGAAGCCATGTGGAAAAGGATCAACTACTCATGGCAAAAAAAGCAAATGTCACAACAATATAAAAATGATTGTAATATGTCAGTATTTTTAGCATCTTACATGTTCACTCTCTCTCTCTCTCTACATATATATATGTATATATTTATACACACACACATTTTTTCAATAAAATTAGAATTTTGAATCCACTTGGAAGTTCAAAAGAGAATCAAAATTCTAATATAATTTACATACTATCTGATTTCATTTGTATGACATACTGAAAGGCAAAACTGTGAGAACTATTTTCAGGTTCATGGTTACAGGGTAGGTGTGAGAGGAGGAAATTGAACAAAAGTGACACAAAGTACCTTTGTGTAGGAGGGGTGATGGAAATATGCTATATCTTTTTTTTTTTTTTAAGATTTTATTTATTTGCGAGAGAGAGAATGAGAGACAGAGAGCATGAGAGGGAGGAGGGTCAGAGGGAGAAGCAGACTCCCTGCTGAGCAGGGAGCCCGATGTGGGACTCGATCCCGGGACTCCAGGATCATGACCTGAGCTGAAGGCAGTCGCTTAACCAACTGAGCCACCCAGGCGCCCGGAAATATGCTATATCTTAATTATGGTTGTGGTTACCCAATTTTATACATTTGTCAAAACTGTACATCTAAAAAAAGTCTCATTTTACTGTGTGTGAATTTTACCTTCTAGGAACCTAATTTTAAAGAAAACTGTATAATTTATTATACCCCTTCCCCTTGGAGGGAAACCAAATTAAACTCAGGTGTAAACAATTATTTTTAGAAATTCAACCAAAAGAAAATTATCTGTACATCCAGTTTCTTCTCTTCTTGAAAACATAATTGGCATTGGTGGCAACCCATCACTTAAAAAGAACAAAAAATTATAATCACTAAAAGTTAAACACTCTGATAAATTGTTGGAAATTCTCAAGTCAAACAAATTTTTACAGGTAGAATCTTTACTGGGAGGCTGTCTCTATAAAAGGCTGATAAGTAGAAAGAGTAATTTACTCACTGATTCATGAATTTAAAAATACGGTTAACATATATACATCAGACAGTATTCTAGATACAGGTACACAGAAGATAAAATTCTTGCCCTCTTGGGCTTATATTCTAGTGGGGGAGATATGTGATAAACTAATAGGTAATTAATATACAATAATGTAAAACAAGCTAGTGAAAAAATTAAATCGGAGCATAAATTCAACTATTGCTGATGGACTAGGAACTGGCTTTCATCCTCAAAAGAAATGCTCAGGGTAAGCAACAGAATCTCTGGGAAGTTTTCAACTTTTACTGTTACCAGTTCCTCACCCCTAAGTTCAATGGAATTTTTTCTTTACCGTGATGTTGAAGAGGAAGTGACGGAGGCTCCTGTTTATCTTATTTATGGGTGAAAAGTATCATATTTTACATATTCATCTATCATTCCCAAATACCCAAAGGGAGATTTAATAATACTATATGCCAGGCGCTGTTCCCAGGGCTTTCACATGTATTAGATCATTTATTGGACTTTAGACCATTAACAATAGGCTTCACTCACATCATCAGCCACAGGTGTCAGTTACCAAAGCCAGAGATTGGTAAAGGGACTTGCCAAAGGTCTCCCACCTTGTAGTAGTTGTGTCTGTATTTGAGCCCAGGTAGCTTGGCCCTAGAGTTGATGTTTGCCTGCTCTGGATCTTCTTTCTATCTCGTTAGCAGGAAGGCTGTCTCCCTGTAGGGCACAACTCAGTGAGCCCATCTGGGATGTGGTTATAAAAAATTTAGAGAACAGAGTTTTGGATATACCCCTTATCCTTTTAGTCACAAGAAAAATCTCATGGAATTAGTTGGGGATGCCTCTCATATCACAAAAAGCCAGATTCTTTTTTTTATTTTGATACTAAATAAAATATCCAACATTAACAAATGATCTGTAATGTGAGAAGCACCTGAACTTTGTGTCTCTTTTATTCACTACCATCTCTGGGCCACGCTAGGACAAGGTCTGACACATACTAATTGTTCCATAAATATTTTTTAATTGGTCTCTTTGAGTTTCAATGCCAGATACTCATACTTCAGATTGCTATTTGTGCATCTCGTACATTAAGATAACCAGATTAGGCTCAAGATGGAGTCACTCATGCTAAGCCCCATATCAGCAAACCAAAACTTCACTGTTTCTGTGCTTCCTCTCAGAAGAGGAAGGCATAGGTCAATGAATCAGCACGTACCAGCTCAGCACAAGTTATCTGATCCAGCTCCAAGGCTTCCCTTTGTTCCATATAAGGAAAGTAACTCGGCTTTAAGCAATCAGCAAATGCCCGAATATAACTTCCTTATTCCTGCTCACTTAGGTCCATACAGATCTGTCATTTTGTACAGCTCTTCTAGAGCTCCTTTCTATATGAGACTGGATGTTGCCCAATTCATGAATCGCTGAATAAGTGCCTACTAGATCAGTAAATTGTGGAAATTTTTATTTTTAACACTTATAACCTGATACCTTTTCATCGTGTGGGTGTATTTATTTCTGGCCAGATCTCCCCATGGATTGAGATGAAGTTGGAGAAATATCAGCACATTTCACACATTTCACAAAGTTGCCATTGTTACATTCTTGTATATCCCACTGCATTATTTCCACTTCAACATTTTCCTATTTTACATTTAGGATTTGATTAGTGAAAAATCCTTCCCAATTGCTAGGTCCTTTATTCATATGCTTGGAAATAATTATGAAAGCATTATACAAATATTCTTGTTCTTTCCTAGGAATGTGATAAAATTATACTTTCTCATGCTCTTTGAACTTGGGTATGCTCCTGGTGATGTGTAGGCCAATAAATTAAGATTGGGAGTAATATGAATAATTTTAAGGTGGAGATTTTAAAATCCAGAAAACAAGTCACCATATTCTTATCATCCTGCTTCAAATGACATGTTAGTGGCATTGAGTCTCAACTTCCAACTAACTGGGTTCCTGTGGCCCTAGAGTGACCTTTCTGAGCAGAAGGTATCTTGGTACTCCACATTGGGCTTGTAACATGAAAAAAAAAAAAAATGCCTTTGTTTTGCTCTGTGCCTGAGACTTGGACATTGTTACTGTAGCCTGTCATGACATAATGAAGAATTTTTTATCCCATAGCTAATAAAATAATAGCTACTGCCTAAAAAAAAAAAAAAAAAAAATATTCCTCATCCAATTCCCCTAATCCCCACCCCTGAATGAAGGTGATCAAAGGTACAAACTCTGATATAAGTTAAAAGAGAAATAAATACTGGGAGTATAATGTATAACATGATAACTATACTTAACACTGCTATATGGTATATTGGAAAGGTGTTAAGAGCATAGATCTTAAAAGTTCTCATCACAAGGAAAAACACCTTTTACTTTTTTTTTTTTTTTTTCCTATCTATATGAGATAATGGATGTTAACTAAATGTATTGTGGTCATCATTTCACAATATAAGTAAGGCATTATGCTGTATGCCTTAAACTTATACAATGCTGTATGTCAATTATATCTCAATTACACTAGAAATAAAATAAAATAAAATAAAATAATAAAATAAAATAAAATCTCATACCAGACCTTGTGCTAGGCTATTTATACACCTGGGCTCAATAATGTTAAATAACCAACATTAACAGATGGTTGTGGAATATGATCCTTTATAGATCACCATGTGCATTGCCTGGATAATTACACTGATTTTACGGTTCTGGAAATTGAAGCTCATGAGAGTTCTGTGTATGTCCAAGGGTCCACGGCTAATGGTCTGTCTAACTTCAAAGGCTGTGCTCTTCCACTCTGCCATCTTGCCCCCTGGCTCACCTTACACTTTTAAAACATCCTTCTGCCCTTTGCCTTCAACTTGTGACAAGTTTTTGGCTTCTTTTAGAATGAACATTTCAAAGAAAAATGAATTGCTTGCACTGTGCCTCTGGGAAGTGACAAAATGTTACATGGCGAAGAGTACCAGATATGGAGAAGAAGCAGGCTGTTCATTCAGGCAGGAGTGATACCTTGGTAAGTAGTAAGGAATTACTGCTGAAAGTGGCAAAAAAAAGGTGACTGTAAACATTTTCAGTTCCTAAAGGAGAGCGGAGGAAAATCATTGGTTTTCATAATGAAGTCAACAATTAAATAACCATTCCCCAAACCGATAATAAAATGTTGACTTTGGCATAGCTTCAATTAATCAAAATCCAACACAACAGTATATTGTATAACTATAGATTCATTTTTAAAAACTAACTTGCAGCAGAATGAGGAAAAATGTATAACAATACATAGGATTATAGATTCATTGCAAAAAGCTAATCGTATTCATTAGTTTTCATTTACTATTGTGTAAATATACATAGCTTGGTAGGCTGAACTGTAGCCCAAAGATACGTTAGCATCCAAATCCTCAAAACTGGTGAATATTGTCTGATATGGAATAAGAGTAAATATTATTTTATGTGGGAAAAAAAATGTGACTAAGTTAAAGACCTTGAGAGGAGGAGTCTCCCCTGAATTATCATGATGGGTCCCAAATGCACATTCTAGGATACTGACACTCACAGAGGAGAAAGCTTTGTAAAGATGGAGACAGAGATTTGAATGATAGGGCCACAGGCCCAGGAAAGCCAACAGCCACCAGAACCTGGAAGAAACAGGCAAGGAACGGAATCTCCCCTAGAGCTTCCAGAAGGAGTGCATCCTTGCAACACTTTGGTTTAGGATTTGGTCTCCAGAAATGCAAGATAAAAGATTTCTGTTGCTTTTAAACCAAATCTGTGGTAATTTGTGCCAGTAGCAATAGGAAACTAATACAGATTTTGGTAGGAGGAAGTAGGGTGCTGCTATAACACTTAAAAATATAGAAGTAAGTTTTAGAGTTGGTAATGAGGAGCCTGGAAGAATTTTGCAAGGCATGAGAGCCATAAGAAGTTAATACACCTATTTAGATGTCGTTAACGAAAAGATTTATACATTTCCATCAACATACACTGTATTTTTTTTTTTTAAGATTTTATTTTATTTATTTATTTATTTATTTTAAGATTTTATTTATTTATTTGAGAGAAAGAATGAGACAGAGAGAGCATGAGAGGGTGAGAGGGAGAAGCAGACTCCACGCCGAGCAGGGAGCCCGATGTGGGACTCGATCCCGGGACTCCAGGATCATGACCTGAGCCAAAGGCAGTCACTTAACCAACTGAGCCACCCAGGCGCCCCAACATACACTGTATTTACCACTGCTCCATAGGAGACCTTGCTGAGAATATTATAACTTAAACAATAAAAGCAAAAAAAAAACCCCAAAAAAAAAAGGGGGGGGGGGGAGAGCAGGAAAAACAGCAAAATAAAAGACCTACATGAAAGTAAATTAATAACCAAACCATTCATTCACATCAACTACTGTCTTAATATGACCACTTTCAAATACTGCATAATACACCATCTTGTCCTACCAATATAATACTTACATACAGATAGATATTTTTTTTAAGATTTCCTAATAGTTTTCTTTTCGTTTTCTAATATTTTTTTCCAGATGTGTTACGGTATGATTGACAAATAAAAAATATATACATTTAAAGTATATAATGTAATCCAGCAATCCTACTTTTGGGTATATATCCAAAGGAAATAAAATCACTATCTCCAAGAGATATCTGCACTTCCATGTTCACTGTGACATTATTCACAGTGGCCAAAATAAGAAAAGAACCTAAGTATCCAAGTGACAGATGAATAAACACAGAAAAAGTGGTGTATATATAGACAGATAGATAGATAGATGATAGATAGATAGATGATAGATAGATAGATAGATGATAGATAGATAGATAGATAGATGATAGATAGATAGATAGATGTAGATGATATAGATACAGATGTACTTTTCTTAATTTCAACTTCCAAGTTGATTATCTGCCTCAAATATATTATCCATTTGTTTAATTGGAATGTGGTAGAATTTTAAGAGTATTTTATATATTCTGGATATAACTCTTTTATTAGCTGTGGGTTGGGCAATAATTTTTCCCAATCATGTAAGTTGTATTTCACTCCATTGATATGTATTCCTCAGAATAAAAGTTTTTACTTTTGTAAAGTCCAATTTGTCACTTTTCATGGATCATGCTTTTGGTGTTATATTTTAAAACTCATTAATAACCCAAAGGTCATATAGATTTTCTCCTATATATACTTTTATGATTTTACATTGTATGTTTAGTTATGTGGTCCATTTTCAATTAATTTTATCAGGTATAAGGTATGCTTCAAAGTTCTTATTTTAACATATAACATCTAGTTGTCCTAGGATCCTGGAGCCCACTTGTCACCTGTAGATTTTGCATAGATGTCCTCTATAAGATTGAGGAATATCCCTTTTATACCTAGGTTGCTGGTGAGTCTGATCATGAGTAGATGTTGAATTTTGTAAAATTTTCTGCAACTATCAATATGATCTATATTTTTTCTAAATTAATATGATTAATTTATACTCCTTGATATTCAAATATTGAACCAGGCTTGCATTTCTGTGATGAATCACATTAGTTATTATGTATTATCTTTTCATATATTTTTAATTTTTCATAAAATATACTACCCTAACCATTTTTAGTATACAGCTCAAGGACATTAAGTGTATACATTCATACTGTTGTATAACTATCATTACCATCCACTTACAGAACTCTTCATCTTGTAAAACTCAAATTGTGTACCCATTCAACAATAACTCCCCATGACCCCTTCTCCCCAAGCCCTGGCAACCACCATTCCTGTCTTTCTTTGTCTTTCTTTCTTTCTTTTTCTTTCTTTCTTTCTTTTTTTCTTTCTTTCTTTCTTTCTTTCTTTCTTTCTTTCTTTCTTTCTTTCTTTCTTTCTTTTTCTTTCTTTTTTTTCTTTCTTTACTTTTTCTTTCTTTCTTTCTTTTTCTTTCTTTCTTTTCTTTCTTTCTTTCTTTCTTTTCTTTTCTTTCTTCTTCCTCTTCTTTTTTTTTTCTTAGTCTCCCCTTTACATATATTACTAGAATCAAATACCTAATATTTTGTAAGGATGATTAAGTGTATGTTTATAAGAATTATTAGTCTATAGCTTTATTTCCTTGTCATTCTCTGCTTTTGGTATTTGGGATAATGCTACTATAAAATGAGTAGAGAAGTACTGCCTTGTATTTTATTACCTGGAGGTGATTGTATGGAATTGGTGTCATTTCTTCTTTAAATGTTTGTTAGATGTGACCAGTGAAAGCCCTATGTTTAGATGTTTTGTTTTGCTTTGTTTTATATTCTTTCTGGAAAGGAAATTGAAAGTGGCCCAGTGAGGCTTCAAATCGAGGCTGTCTGGTTTCACAGTCCATGTTCTTAGCCATTTTACTTTTCCTTAATGTGAAAAATAAATTCTTATTTATGTTGAACATAATCAGAAAACAATTACTGAAAGTTTATAATCCTCAAGCACAACTGTAGGAATGGTAGCTGATTTTTTTTTTTTAAAGGAAAGAAATAAAGTTTTCCCCATTCCATTTTATATAAATGTGATTTTGGAAGTGGCATTCCTGCAAGAGACTATGCTTCCCAGAACATGGATGGGACCATCTGACTCATTCTTGCCGATGGAATGTGAGTGAAAGGAATGGCTTTCACTTCAAGGCTGAAGTGGTTAACATCAAGTGTGCTTTTTTCCATTTTGTCTTGTCTTTTTTGGAAGCTGAATACTAATTCCAAGTTATTGTGAAAACCATGTACAAAGATGGAACAGTATCCCTCAGATACTACCTGAATTTGTAAAGCAGAAATTATTCACCCTCAAATTGGCCCCAAACTTCTATTTTAAACTTTTAAGAACATAAGAAATAAACTTCTACCTATTAATCCCCTGAAAGTTTGGAGTTTGTTACAATTGCTTGTGTTATCTTTCCTAATATAGACATTGTTACAAGAAGTGCTTACCAATTCACACAGCTGGTGGCAAAGAAATATTTATCAAAGGCCTAGGAGATGGATACTCTTGTGCATTTGGTAAAACTGTTTCGTCAGATAATGCAGAAGACAGATCTAGCCTTTATAGCCTGCAGCTAGGGGGAAACAATGAAAGTACAATGTTATTAGATGCTGATAGTTACTTGCTGGATTCTGAAAGCTTTTACATTCTGTTCTGTTAAAACATGTATCTCTGTTACACAGATTCTTTCATATATAAATGATGAATAGGGGAGTGATGTCAATATAATGCAGAAGACACGTTGGATAATGATTTTTATTTTCTAGCATGTTAATATTTTGAACCACCTAGTGATAGCAAGTGACTGCACATATATTAACAATGCTGAGTACAGCGGAGATGCATAGTTATTCATTATACCCCTTCAGCTCACTTTCTTCCTCTTCACTTAGTTTAGCCACATGGTCTGTATTGAAAGTGCTTGTCACATTGAATGTGGGATCTTTGTGTATTTGTCACAGTCAGCTTATTCAACCTTTCCTTGCATACGTTTTCATCAAGGTACCTTCACCAAAAGTTTAAAGATAAACTTAATATATTTACCAGAGAAAGTATAAATCTTCATTAGTACTTTAGATCATTTTAAACTTTGCTGTTCTTTTCTTAAGGAATTAAAAATATATATTACTATAACTGCTTTGTTTACAAAGCCACAGAGATTTTGACTGGCCTATCTTTTCTGTCAGAGTTCACTCATGGCTCACTCTTTTGAAAAATATAAAGTTTTTCAGGAATATATTATGTTGCATTATAGCATAAATGCCTGTATAAGAAAAAAGAAAACTCACAAAATAATTGTCTTATTGATGGGCAGAATTGAAATAAGTAGAGAGATACTCAAAGCTTAAAAACTCAAAGGTTTGGAAAAGCAAAATCCTTATAGATCCCAAACAGTCTGAGACAAAGTTCTGCAAAAACCCTTTGAACAAAGGTCTATTCAGACATCTCAGTCAAATATACAAATTCAAACCAAATCCCAAATCCATATATCCCTATAGATTATATATTTTAAACATATGTTTTCAAAATGGAAATTCCATAATTTTACATAATCCTACATTACGTTAGTTAAAATACACCTCTTTTTTTTTTTTTTTTTTCCAAAAGAACAAAGAATGATGGGCTGACACAACAAAATACCACAGTTTGGGTGGCTTAAGCAATAGAAATGTATTTCTCACAGTTCTGCAGTCTGGAAGTTCAAGATCAAGGTGTCAGCAGGATGGGTTTCTCCTGAGGTCTCTTTCTATAGGTGGTAGATGGCTGTCTTTTTACTGTGTCCTCAGATGTGCGTGCATCCCTCGTATCTTTTATTCTTCTTATAAGGATACCAATTATTTCAGATATGGGTCCACCCACATGACCCCATTCTTCCCTAATTATTTCTTTAAAGACTCTATCCCTAAATGAAATCACATTCTCAGATTCTAAGGATTAGAATTTCAACATATGAATTTAGGGGGTAGTGGTGGAGAGACACAATTCAGTTCATAACAGATGGATATGTATGTTTTTGTTTTAATATTTTTAAATGTAATGATAAAGTATAAAGGAAATAAGAGACCAAGAACTAAGGGGGATCAATAACACAACAAAGCAAAAAAAAAAAAAAAAAAAACTTTTAAATAAAGGTGGTTTTCACCATAAGAAAATTCAAGTTGGGTTTTCATGGCTTTTCAAGAAGCAGGGAACATGAAACAAACTGTAAAGTACATCCAAGTTCTGCAATCGAATAGAAACCACCTCCCACAGAAATATGATTACCAAATTCTAACTTCTCAACATAAAACATGTTAAGAATATAAGTTTATCCCCTTATGGGAGACATGGGAATTTTGATTAACTTATTTGGAGGCACAGAACAGGTAACTAAAAATAAGAAAGAGGAAATAAAGATATTAGGCACATTTTGAAAAATGATTTTTAAAAAATATCCAGATTAACAATTGCATTTATACACAATATAATGTACAGATCATATAGTTTGCTGAATTTTTACATAGTTATATACCCAACAACCAACACTCACAATAATTATATAGCACTCAAAGGCCCCTTGGTACTTATTCCTAATCAATGCCACCTTCTTAAAAAGTAACCAGTATTCCTTTTTCTTTTTTTCTCAATTTAGTTAACATATAGTGTATTATTAGTTTCAGGGGTAGAATTTAGTGATTCATCAATTGCAAAAACACCCAGTGTTCATTACTTCAAGTGCCCTCCTTAGTACCCATCACCCAATTACCCCATCCCACACCCACCCCCCCTCTAGCAACCCTGCTTGTTTCCTAGAGTTAAGAGTCTCTTCTGGTTTGCCCCCTTTCTGTTTTTATCTTATGTTAGCCCAGATGTCCATCAACTACTGAATGGTAGTTCAAGAATGAAATCTTGCCATTTTCAACAATGTGGATGGAGTGAGAGAGTATGCTAAGTGAAGTAAGACGGGCAGAGAAAGACAAATACCATATGATTTCACTCATATGTGAAATTTAAGAAATAAAACAGATGAACATAGGGGAAAGTAACCAGTATTCTGACATCTATTATTATTGATTGATTTCGTCTGTTTTCGAACTTTAAATAAGAGTTGGGATTTAGGTGAGATAAGGTGTTCCTGGGGGCTCTAAAAATTTCAGTGATGTTGAGCACTTTTTCATGTGTCTGTTGGCCATTTGGATGTCTTCTTTGCAGAAACATCTGTTCATGTCTTCTGCCCATTTCTTGATTGAATTATTTGTTCTTTGGGTGTTGAGTTTGGTAAGTTCTTTATAGATTTTGGATACTAGCCCTTTATCTGATATGTCATTTGCAAATATCTTCTCCCATCCTGTCAGTTGTCTTCTGGTTTTGTTGACTGTTTCCTTTGTTGTGCAAAAGCTTTTTATCTTGATGAAGTCCCAATAGTTCATTTTGCCCTTGCTTTCCTTGCCTTTGGTGATGTTTCTAGGAAGAAATTGCTGCAGCTGAGGTCGAAGAGGTTGCTGCCTGTGTTCTCCTCAAGGATTTTGATGGATTTCTGTCTCACATTTAGGTCTTTCATCCATTTTGAGTCTATTTTTGTGTGTGGTGTAAGGAAATGGTTCAATTTCATTCTTCTGCATGGGCTGTCCAATTTTCCCAACACCATAAAAATAAATAAATCTTAAAAAAAAAAAAGAACAGCTGGAGAAGGCTCAGAAAGAAATGAGAAACATGTTATTAGAAACTGGATGTGAATTGTATAAGACTGATGAATCAAGACTTGTACCTCTGAAACAAATAATACATTATATGTTAAAAAAAAGAAGAAGAAAGAAGAAGAAGAAGAAGAAGAAGAAGAAGAAGAAGAAGAAGAAGAAG